>NC_054061.1:20910313-21236813 GCF_017639655.2 Falco naumanni | reverse complement strand
CATTGCAGGGTTTGCAAGCAGGAGGAATAATGATGGGGAAGAGGCTTGGGAGACACTGCAGTGGCTACCGCTGCTGGTACATTGCTCCCTTTTGGGTAGACATCTGGCAATGCAAGGTAGGGTGCTCTCAGCCAGCAGGTTTTCAGAGCTAGCCTGTACTGCTGCTGTGCCGCTCCATGATGCAGTCACTGATGGACATGGCAGCTTGTGCAGCAGCATCAGTTGTACATCACACAGTATCCCAGTGCGAGGCTGTGTGACTTGCACCATAAGCAGAGCAAATTGCAGAACTTGTGCTGTGAATCTTGATTGCCTGAAAATGACTGAGGTGTTAAAGTGATTTAGATCCAGAAGGTCTTGCTAATAGGTCCTGCATCCATAGGTCAAGGTGCTGGTGCTGGGCAGGCTGTCCTTCAAAGGCCAGGAATCTGCCTGATTGCTGCTACTGCAGAAGCAGTTTGTTTCTGTTGCAGAGATCATGCGTGTTTCATCTGCTCATTTAGGCTTTTGCCTGAAGGGCAAGGACAAGGAATGTGATGAACTTCTCTTTGGCATGGAAGTGTATTCTGCTTCACATTTGTCAATAAATGAGATTAGGTTTCTGTATTTGTGCTGAGAGTCTGAGTGAGAGGCACGTTTAATGAATGCTAAAATAAACTCTCTGGCTAGCTGTTGGGTAACAAACACTTTGCATTGCAGAAGGGGTCTGAACATGGCAGAGATGCCAGTTATATGATCAAGAAAAAGAGATTCAGCCCAAAACAGAAATTATCCTTGATCTTACATGAAATTATGGCTCAGTACCAAAACCAGTGTATGTATAATAATGTCCATGCTTCTTCTCTACTTGAGAGAACATTTCCGACTCAGTCCTGGGTTACCTCTCCCAGTCCTTCCAGGTATGAATAATCTTTGTTCAGAGTCTGAACCTTTTCCCCTAAAAAGGTGATCTCAGAAAGATGGGAGACAGTACAAATTACCAGTTTCTGGGCATCCTTCCCACTGCTCCCCTGTGATGAGCCCTGGGCACCCCCTTTCTGTCCAGCAGGTCTAGTGAGACCATTTAGGAATACGGAATCCTTTCTGCCACCTGGAGTGGACATATATACAGTTCAAGGGAGAGACCTGGTAAACTCCTGGGTATCTTGGTTTGGGAACCCCTGAAGAAATGTCAGTGGGTGGATTTCAGGAGAGAGATCTTAGAAAATAATGCTGGCACCTGGGGCACAAAATGGTAAAAATCTGGAGGAACAATTGCAGATGATGGTTAAATGAACCCTTGAGTTTCCTGCAAGAGGTGAAGTGCCCGTCCCATGCTGCACTGCAGCAGCCTGTTTCTTAACAGCAAGGCTGAGGATCTAGCTCAGCTTTCCTGATCCACAGTTGTGCACTTTCGGGCATGAGGATGAAGATATTTGTCAATAACCAAAGCAGAGCTGTCAAGAGAAAAAGGCTGCCATGGGCAAGTGGTTCTCACCCAGCTGGTGTGAAGTCTGCACTACAGTCAGGAAAGAACATTGCTGCACGAAGGCATCCTGAGGAAGCTTCTCTGTCAATTGCTTGGATACCAGTACTGCAAAACAGCAGTAAAGGCGTGCTACAGTTTTAGGCTGTGTAGCCCTAGTACCTAGCCCTCACATACTGCTACAGTGTGTGCTTCTGCCTCTTTGGTGCTTCTCTCAGCTAATTTGTCAAGGCAGGCTTGTGGATGCTGATCTGTCCTGCTGATGATGGTGTAGGTGGTGCAGACCCTTCCCAGCACAAGTGACCTCAGCTTCCACAGACCTCCCAGGCTTTAAGTTTTTTCAATAAGACTTCTAGCTCTTCCACTGGTAAAATTCCAGGTGTAAAGGCAGCCCTCCGGAATTTGCAGACAAGCAGCTTCAGTGCTGCTGTTGTTGCCTAGGACTTTCCTAAGATGCGTTGCAGGGAATTGCTCCTTTCTGTGGCTGAGCTTATCCATTCTACCTGCTGCTGATGGGCAGAAGAGAAAGCAGGAGTGGCAAAGAAATATTGTACAATGGAAATATGTTGATAACAGGTTTCAAAGCCACCTGTCCATGTAGCACGTATTTGGTTGGTTGTTTGAATTATTAGTGCTTCTGGAGAGGTTTCCTTCTCTACCCTATATTTAGAAAATGTGGGCAGGCTATGCAATTTTAAGAACAAGCTTTGTGTTAGCAGGGCCATTGCTTATTTCATGTGTTGTAATGTTTTGTTTGGTAATGTTTTGAGTGAGAGAGATGACATGAGTCACAGCCCTGGCTTTCTGATGGGGTTCAGTAGGTGTCTTGTTCATTTGGGGGGGCTAGAAAGGAAAAAAGAAGCAGCAGTAATCTGGAGCACTGCCAACAGTTTTGGTTTTATTGCCAGAACTGTGATAATCTGGTATTTCCCGTTAAGCCTCAGGAGCTGTACTTGCTTTATTTTCTGGGAATCTCCAGTTTCACTTACCCTTTGTCATTGCAAGGCAAAGCCAGGCAGTGTGTCCTTTCTGGGCCCTAAACATTCACAACATCAAAGATGATAAGAAGCCTCAAACACTTCTCTAGATGGACGGCTTGTTATATTTAATCCAATATTGCCATTTTTGAGGAGAAGAGGCCCAATTCATGAATTCCAAGTGAGCTGAGCTGAGTGTGTGGCATCTGTTTGTCCTTAGCTCCTTTTCCCTTTTTTTCTTCATGGGTGGTTTTTTTTCGCAGGTCGGAAGAGATACCAAGTGTCTCTTGTACATATTTGCTGTCTGCTCATGCTAATGGAGAACCGCATGTCTCTAAGCCTGCCCCATCTCCTCTGCCACATGCAGGCTTAGCAGCCACCTCATTGTAGTACTCGGCTGAAATGGCTTGGGTGCTTCCCCCAGCAGGGGCGTTCTGCTGCACTGAAGCCTCGGGGCTTGTCTGCACAGGGAGGCTCTTGCAAAACATGCTTGGCCTAGGGTGTGAATTTAAAGAGAAAGAACTGTTCTGCACCAGATTCCTGCCTTAAATGCTCTTATTCTGCAGAAGAAGACTGGTATTTTTACCATGCTGATGGCTAGTCTTGGTTGAACAGCTGCACTTGACCTGAGCAGCCAAATGCTCTTGCGGCAGCTCTGTTTTCTCTGCTGGCCGTGGGTTCTTGATGCTGGCTCCGGCAGGCTGCAGAGGAAGGGAGGGAGGGAGGAGGAGGAAGAGGCTGGTGCCCTCGGGCTCCCTGTGTACCTAGAAAAGGAGGACCACTTCAGAGCTGAGCCTACCTTAGGGGCTCTTGTACCCTTTGGAGAAGCCACCCTGAACAGAGAGGCAACACAGGCCAACCCAAGCTGACGGTCCCCCTTCCTCAGGTCTGGGCTTGGATTAGCTGCTCGAGTCCAAACCTGTCCGAGCAGCCTGGGACTCAGCTTGATAAATCACCCTGAGTCAGCAGCCCTTCCATGCTGTATTCAGCGTAAGCTGGCTGAGTTGCCGGGGCGGGATGCTGCAGAAGTTGCATGTGGGTATGCTATTTTGCTTTTGTAGACTGCAGATATGGTCCTCACTGACAGCTATTGGACTAGCCACTCTGGCTTTCATCTGTGACCCTCATGTGCCAGAGCATAAAGCCTTCTCCTCAAACCTACCCCTCCAGTGCGGTCGCAGCCCCACTATGCCAGACCTGAGATGCTGGGGAAATTGTTCTGTGGGGAGCTGACTGTGGCCCATGGGTGGACTGTGTTTGCTGAGCTGGGGTCGGAGGCCTGGTGGAGGTCCCAAGCCGATCTCCTGGTGGTGGATGGAGGTCCTGTGCCCCCAGTCATGCTGGTGCAAGGCTGCACATGCTGGTGCTAGTGCTTGTTGTGCGAAGCATGACTGTGGCTCTTGCAAGGATGGTGTGTAGGAGTAGGGAAGGACCTTTGCATTTGGGAGTAGAGGAAGGGACCCTGGTAACAGATTGCACCCCACAGGACTGAAACCTGAGATTTCTGAAAAGAGAAGGGACACTGTGACAGTACAGACAGTCACAGACATCCTAAACTGCTCCTGGCGAGTTTTCACTGGGTTTGTCAGTATCCCCTGGAAGCTGTCACTGCAGTCACTGAAGGCAAGAACATAGCAGGACTGGCAGAAAGGGGGAGACTTTTCTATGAAACATAGGCATGCTGTCAGCTGGATTAACTAGGGTAAAAATGCACACGGGGATTATAAACCTCTGGGCATCAGAGCAGAAAAACAACTCTGTCCTTGAGAGAATGCAGAAGACTTTCCTACTGGGAAGTTATTCAAAAGGAGTAAGTGATACTTGCTGCCATGAAGTGGAGGTCTCTGTCTAGCAAGGAGCATGGTCCAGCCCATCATGGCAGCCTCTCTGCAGCACAATGGTCTTTTCCGGCTGCTTTCTGTGCCTGTCACAAGTCCCCATGCATCACCCAAGCCTTCCCCTGTTCTTCACTGCTGGAGTTGCCCTGCTAACAGTTGGCTGCTTCAGGACTCATCGGGGCTGAAATGATTTATTTCTCAGCCATTTATTGCAAATGAACCCTTGGAAGTCTTTCAAAAGCCATCTTCTCTTGACCTAAGTTCAGCTAAATATTTTAGCAGCATCAGCTTTACATAACAAGTGAGAGGTAGAGGGGAGTTCTAGGAGAATAAGGTTTGTGTTGATAAACAGCCCTTGCTGACCAGGATCTCCCTCTCAAAGTTACCTGGTCAGTCAGAGAATCACTGAGGGAGCCAGGAACTGCAAGCCAGCTGCCCCAGGAAAATGCAGTGGCTTGTTTGTTTACTCTGGGTGTCTGATAAAAAGCCAAAATATACGTATGAAAGCAGGTAATACCTTGCCAGCATTTAGATTTTAGTGAAGTCTATTGATAGACCCCTAGCACCCCAAATTAATTCCAGTTGGTAGGGACAGGAGAGTATCACATGGGCTGAAAACTGGGTGGGGCGGACCATGAACAATGGATTAGGATAAACAGCAGTGTGTCACATTGTCAGGGGAGTGAAGGAGAGTGCAGTGTTGGGAGCTAAAGCTTTGCCAGTTGCTGCCCTTCATGGTGAGCCGCGCATAGTTGACCTCTGCTGCGTTTCCTTGGGGCTCCTACAGCAATTAAGGGGAGCCTGTGGGTGTCCTTGGCAAGTTGTATCTGTCTCTAGTTACCTGGGAAGGCTTTTCAGAATATTTTTAATATAGCAGGGCTGATGTGTGATCCTGAGGTGTCCGTTTAGCTTTTGTTCATGTTTGCAAAGATGTTCCCAGTTAATTATCTGATATTTTGACCAGACATTTATTTAGCACCAAATTACAAAGGGAGGGGTGCAAGTTGAAAAATGGGATATAAAGCATAATAGGGTTGGCTGTGCTTGACTGGGATGTTCAGTGTTCATGATCCCTCAGCATTGGGTGAGACCCAGGCAACTACCGGCATGGGTCTTTGCTCAGCAGCACCATTATAAAAGCAGATCTGGGATGGATCCTTCCTCTGCATGTGTATGGGGCTCCTGCAACTGCAAACAGCAGTGTCTAGGTGAGCAGGAAGACTTTCTTTTGGTGTTTCAGGCTTGAACATTATGTAGAGGAACTGCCACTGGAGGGACAGATGGGGAGTGAGGGTGGAGAGCAGTCACCTTTCACTGAGCGTGAGTGCAAGTGGAAGTTCAGCTTCTACATCCTGCAACCAGGTGGGGAGTGTGACCAGAGAGCAACACAGCCTTGAAGCAGCGCTGGTTTCTGAGCTGTGTGTGATGGTGGAGCTCCTGACGCACCATCCCAAACTGGCAGAAAACCAGAAAGACAGTATTAATATCCAGGTGCCTGTCTGAAAGGATGATTCAAGCTCTCTCAATTTTATGAAGCAAGGCTGCTGGGAGCTCTTCAGTGACATGCAGGAGGTGGTCAGCATCTCCAGGAATGAAAGGAGGATGAGCCTGGAGCTGAAGAGTGATGTTCAAGGTTTTGAAGATCATTGATTTTGCAAAGGAAAGATAAAAACTTGCATCTCACAGCCAAGGTGAATTGAGACAGGGAGGACAAAGATGAGTGATTTTGGTTACTTAGTGGCAGCTGGCATGGGCAAGGAGAAGAAAACAGAAGGGGCAGTGTAAAGGACTGGAAGATAAAAGGAGAGATGGGCTACCTCTTTGGGAATAGATGGAAGATCTCTTTCACATGTGGGGACCACCAGAGCTTCAGAGGTCTCAACAGTACATAATGTGGCTGGCTTCCCCATCACCTGCTAACTAGTGTGCCCTTGTACTAATAGCCTTTCTTGCAGGGGCCCTGGGCCTCTTCCCAGAGGGGATCTAGTGTTGCCTGTTGGAGAGGTTGTAAGGTTTGGATCAGGTATGTCCTTGAAGTCAGCCAAGTCCTTGGGCACTCTGGGGTGCAGCATAGACGCGTAGCACTAGGTTGTTAGTGTGTCCAGATCATGGTGAGTTGGATGGATGTTGCAGAGCTGATCCCACCTCAGGGCAGGGATGTGGTCTGCTCAGCTTCTTCCAAGCTTGTTCTTGTTGTCCTGTGATTTGTTGTCCTTTGGAACCCTGTCTTTGGGCCTTTCCAGGTTGGTTCTGTAGACACTGAAGGTGGTAAAGCTTTATTTAGGCCTTTCCAGGGCAGCTCCTCAGCACCATTGCTCCTCCTGCATGTGGAAAGTCACATGCGCGGGGTATTAAGACTGTTTCCTGCAAAAATGTTCCCCAGCAGAGGAGAGCCCACCCTTTCCATCAGGTTTTTCATACTGTGTCTCAGACCCCTAAACATCCCTTTTTTGGGTTTCTAGGTCGTTGCATTCCTCTGCATGGAGCTGTTCAAGAGTGGCTTGGGGAGATGGTGAAGGGGAGGGGCACTGAAAGTGCAGAAGTGAAGGAGCAGCTCTGGAGGAATTCTGCTTAAGCTGAAAGCCATTGCCTTTGTTGTCTAGCTCAACCACTTCCTCGCTTTTCCCTGTCACTCTTGCATGGAGAAGAGAACCATCCATGCTTATAATACAAGATGAATCTGGCATTGTGCCCTGTCTTTTCTCAGGTCTTCCTTGGATCACAAACTCCTTCCACTTGTCACTGCTGCTTAAAATTGGCATTTGTGGTTGCATCCGGAGGTCCTGACTGCACCATTGTTCCTCTTGGGCTATTCACAGCACAGTCATAACAAGAGACAGTCCCTGCCCCAAATATATTAAGTGGGATCTTTGAGAGAGGAAATGGAAGCACAGAGAAGGGATGTGAATTGTCCCACTTTACGCAACATTTCTGGGATAAAACCCAGCACTATTAATAGCTTTTTGCTCAACAACCATCTTTTGTTCAGAACTCTGGTTTTCACCTTAAGTTGTTTGTGTTGCACAGGATCTGTTGGGCACTTTGGTGAAAGGTCCCAACCTTGTGATCCGCTAGACGTAAAGCAGGTCCAATAAACCTCTATCTATTTTGAATTCGGAATAGTCTTTCTGCTTGGGCCACTGCTATGTTGCATTGTCTTTTCTTCACCCACATTTTGCTGCTGAATCATTAGGTTTTTGTTTTGGTTGCTCACATTCTACAACATCTCCTAGGAAATTACTTGTCTCACACCTTCCTTTTGCTGCTGTTCCCTAAATCCTTCAATGGAGTAGCTGGACAGCCAGCAAGTGTTTCTTGCATCAAAACCTCAAATTTGCTTTACCTTCCTTCTTACTTCTTGCATGTGAATATTTATATAAATATAAAATTATATACTGTAATGAATTCTTTTCATACAATATAAAAGTGAACTTTCTGCTGGCAATGTTTGTGGAAGCAGAAACTGTTGATTAAATTTTAACAAAGAGTCACAGAAAGCAAATTCTAAAATTGCAACTGTATGTTTGTGATAACAAGAGCTCTGTCACTGCTGTCAGGGACTAGAATTGATGGAGGCTACAAAATCTCTTTATCCAACCAAAATGAGCCAGAGTTGCTTGATTATTTTTTTTTTTAAACACAAGCCGCAAACTGCTCATGAGCAATTTACAAGCCAAAAATTAGCCAGTATGGCTTTCCAGAGAATAGTTCTGAAAAATATTGCAATAAGCAATATTCAAATATAAAACGAGGGAAAATAAGGATAAAAAAATTAATCAGGAAGAGCTGACATCCTTGAGACTCCTGGCAGCTGTAAATCAGCATGGTTGGGGGACATTTCAGTGTAAGCCACCCATCGCTGTGCTCCAGTGGGGGTCCGGAGCTATTCAGAACAATGCTGGGAAGCCGCGCTCTGGACAAGGCGGGAGACACGCTGTGTTAGTGTCTCCGCTGGGCAGTGCCCAGAGTCCCAGATGGAATTTACAGCTAGCTGCCTCCCTGCCGCCGTGCAGGAGGGCGGCCCCTTCGCAGGGGGCCAGGATGCTGCTGGTGCGGAGCAGAGCCCCCCGTCCCTGCGCGTCGTGCTCTCCCATGTGGAGGGTCCCGCTGCCTTCAGCGGAGAGGGCAGCGTGTGGGGAGAGAGCAGGGCTCGGCCTGGTGCCGGCCGTTGCTCCGGCCGTGGCAGAGACCCAGGGCAGCCTAGGCGCTGGGAGAATGTTATAGTGTAGGATGGCAATTCCATCCACACTTGGTGGGGTTTGGACATCTACGTGTCTGGCTGCCTTAAAGAAGCTGTCTCAGGCATGATCTTTATTTTCTTTCCTTTTCCTGTGTTTGGATAAAAAACAGACCTGCGGTCACTGTCTGAGGTTCTTTTGGTACCAGTGCTTTAAAGCATTTCTTGAGCTAAGAGAGAAACTTTTAATCTTTCTAATACAACATTGCAGAGAACAAACAAGTCTTTAATGCAAGCCCCAGGGTCTCTTGTGGGGAGATCCCGATAAAAACACAGCTTTCTGTTTTGGAAATACCCTCTGGTGGATTTGTCAAAACCCTAACAGAGACAATGGTGAACTTTCAAAGTAAGCAGACATGGAAAAAAAATACTGTAATTAAGACAGCAAATGGTTGGCTTTTGTCACGGAATGCTAGCAAATATGATTTTATAGGTTAAAAGTTAAAAATCCCCCTGCCTCAATGTTAGAGACTGCTAATCGCATGTATTTGTCCAGACACTGAAGTACTTCCTTCTCTGAACGCCTGCTCCATGAGGTGCTTCCACCCGGCCAGGTATGAACTGCCAGGATGTTCTTTGGCCGAGGACTGCCTGGGAGGTCAAAATATCCCCAAAATGTTGCAAGCTGGGCTGCCGCACCTGACCTTTGCTTGACCTCTGCCTGCCCTGAATTAACATCTTTGTAACAGACCCCAAATTTTGCTGATTTTTCCCTACTTGCCATTGTTCAGCATATTGAAAAACACTTGTTAAAAATGAGTCTCGCTTGTAAGTCTGCTGGAGTGGGGAAGGGGACAGATTCTGCGCCGGGGTTTTGCTGACATGGGCTGGGTTTGAACATTCCCCACAGCCAGGTGCTGCAGGTGGTTCTCAGTGCTTATCATCTCCCTGGCCTCAGACCTCACATCTCAGGAATTTAAGATCTGGGGGTCCTCATTCTGTTTAAATGCAATATATTGAGAGAAGAGGAAAAAGATGT
Organism: Falco naumanni; assembly: GCF_017639655.2. NCBI lineage: Eukaryota > Metazoa > Chordata > Aves > Falconiformes > Falconidae > Falco > Falco naumanni. The sequence continues at coordinate 21,227,317 of NC_054061.1, read as the reverse complement.
GCAGAAGTGCTGTGCTATCTGAAGCTAGGAGTGCATCCCTGGTCCTTCATTCTACACCTGACTTTCATGGGCATGAGACAGGCCTCAGCAGAGAGAGAAAAGTTTACTTGGTAAACGTTGCGCCTCACATGGAGGCTGGGTCGCATTTACCTGTTTTAGTGGCCCTTCTTGCTGATTCATCTGAAGGATTCAGTGGGTGTTGTTTGGGGTTGCGTTGCAGCAGCTCCTGTTTTTGCAAGTTTACCTGCAATGGTCCCGCCAGCCGATGATGATGTGTCTTCTGTTCTCTTGTCACTGGGGGAGCCCAGGCAGCACAGGCAGTCCCTATTAAAAGAATTTCAGCTCCCTGCTAATGGAATTTTTTTCCCTGCTATGTTTTAAAGAAGCATTCCTATGGTTGATAGAGCTGTAAAGCACCAAACAGGCTTTCTTCATCCCTGATATTCCACTAACGGTCATTTTATATCAGCAAATCTTTCCCTGTAGCCTGAAACATAGCCTTCAGCTTCTTCATGCCCGTAAGGGTTCTGTATATGGTTTCATGTACAGATTTCATAATAAACATTTAATGAAACGTTTTTTTTGCTAACTTAGGTTGTTTTTTCTCCTGGGGTGAGGGTTACACTTTCCTTTGGTGATTGAAAGATGATAGATGCCACCCATGTCTTTACCAGGGACTAGGACAAGTAATTTGTGCTTAGTGTTCAGTGGCTGAAACAAAGAATTAATGTATTTTAAGGCTTCGGATGCTCTGGGTGATTTGTTTGTTGGCTGGGTCTTGACTGGCAGTCCACAGAGTATGGGTGGGCCATTTTTCTAACTGATTGTGAAGATAGAGATAAAGCTATATTTTATGAATTGCTGTTTCCAAGGTCATCTGGAAATTGAGAAGTTCATAAAATATATCTTTGTTCAAAGATAGATTTGATTATATAAAATATGATCCCAGAATCAATTGGGTACAAACAAGATGTTGCCTTTAGGGTTGAAAACACATTGTTAGAGGCATGAAGAGCAGAAATTGTCGCTGCTGTCTTTGTGTGGCTATTGTTTTTGGTTTTAATAGGAACAGAATGAATGACATTTTTCCACCAGACCACTTATGCTCAACTATACCTCCAGGACAACTTCCTGGCCAAAAATATTCAAAACAAACAAACACAATAGCAATTCTACTCCCAATTACATTGTTTGCAAACCAGCTAGTGTTCATAGAGTACTAGGTTTGGCAAATCCAGCACTTCACCCCTGGATTTTAATATTGGATATTTGTATGTGAATTACTTGTAGCTGTTGTGCTATTCAGATAAGCATTTGAGCGGCCCTGCGCATGGGCACCTCCAGCATGTCTGCCCATTCTGTGATAAAAACGTTCCCTAGCTGTCTTAACAGTTTGGGTGAAAAGCCCAAGTATTGGGAAGTCATTCTTGCCCAGTGGCCAGATGCTTATTGATTCGAATGGAGCTGAGATTTCAGCCTAGGCATCTGTACCAAATCATATACTGATTTAAAAACTTTTACTTGAAAGAAGAATAACTAAATATTAAGTGTGGGAAAGAGAAATAAAGGAGAGGAGGAATTTATCAGTTGCTCTTTTATGTAAGTGGAGCCAGTATTTGTAAGAGGAGAGTGAACTTGCTGGATTTGTGGCACCTTTTCTTGTGGTATGACCTACCAGAGGGATCCTACAGAGAGAAAGCCTAAGTCAGCAAACCTGCTTGTGACTTTCCAGTCAATTTTCTGTGGCCAATGGGAATGGTCATGGAGATACTGATTGTTGTAACTCACAGTTTTAAATATATATCTAGTGCTGCAGATGGGCGTTGTGGTCATTTCTCCTCCCTGAGACAGAGAGCTAAAGGAACCTAATTAAGGAAAAAGAACTTGTATGGTAGTGATGCTATGAGATATGTAGGGAGGAATAATGCAGTTGTTCTGGCTCTAGTGAGGTTTCCAAGCTTCATTGCAACCCCAAGGCTCCTTGATCTCAGTCTTTTCAGCATCTTCACGTTTCCAGTCATCTGGGTCCTCTCTGCATCACCTTCTGTTCTCTGTGAGTCAGCTGGGTGGGTATCCTCAGCAGACCCTCTAGGACCTGGAGGAATAGCTCCTGCACTGTCATACCTAGTGTCTCCAGCTGTTGAAGTGGGACCTTTCCCAGCAACACAAAGATATGCCTCTGACTCCTGCTGGCAGACCTTTGCACTAAGGGCACGGCAGCATGGTGCATGCTAGGCACACAGCATATCTCCTGTGTCCTTGGAGAGCTTTGGGTTATTAACCCTTGCTGAAGCCTGTGTCTTTGCACTTACTGCACAGATGGGCAGTGGAGGCAGGGTGTAAATGCCCAAAGTGAGCCCCATTGTCTAGTGCTGGCTCCCACAGTGGAGTCTTTGCCATCACAGATCTACTAAGAGCAACATGGCTATGTTTTAAAAGGCCGAGTAGTGGCTACAGCAGGTGCTGCCCCCTGGAAATTTACATTTGACATTGTGGTTTGCCTGCCAGGTACCCCCGCCTAGGACACAGTGAGCTGCTGCGGTGCGTAGACAGTCAAGTTAACAGCTTGAGAAAGTCTGATCATCTTTTTTACATAAACTGGAGGTTGCCTAGAGCATATTACAGACACTATGTTATATTTTATGTTCTTAATTTGGAGCCTATAGCTACCCACTGGTGGGTTGCAGCAGAGGTTGGTATAGGGCAGTACATCAGTCTGACATCAAGGTTCCTTCCCGCAGGCTCTGGACTATGTGGTTTGTGGAGGTTGTGTCCATCCGTTGAATAAATCTGGGGTCTTTTGCTCCCTCCCATGTTTCAGGTATGGCTTTAGGAAAATACAGCCCTGTTACCTTCAGGGGCATTGGAGGGTCACAGACTCGGAAGAGTTCTTGTGACCCTACCACCAAAGAGCTGAACTTTGTTTGATGTCCCTGTGGTCTGCCAGTGCTGCAGATGCCACAACCTGCCTGGGTGCACAGCAGTGACTGCATTTTTACCCTCCCTATAAAAACCCAGAAAAAAGGAGGACAAACACTTAGAGCATATAAAGTGTTAAGCAAGGCTCTTTTTTTTTTTTTTTTTTCAAGTGGACCCCATGTTTCCATTCCTTCTGGTTGGAGACAGCTTTCTTCAGACCAGGTCCCTCTTTGACAAGTTGGTATTTGCAGCCAGTACTGAAACGGTCAAAGAGCCAAGGTGGGCAGGAGCAGCTGCTTCAATTCAGTTTTGTCTCCTTGTTAAATAAGGGCCAAAGCAAACACAGGCCAAAGGAGCATCGTCTCTGATAAAAACACTAGAGGCAGCAAATGTACCAGGAGCAGTAGGGCTGCATTAGCCAAGAAGTAAGATGTATTAGCTCAGTGCAGAGCATGCTGGCCCACCAAAGACACACCTGGTGTCCAGACCTGTCTGCACAGTGATGCCCTGTGCCAGGGACATGTGTCCTCACCTTGTAGTAGAGATGACAGAAATGGGAAAAATTCTGTTTGGTAAGGAGTTGTCACCTTTGCAAAAGTTTGTGTTTGAATTTCGAGCAAGTTGAGGCTGCAATACATTTCCCATGGAACGATGAATTCTGGAATTTTCCATCTGGGAGAACATTGAAACTCCCATCTGAGGTTCCCTACATAAAAGGGAAGGCCTGTATGCCTGTGGGTGAGACTTTGAACAGCAAATCATGGTGGGGACTCTCCAGAGGGAGCTTAGGGAGTAGCAACCTTTGAGATGTGGCTTGGGCAGGTGTCATGAGTCCAGATCTTGTGTTTCAGTGGCAAGGAGCTGGCAAACCTCAAGGACTGTGCCTGTGGCATCCTTTGTGTGTCCAGATTTCTCTGTTAAGAACAGGGAGCACCAACCCTTGGAGACACTGCCAGGCTTGCAGCTTCTCCACTCCCGTGCAGCAGCCCAGAGGCCAGAAGCCCTGGCACTTGTGTGGAAGGGCTCTCCTGAGGCCAATGTCTTGGACAGTCTGAGAAACACAGCCCATTTCCAAGAGATCACCTGTGCAGCTTTCCTCTCCTTCTGGCAGGGGAGGAGTGTCCTGACCTGAGGACTGCAGTCACGTGGAGGGAGTGTGCTGGAAGCGATTGCTCTGTTGTAGGCATGTCAAGGCATCGCCCGTGAGTCTGTAAGTCCTAACTCTCCTCAAATCTCCCCCCATTCCTGTGAGAAACCATTTTTCAGCCTCCCTTTTCTGTGGCCACAGGAATTCAAGCCAAGTTGCCTTCTTCCTCAGCTGCTCAGAGGGACATGGAAGGATCTTGTGCTCCCAGTTCTCCAGATCCATCTGCCTAAACATTTTGCCACCTGCCATGTGCCAGGCAGTGTGGGGGAGCCTCCTGTGGCTGGCACTGTATCCCCTGGAGGAGGCCAGGAAGATACTCCACGTCTACTCATGATGTCTGTGGCCTGGAGATCCCAGATGTGTCTGTAGATAGTTTGCTCTGAAGGGTCTCCCACAGTAAGCAAGACACAGCTCATGAAGCAGTGTCTGGGGCTGGTGTCACTGGTGGTTAAGAGTTCACTGAGCACCCTTCCCAGGGTGACTGGCTTCTGCCTTGTGCTGCCAAGGGGCTGTGTGATGCTTTGCAAGTGGCGCGCAGTTTTGCTACTACTCCATTGCTGGAACTCTATTTGGGCACTCTGCCCATTTGTGATCAGTGATGTTTTGAGTTGAAGCTTTAAGGTGCTTTCAGGCATACTCCAGGCACCAGCAGTAAAAGAGGTGTTGCTATCATCAAGGTACTTCAATGTAGTATCAAACATAATCAGAAGTGAATTCATTAAAGCAGTGTGTACACGTAAGTCCTTTTGTGGTAGATGTTCGAGCAACTCATATGGCATAATTCAGAACTTAATTTTTTAGATATTTGTAACATCCTCCTCTCCGTAAAAGAAGGTGGTAACTTGGCAGTAGGTGCCAGGACTGCTGTCCGAGGGCAAAGCTCTCCTGTAAAGGCCTCTTAGTGAAACACGACTCCTGAAATAGATTAGGAAATTGTGGACATCTGTTGATCCAGGCCCCGGCACACTTTAGGGTTGATTCTTGTGGCTTACAAAACTAGTGTAGTCTGGGATCTAATGGTTGCTTGGGCTTCATCTGACCTTGGAATGAGCACAAACTGTAGAAAATGTGTATTTACTGTTTGTCTCAGCTCTACCAGGATTAAACCTTCCTTTCTGCAGCATGGCACACCCTTGATGTGATTGTCAGAAAAATTGCCTGGATCGTGCAGCTGCCTCTTCTGTCCAATCCCTCACACTTTGTGAGGCTGGTAGCTCTTCACCCCATGGAGAGAAGGCTTCAATTTGGGTGGAGGAGCAGCTGACAGGATTGCAAGGTGACCAGAGATTCGAGTTCAGAATGATTGCCTGAAGCTATCTGTAGCCTCAGTCTGGCAAGCACAGCCAAAAGCCCCCTTCCCATTCTCATGACCCCAGCAGCAGTGGTGGCTGTGGTACATGTTGCTAAACTAGCTGTGGAGGGGACCGTGAGCTGGCGGGCCAGAGCCATGAGGCTGCAATGAGGAGCTGGAATGGCAGTTTCAGCTCTGCCTGTGCCAGGATGACAGGGTGACTTGGGTGGCCCTGGTTCAGTGTTTTGGCTTTGACAAAAGCTGTGCTGGCCACATCTGAGCAGTGGTAAACTGTGCAGAGGGGGCCTGGGGAGCCAGAAACTGTTGGAAATGTGGGAGAACTGGACCTGGAGCCCACTTGGTATATATCTGGGAGTGTTTGCCAGGTACGGTATGTTATTTTGATATGTATGAAACTAGTGACTTTGTTTGCTCAATGTGTTTGAAAAAATACCAAACTGGGAGGAGATTAAAATGATCCAAAACGTTCAGAGCACTGAAGAAAGGGGGCACTTTAAAAATCCCCATGTCAGTTTGAACAGACAGAAATAAGCTTGTGACTTTCTGAGCTGCAACTTGGTGATTTGAACAGAGCAGAGGTAGGAAATGGGTTGATTTTGAAGCTGAAAACAAACCAAAATGTAAAACTTTGTCTTCGACGTACTCCAGTATTAGCACTCGGTGTGCTGCTTTGGTTTCTCAAGCTACTTTACTGCTGGAGAAGGTTGAAAGGTGATTCATTCATAGTTTACAAGTACCTAAAAAGGGAAGAGGTTTCTGGTTACTAGATGGGATTCAAATCTACCAGAGGAAAGCATATATGTCTCTTTGCTGGAAGCCAAAGTTAGAGAAATTCAGGCTAAGAATAAGGGCTTCAGTTTAAATGATACGAATAAAAAACAGTGGAAGATCTTTGGTTGGCATTAAGCAGGCTCATCAGCAGTTAGTGGCTGTAAATGAGGATTTCCGTGTTTTCCTGAAAGATGCAGGATTTATGAAGAGAGGCTTTCCAGCCCAGAGCAGCCCTTCCAGAACAAGCCTGGGCTTCCCTTTCCACTGGAGCAGCCAGCACACAGCTCTGGGTGCTGCATCCCCAGGCTTCGGGCTCTGCCTGCTCTGCCTATGCTGCTCTCCAAGCACAAGCTACACTTGTAGCGTAGCAGTAAGGCGCACAGGTGTGCTGGGCGTCAGGAGCACACCTCTGTTTCTTTGTGCACAGTGCTCTTCCCAGACACAGTCCAAAATACTTCTGGGTTGGATACCCCTTTCACTGGCCTGTCTGGCTCATCCGGGGAATTACAGTCCGTGCAGCATGGCTTGTGAGCTGAATGCACAGTTGCACAGTTCCTTTCCCTCCTGTAGCAGCGCAGCCAAATCTGCGGAGGAGACACATTCTCCTCTCTTTTTCTGCGTAGCGCAGGACTCTGCAGAGTGGTGTGATGCAAAGCCCCTGTCCTGTGTGAGTGTCAGCTCCATCTGTGCCACAATTGGCATATGTCTCTTTGGACCTGACTTTTCAGGAAGGCTGTGTGATTTATCACTGGTGGCCAAGAGCAGAAAGTGCAAGAGGCACAGGCTTGGGTGAGATGTGATTCACGTTGGTGGGGAGGAACTGGGGAATAGAGACCTTGGAAGGTTTCTTACTTGTCCTTGGCCCTCTCCTTCAGCGATCTCCAGTTTTCTGGGCTTTGCTCTGCTCTTGCCAGTATTTTCTGGGGAGAGGGGCAGGGCTGACATCTTTCTCCCAGGCCATGCTGCCTGCTTTATAATTCTGCAGACCACAAGCCTGGAAGTAATGTGAAGCAGACACACCAATGCCAAGGTCAGGACCTTCCCAGTATTCAAGGCATATGTATACTGTTGGCATGGTACAGGGTGACCTCAGTGTACAATAGGAGCCAACCAACACACACATTCAGACAGAATAAATATTTGACAGACTCTATTTCTCTATTCCCCAAAATGACCCCTGTAAAAGCAAGGTCCTGTTTACCTTCTCAGCTCTCCGTGCACAGTGTTCCGAGAAGAGACAAGCTTTCTTCTCCATTCATTGCCTTCCAGCTCTTCTGGGTGACCCATTTCCAGGCAAGGATCAGGCATACTGGCTTCACAAAACCCAGGACACCTTGGATTTTCACAGAACTCCTGAAATTTGGGGAAAGCTGAGGTTGTTTTCATTCAGAAGTCTGTCTGTGCCCAAACACAGTGACCTGGGAAGCAGTGCAAGATGTCAGTGAGCAGCCTGAGGTAATTGCCTGCAGCTGTCTGAGCCATTTTTTGTGCTGAGCCTGCCCTGTCAGCATGTCAGCACGTGTGCAGCCCTCCCCATCCTGTTGCCTGTGGCACAGGTTTCTAGTGAGCCTGCAGCAGGCTTGGGTGTGCAAAAATAATAGTTGGAAATAATATTTGGTGGGGTTTGTTCTTTTTTCCTTGGTGTGCTAAACATGCTTTCTTTGCTTCTGTGCCTTGGCACCAGTGTAGCTGTGCAGCTCAGAGTCAGTGGAAGGTCTGGCGTGCTTGGGACCAGATCTGATGCATTACCCACCCAGGCACTGCCAGGCACCTCTCCTCTAAGGCTCCCATATGTTTCTGGGTTTGCCTTTCAGCAGCTGTGAGTGTTGCCCAGCCAACTCGTGTTACCTTGAACTGTTCCATTTCTGTCCATGCTTGTATCTTTTTGATTAAGGACAATTTTGCTTCTCATACCCTCATATGTAAAACAAGGGAATGTGAGAGTCCTCCGAGCTTCATGCCACAGGAGCATATGCCTGATGATTGTTGTGCTTCTTATTTTGTATAAGATCAGTTTCACTGATAAGTCTTCAAATAAAACCAAGCTATGATAGCTTAGCTTGGCATGAAGAATAAGTGGAGACATAGAGAGATCTATAAAATAGTGATTGCTCTAATGAAACCCATCCAGTTCCTTCTCCTTTGCTTGCTCTTCCATATCACAAGATCAGAATGCAGTACGCAATTAAAATATGGCTTATGCATATTAGACAGAGGAAATATTTTATCTGTAACATATCTTAGACAAGCGGAAACCATTGTTACCAATATTCTTAGGGCAAAACCAGCAACTTGCTATTTCCTTTTTTAAGGTTAGGGCTGAGAATGAAAAAGGGAGCTAGAAAAGTGCAGAGCTGTCAGTTGAAAGAAAAACTGTAAGCCTGCTAATCCTTTCTAGTCAGGTTTAATATAAAGCGTGGCAGAGATTGGTAAGACATGTCTTCATCTCTGCCTGATGTTCCAGGTGCATGGCAAAATCACCTCTCTGAAACACCCAGGAAAGCTCACATGCAGAGCCAGGCTCCAGACTGGAGAGGCTGCCAGCCAGCCTGACATTGCAGGTCCTAAGACCATTTTAAATAGCTTTACTCTTACTCTTTCAGTTTTCTAACTGCAACCTGAAGAAAAGCTGTCCTTCCCCTTCTCCTCCTTGATATGTGCAGGTTTTTATTGCAGTTCCCCTCAGCAGCTGTTGCTCTGCTGCTGCTGCTGTTGTGCTGAATAACAATCCGTCTCAGCAACAGGCGCGGAGCATCCATGGCACACACTGCTGAGGGAAAGGAGACCACTCCCTGTGACCTGCCTCTGCTCCTTCTGCAGCAAAAGAGTCTGGCTGTGGTTTGGGGGGTGTGTGGGATTGGCAGCATGCCCGTCAGCAGTGGCAGAGGTCGTGTAGGTGTTGGTAATCAGCAGCGACAATGGCAAGATGCAGGGAAAAGGCTGCAGAGAGCTTGAGCTCCTGCATCCCTGGCTGTGGCCTGGTGGGAGAGCCTGGAGAGCAGAGCAAAGCCCTGTGCTACCAGGAGACACGCAGATCCTGCATGTGTGAGTAAGGGCAGCTGTGGAGTATCGAGTCTGGCCAGACCCAGGGGCTCCCTCTCTTCCCCCATGGTCGTTTCTGACTTTGTGCTCTTTCCCCGTCTGTATGCTGGGAAAACTGGGCAGCTAAACTGGCGTTACAGCCCCTCTCCAGCCATCACAGGGCAATGGGGGCAGCAAGTGCTTTTCCCAGGGGAGGGGTCTCAGGGGGGGTCACATCGCTTGTGCGTAGCCTCTGAAAGAGGCAGGTCTCACATTGTCTGGTTTCTCTTTTTGTAGCTGTCCCTCCCAAACTGAAGAAACTGAAAAGCCCAAACGTTCATGTCGGTGAAAAAATTTCACTGAAATGCGAGGCAACTGCTGGAAACCCTCAGCCATCCTACAAATGGTTTAAAGATGGCAAAGAGCTGAAGAAGAGCAAAGACATCCGGATCAAGTATGGGAACGGGAAGTAAGTATGCTATGGGGCTGCTCTGCCTCTGTGCCCTGACACTGAGTGTCTGGGGCTGGGGGACCATCTGGGTAGAACTGGTGCTGTGCTCTCCAGGTCACTGCTGGGCAATACTGAGGTGCTCCCTCGGAGTCACGGGACCATGCACAGCACATTTATCATGTCTGGGAAAGTAAGCAAGATTCCCAGTTTCCTCAGAGAGGAGCAAGGCATGCCAAGGGTAGATGATGGGTTTGTGGAAGGGGATTTCCTTGGGTAACTGTCATTGGATATCTGAGACAGGTGTCTGGTGACCTGGGGAGATTAACTCTTTCTCTGCTAGCTGTAGACTGGTAGTAGGCAGCTCTGGCCACCTGGGGTGAATGCTGCTTTGTGGTTAGGAGTTTGAATGCAGAAGGTATTCAAACTTGGCAGTCGCCCCACCAGCCAACAGCAGGCCTGCATAAACGTGGGAGAAATTGCTCTGTTCTCTCCTGAATTTAGGTGGACTTGAAAGCATCTAAGGCAACTGCAAGGATGCAAGAGCATATCACGGTACTGTCTGATCAGGGCCCATAGTCACCTGTCGAGGTCTTGTCTCATGCAAGACCTTGCACCGCTGCACCCAAGGCAAGCTCCGTCGTAGCTGCCCCGAAGTCCCCATGCGCGAGGCTCCCGGGCAGCTGCGCTCAGTGAGGGTCATCCTGGGGACTGCCCCAGTCAGGCAGTGGAAAAACACAGGAAGAAATAGATGCCAGTGACTAAGCTAAGAGGCTCTCGCTGGGAATTTACTTAAATGGATCCATGTTGATATTTTTCAAGGCCAAATATTCACATATGATGTATCTTTAAATTATTTCATAATCGAGACTATGCTTACATTCATATACCCTGACCTAGCCAGCAACAAAGTCAGCTTGCAACTGACCAGCACCTTGGAAAACTTGAAACTAATACTTTGCTAACATATGTTATGTCTAGGTGTGAGAAAAATAGCTTGCCTCTTCTCATTATGGACTTGATAAAGTATTAATTTTTAAAATTAGAAGCCACTGAAAAATCAGTTAGAAAAATCAGTTAGTGCTGGAATGGGTCATTGTAAATTGTTCTAATTTAATTTCAGTCCTGTTGGTTTTTATTTCAAAGTCACACCCAAAATGGTTGACCTCCTTCATAATAATTGTAGGATTTGTGGAGGTTTGGGGATGAGGCAGAGAAGTGGTCAGTGGAAGGCTTAGGCTAGAGACACCAGCGGATCCAGGATAACTGGCCTGTACTAGGGGATGCCATTGGCTCAGGAAGGGCTGTCTGGGCTTGCAGGCAGCAGAGGTAGGGCAGAGCTGTGCCCGCCTCTTTGCTCTGTTGCTCTCAGTATTTCTGTGGCCCTTGTCAGCCCTGTGGCCTCAGTTGTTTACCCATGGGTACTGGAGCTGGGATGCCCCGGAGGAGTGTCTGCACCACCTGCTGCAGCCAGGCGTGGGAAGCCTGCTGGTCCACCCTGTGTGGGCACTGCATCCCTGAGGGCAGGCAGCTTGTGGAACCCTGAGCTTGCTGGTGCTGGGGTCTCACAGGGGTATTGGGGAGCTGTATTTCCCTCAGAGCTAGATGCCAATCAGCCCAGACCAAACACCCAGCAAACCTCTCTGGGGAGGGATCCTGGTGATGGCAAGAAGCGCCTCTTGCAGCATTTTCCTGCTGTGCTCCCAGAGATCACAGTCCTTCCTTGCCTCCTGGCACCCTGTGTCCAGCACGAAGCTGTGACAGGATGGCATCCCACCCACAGTGGTGTGGAGCGGGCATGCACTCCCTGGGTCAGGGAATAAACATATGGAACGAGGTTGATCCTCTTTCCTCAGGACACTGCTGTCAAGTCATAATTTTTCATTTACCAGTTTCCATGGGAACACATTGGCTCACAGCCTGCCAGTGACAGGCCAAAAACGTGTGTACTAGAAGTGCTTCCTGCTGGCAAAATAAGCCCAAGGATAAACATTTTAAAGCAAGCTGAGCACCTGCCTCCTCCAGTGTCTGAGGCTCCCTCAGCAGCAAAGGTGTGAGCCCGAAGCGTCCCCAGCTGACCTGCCCCCAGAATCACTTCCCATCCCAGTTTCTGCTCCCTGCTGCCACTAAAGCATGCAGTTAAGCAGAGGGGATGCCTGTTTGGGGCTGGGCAGCAGATACAGAGGCTAGACTCAAGCAGCTGTTGAGCTGGGACAGCTTTGAGGCAATAAACCCTTGTTGACCATTTATTTGCCCCTTGTTGAGAAGTCGAGTGCAGGAGCACTTCTCCAAGCAGACCTGAATGGGTCTGTGCACACCCTGTCTGGTATCCTCAGCTGTCGGACTCTCCACCCCACTGGGTTTGCTGGGTCTCAGTGCTTGAAAACAGCTCGAGGTCAGAGTGCTCACTGGCATTGGACCTGCTTCCTTCTGGTCTTGAGTGCACGCAAAAAACATTCAAAATGCTCTGTGAATGCAGGCTGAGGATTGAGAAAGTGCTCATGACTTTGCATGTCTCCGTTAAGTAGATAGTGGGGCTGAGATTAGTGGAGAGACCTAAAACTGGACACGGGATATGGGTGTACATCATTACTTCTTGCATGTTAGGAGGGGACTCTAGGGAAGGATAAGCATCCTGAACTCTAAAGCTCAGAAAGGAAGCCTTACTTTATGACGATTAATTCAAGAATAATGGGGTTTATACATCTGGCTCTACTTAGAGATAACACTAGTCTCCAGATAATCCTCTGCTCTTCCTTTCAGTTCAGAGTAGAGTGGGTTTTCCAGAGGGCTAGAAATGGAGCACTGGAGAGGGACTTCCATAGAGAAATTAGGCAAAGCAAAAAGCTTCAGGGACTATGCAGTACCTGGCCAGGTGCACAGCATCATTTCCTTAAACGTTTGATCCAAAAGACCTCATACAGTTGTCTGCTGGAGCCAGGCTAAATGAGCCCTGCCAGGATGTGGAGGTGTTGTGCATAGTGTTTACCTCAGCTCTGTGTCAGACTCTGTCTGCATCTCTGCGGTCCTTAGACAGCATGCAGAGGATGAGGACGAGACACAAGAAGAACATGGCTGCCCTCTGTGACTCATTCTCTACCGCTCTGTGCCTGGCTTTCCTCCCTGTGTGTTTAAAGAGCCTTGAGATCTTTAAGTAGAAAGCATGACCGAAGCCCTTTTTTTTGTGATCCAGTTTTCATCCGACCTCACTGACCTTCCTAGAGTAGGAGATCTCTTTGGAAGTAAGGGAAGTATATGTTGTGAGAAGGAGAGAGGAGCAGTTAACTGCATGTCAGCTCTTCAGCTTTTCCATCAGTCATCTTCCCTCTTGTTTTTTAAAGTTACCGGCAAAACTTCGGGGGCCATCAGGCGAAGGAGTCAGTTTTTTTCAATGGATATTTGTTGAAGGGAGGGGAACAATTCTGATTCCTCCTTTCTGAACTGCATGTTCCATCTGTAATTAGTAACAGGCTGGGGCAAGCCTGGCTTGCACAAAGAGGAAACTTCTCTTTAAGGTGGAAGGAATTAGTGGCTGGAATCTTATCTCTGGCTCAATTTAAATAAGACACAGTTGATGGGGAACCCAGAGAAATTACCCAGGAAGAGTTGCATGCAGCAGTGGAAGTGCAGCATAGCGAGTGGCTGTCCCTCTGCGGCGCCATTGTCTGCTGAGTGCATCCCTGATCCAACTGAGGCTGCTGGGTCCTGGGAAGTTAAGGTTAGGTTTTGGCTCTCTGGCTGTCCTGGCAAATGGTCAGATGCCAGTTGTGGAGAAAGCCAAGGGAATTTCTGTTTGTGGAGGTGTAGAGAACCTGCCTCACTCCAGGCTGTGTTCAGGGCTCAGCCCTGAGACACTTAGATCTTCAGCTGGAGTCAGAGGGGGTCCAGGAGTCTGGTAGTCTCCTAGCTGGGGCTGTTCTTACAGCCTCTTCCCTTTGTGTGCTCTTTTGCCAAGGGAGATTGCTAGGGTGATGAAGTAGGCGTATCATTAGATTGGAGAGGGTTGGCAGTTCAGTTTGGGACAGGCTGACCATATGACATCCCTTGGGAGTAGTGTCCTACTTTCAGTATCACCAGGAATCCCTATTGTTAGCCTGTAAGTGGAGCCAAGGGATACCCTTCTCTCCTGTTTCTGTACAGTAGTCCTCCGGCAATGCCAGTTGGGGGAGATTCATTGCTGGGGTCTTCCTTGTAGAGGTCCCTGCTGTAGATTATTCCCCACCCACAATGAATGGGGCTGTGGTCTTCCCTGTACAACTCACTGCTCTGGAATGAAAGGGGAAAAAAAAAATAATGCTAAAGCAGCAGGGGAAAGAGAGTGCCAATAAAGATAAATGATTTCCTAATTAAGCCTGGAGACAAGGAGGGGCAAAAAGAACTGTTGAAGCCTTGTGGGAGCCAGAGTGAACCCAAGCAGGCTATACCACCACTCTGGCAGGGGTCTTCAGGCTGACATTTTTAAACAAAGGAAAAAGCTCATTTGACAATGGATCTTGCAAGAGCAATTCCAGATGCCTTGAAGCTAAGAGTCTTCTCAAGCACCGGTGTTGTTATAATCACCAGGGGAGCTTCTGCCTTGCTAACTCTCACGATGTCATTATAAGTCTACGATATTTGGGACTTGGGTTTAGCTGCTGAAGGCACTTTATTGGAGGGGGGTGGGTGGGTGAAGGAGAGCATCTCCTTTGTTTGTCTGTTGTTTTAAAGGAGATGATGGACGTCATCTTGGCCAATGCACCTGGGACTGAACCAGGGAATTTGAGAACTGAAAGGAGAAGCAGTTGGGTTTTGAGCTCTAGAACAATCCACAAGCTTTGCAAGTTGGAGCTCCTAAGAGATTCAGGGAATGGGCATTTAATCAAACTTGAATGCGTTATAGTGGGTAACAAGTTACGATCAGATGCTGGGCTACTTCAACTGATGGTTTGTGCAAACTTAGAGGTAGAAGGAGCTTTATGTGCCCAAAATTTTGTGTGTTTTTTCCAGCGATGTTGGCTGCTTAAAAAAAATATCTCTCCCTACAGACCTTAGCCCACTGCAGTTGCAAAATGTCACAGATTAGGTTGAAGCACTCATTGAGACATGAGGAGAAATACCATTCATCCAATTTAAGTTAAAATGCTTTATCTTGGGGGAGGAGGGCTGGGGTGAGGGCTGAGACTGCAGGCAGTTCATCTGAGACAGCACAATATATACCTACAGGCATGAATTTACCAGGTCTCCCTCACACTTCATGGATCAGGCACTTGTGAGGATCTGTGACACATACCAGTTGCAGAGAAATGACTTAGGAAGAAAACAATGACATGCATCCCAAAGGCCCCAAACTCAGAATGGAGCCCCAAAACTGTAAATGAATGCCTTGTACAACCCTATGTACCACCACGATGATATGTTTCACAGAGGTTTTGGAGGAGTAGTTCTCTGTCCATCTGAAGGTGCCGTGATTTCCCATGACCTCTGTTCCCACAAATGCTTTTTCCCAATCTGAGTATTTGCAGCCTGGCTCTGCTCATCTCCATTCCTGCGCTCTGCACAGGGCTTCTCCTCAGACAGCTGCTTTTAGTATGTCACCTCCCTCTCCTCCTCCCCTGGTTCTTTAAAAGCTTTGCTTTAAAGGTCCTCTCAGGTCTTACTCCTCCACTTCTGCCAATAATCCCTGAAATTTTGGTTCTGCCTCTGATTTGCCCAGCATATCAGTCTCCATGTAATACGTGATACGCTTCCAACCTAGGACGTCTGTGCCTTCTCAGCAGCACTGACCTGCTGTTCCCCTGTCTACTGCAGAACAAGCTTGTGGTTTGGTTGCACAGGTAGTGAGACCTGCACGCCGTCCTGGCTGCACACCCACCAGGGGTATCTCATCTCTGTATTAAGGTCATACACTCCGGGATAGGGAATCTGTTCTGCATTCGGTGCTGGAAGGCCCCTGGCTCTTGGGAGGCTGCTAGTGTGCTCCTGTGAGGTATCACAGCAAGCAAGGAAAGAATCTGCTCTAAGCTGGCCTCAACTGCTCCAGGATCTACATTTTCTCAAACAAGTTCAAATCCGGGCATTGGGGTTGGAGGAAACATTTGTGGGATGTATCAATTGCCTTTGAATTCCAGGACAAGTAATGCCAGGGACCGTGCACTGACATCAGGTCTGTGCACTGGTCTTAACCCAAACCTCAGCTTTTAGGTATTTATTGATTTCACACCCTGGCAGCTGCTGTAGACTTGCTGGACACAAAGAGGCTAGGGTTTGCCTCGCAACAGAGTGGCCACAAGGTCCACTCCAGAGACTGGTGTGTGGTCTCATTAGGCTGCCTCTGTTGCCCTGCACCCCTTCCCATTGCAGGAACATCCATGGTGATTCAGCGACTGGCCCCAGGCTGAATTTGAGGATGGATGGGGGTTGCACAAGTGACCCTGCTCTTTGTAGCGTACTTATCGATCTTTTCCCCTTTTGTTGACACTTTGTGACCCAGAAGGAACTCCAGCTCTCACTGAGACCAGCGTCAGTGTCAGCTCGGCAGAGTGAGGACTGGTCAAGTCTTCCTTTTAAACAGAGCCTGTCCCAAGCCTGGGCACAGAGAGACAACAGCACTGCTGAGCAAAGAAGGGGCAGATCTGATTTTCAGGTTAGAACAGCGCTTTAATGTTGCGGGGCAGGGGTAGGAGAGAGCAGGCAGAGGGGGTCAGGGGATGGCTGTTCCTGTCCTGGGCACCCATGAGGACATTAGCGGTCTCCCACGCCTGCTTGTCCCACAGTCCCAGCTGGTCAGATATTGAGTGGGGTAGATGGTGGCGTGAGGGGAGGAGGAAGGGGGACTTTGCCTGCTGCAGAGGGGATGATGGCTGAACTGAACAGTCTGACCCTTCATGTCCTTATCCCTCTTACTTGATTGCTTTGCTTGAGAACATTTTTTCCTCCTCTTTCTCATTTGCTGTTTCTGTAGCTAATCCTGAGCTAGCCAGATCATGCCCTAGAGTACATATCAGCCAGTATAGGGCCACTTGTTTTCCTCAAGCACGGCGAGGCACAGCTGGCTTGCCCAGATCTGTTGTGCTGCTCCATATCTGAAGGGCAGGGAAGAGGCTGGGCTAATTACCCTCTGGCTGTGCAGGGGCAAAGATGCCCCTGTTTGCCACTTCTGCCCTGCTGGACAAAGGTGTGTTGCCACAGCCATCCCTGCTCTGCTTTGCATTGCAGTGATCTTTTCTACCTGCTTTGATCCCACTGTGTGCTGAGGAAGATGAACGTGCTCCCAAAGGCCAGGGCACTGAGAGCTCCTGCTCCAGCCAGTGGGGCTGCCTGATGTGTGGCGGTTGCTGGCCAACACTTCTTGAGTGTAAGCTGAAGAACTGGATATACTGAAACTTCTTGCCAATCATTAACCTGCTCTCTCAAGGCAAACGCACCACTGTGCAGAGTGCCAGGATAGCACATAGGCACCAATTAAATATTTGGCAGGGGTATAAGCAGTACACATTACAGCAGCTGCTGGCCCTTCTGCTTTCTGCCAGTACTGGTGTGCTTCCTGCCACCGGCTGTCTGTGCAAACAGAGAGGAATGGAGTTAATGGGTAACCACAGCAGTGTATGCAGTGTGTCCTTTGCAAGGGTTACATTTGGGAATTTCCTTTTCCTAGGACCTCAGGTGTGTTTACTATGTGAAGCGTTCTTCACTGACAATTTAGGGGCCACATACGGTGTAGTCTTCAAATTCTCTTCATCAGCTAATTCCTTGACTTCTTTATTACTTACATGTTAGTTACTCTATTTTTAGAAGACTAATAAAATGCTACAGCAGTAGTAATCCTAGAGCTATTTTTGTCCTGAGCGATGCAGAAGCAGCTGAACTCGCACAGGGCATGCTGAGCCCTCAGTGAAACGTAGGTGTCTCGGAGGCAGCTCGTGGCAGCTGTTGTCCTGCTCACACACTCTGAGGTGAATGGCTTTGCAAGGAGATGACTTGGGAGGATGGTCCCAGTTCCACTTGGCAGTAAGTAAGAGGAGAAAAATGATTCAAGCTTGACCGAAGTGCTGGTGGGAGCATGACTCCTGTCATGAAAAGTTCCTCCTTGGCCAAGGTGCCTGCTTCTTTTCCTCTGATTGTACTTGCAGCCTCAGGGCCCATGCTCACGTTTAGATGTCTAGCTCTGAGCTGTCTGAATTACAGAAGGTGAGGCTTCCCTTCCCAGCCAGAATTTGCCAGGATCTTTGTGTAGGTCCCGGTCAAGGCCTGATCTCCTTGTTTCCCATTGTAGTCTGGAGATTGGCACTGCAGAGGGTGATTTACTCATCACTCCAAACTGCCTTCCTGGGGGATGCTGTTCTCTTGGCCAGAAGGGTATTTTGGGGGATCTTCTTCTGGCCAGGCTGAAGGTCTCCTTGTGAATCCTATCCCCCAGAGCTTGCAGACAACATATTCCCCATGGTTTATTCCTCCACTAGCACTACAGGAGATAATTAGTGCGTGGCTAAGTCATATGTGCTGAGGGTCAGAAAAGACAATGAGGCAGATTTTCCCCTGGAGTAAAGAAATGTCAACAGAGTTGCACTGCGGTGAAATGATGGGATCTGTCAGTGACCCTGGCCCTTTCACTGAACAAACAGCCAAGGGCAGTGCCTTCCCCCAGAAGAATGGCATCGTCTGGCAGCCAGGCACCCTTGCGAATGCACATGGTAGGGTTTTCCCAGGGGCTGGCAACCCCAAGAGACACGCTGCCCAGAAGGGCAGCAGGGGACTTGATGCAAAGCTCCTGTGTACAACACACAACATGCTACTACTTGGTATTTCTGTAAAAACACGTCTCGGCTCTCAAATGAACAAAGTACCTACCTTTGGGGGCAGCAGGAGAAAGAACACAGACATGAAAAATCAATTTCCTAGGCAGTTTTGAGATATTTCAGTAGCACTTGCAGATAGTAAAGTAGAACTGAGACAGATTGGTCATCTTTGTCTTACCACTTACAGATCAAGCAAGGTCTGGTCTCTTTTACATCCTTCAGTTCTAGTGCACAGGCATTATCCATGTGAATTTAAAAGGTTCATGACCAACGCTGCGAAACAAGGTATCTCTCTGGCTGTTTCAGCGCTTCCTGGAATAGGGAAATTCTCTTTACTATGGCTACACTCCGCATTAAAACCAATCCTCATTTGTACCCTTCATCTGTCCCCCCAGGTCTGTTACCTGGCATTATACAGCAGAGTGCGGAGACCAAGGGTAGCTACACCATTGGTCTGGAATATGAAAAGCAACAAAAAGCAACAAAACCTCTTGATTTTATCCAAGGGGATGTTGCAATCCAGGAGAATTTCAACAAACTGTGATGGAAAATAAAAATAACCTCTTTTGACAGTACAACAGTCTTATGCATTAAAACAACATAATCCTCTTTGGTTTCACCTTGATGCTGATATGCTATAAATGCCAACATTGCTTTTTATTCTGCTCACATTCCTCTCCAGTTCCAGGTAAAAGACCAAATGTCTCTCATCCTGGTTTTGGAGATGAATCTGTCAAGTATGCCCCCTTTCATTAGCCTTCTCTGTCACTAATAACCTACCAATTTGTGTCTTTGGGACTTAAATCCTTTATCTGTAAGAGACCATGTATGTAGGTGATATTCTAATGGTGTAGTGGATTTTTCCAGTTACTACACACAGTAAAATGTGCTGTGCATATGGGACTGCAATGCAGCTAATTATCATTAGAATATCTGTCCTCCGGCAGCTGAAGGCAGCATGTTTGTTAATGCTCTCGGCTCTGTGCTGGCAGATAGCCTCAGCAGGCTGGGGTGAGAGGGTGGGGTTTTCTACAGAGCTTTGAGTTAGAGCCTCGCTCTTCCAAGCTGCTTTCAACGCGTGCTGCCTGGCTTTTTGCTCTGCGTTGCAGCAACAACTACAAGCGTGTCATAGGGGTGGTTTATAAAACAAATGGTATATTCTGTCACTGAGGGTTGAGACAGCTGAGAGAAAGTCATGGCTGGACTGGGCTGGGGGTACTATTGTTGGAGCTGCATCCAGTAGTAGCCAGAGCCCACCTTGTTCCTTTGCTGATTGTTTCTACACCTGCTTTTGTGGAAGGAGTGGGGAATGTGGTCCTGGACTGGGTACTACAGCCCAGCAGAGCTAGACCTCTTCAGCAGGTGCCCACCATACCTTCCCAGCCAGATGCAGAACCCAGCTGCCTGGAGGCCCTTAAATGCTTTGCTGTGTCTTGGGTGCTGCTTGATTCCTAAGGCATTGCAGCAGCAAGGACCACGAGCCCCAGTACTGTCACAGGTTGCTCTAAGAGACTTGAGAAAACTCAGAGAAGTGTGCAGTGCTGTGAGTCAGGGCAGCTTTGCACTGCTCTGAATCAGCCTGCTGGTTTAGGCATGCACATCGGAACGTGTTGGCCCTGATAACTGGCTTTGCACAGTGTGTTAGGGGAGACCTAGGAATGAGAGGGATTCAAGAGATCTTTGCACACTGTCAACATTCATTTAAAAATTGCTCTGCATGAGGTCTAAACTCATGCAACTGAACACTTGACCGCATCCTGTAAAACAGGACAGCGCCTGTATCCTGGGAGCTGTACCAAGTTGTCCACAAGTGCTTTTAATTTACTAATATAACTAGTGAGACGTTCCTGCTGTGTCCTTGTGCCATGCCTCCCAAGTAGAACAGCATGTCAAGGTGTTAAAAAGATGCCAGTGTGCTTCTGTGAAGGACTTCCTATGGATGATGATCTGCACAGTCCAAAGAAAAGTCCTTCTCAGATGACACATGTAACATGGCAAATATGTCCAAAGCTAATGATGTTTTTTCACAGAAAAGGAATTTTATTTGCCTTCAGCAACAGAGGCCACTGGGATCTCTTTCTAGAGGTGGCAGTGTTTCCAAGTCTCTGAATAAAGCAACTACATGACACAGACCTGAGATAAAAGCTTGGGGTAGAAAGCAGAGAGGTGTTCTCATGCGAAGAGCACACAAGGTAGGTTTTTATAAGATGGCTAAAATGGAAGGAAATGCAGGGCGGCTAATGTGGGAGTCCCACTATGGTCTCATGAGTGATTCAGTGTGTGTTGGAGGCTCCTATAGACCTCAGTTGAACTAGGCAACAAAAGGTTTTTCCTATTAGTCAGGGAGACATCCCCAAGAATGAGTCGTTGGTCATAGGCGATGGGAAAGGCAATGCTCGTCTTCTCAGTAGAGCCACAGAGCTGCTCCCTCCCCAATGAAGTACTCAGCACAGGTTGTTAGGTGTCATGGGCACTTGTCACATACATAATTTTCTGCTCTTTCTAGGCACTTCTGGCTGATAAGATGAGTCTGCGTAGTTCAGCCCCACATGTTTGTAGTACATTGGTGTGTGTAGTTGGGGGAGACAAAGTGTTTGCCCTGTTTGTTGGCCTGGATAAAGCTACAAGTTAGCTGCCTAGGTCAAACCACAGGAGTCTGATTTGCAGGCTGGAAAGGGATGAGTCCACCCAGGCTCCGTGGGTGTTTGCATTCAAGTGTGCGGCCCTGCTGAATGCAGCCACTGAGGCACCAGACTGGTCGGGCTCCTTGCTGAGGAAGGTGCAGAACATGCATCTCATCTCCACACCTCTGTCTCGCAGGCAGATCCTGCTGTCCATCAGAAAAGTGGCTTTTCACCAGTGCCAAAAGTCTGTGTGCTGGGATGCTAGGGCTCTTGGGCTTAACCCCTCATGAGACACTCATGAGACTAGACCATGGCAACATGCTAAGAGCAGTGGGTTCAGAGGGAGATGCTCATTTGAAAAATTATGGTGGCTATGGTTCCTGGGAAGGGTCTCATCTGAATCCTGACCAGGCTTGAATACCTGTTCAGATTGCAAGGTCAGGCAGCCCATCCTCCCAAGAAGGGGTGACGTACCAGACAGTGTACCAGGGCCAGGAATGGTTATCAATTCATGAGGGTGGTTAGCAATTGAGTAAGAAATGTCTGCTGTACTTTTCAACAGAAAGATTTCCAGACTGCAGTTCAACAAGGTGAAGCTGGAAGATGCTGGGGAGTACAGCTGCGAAGCGGAGAACATTTTAGGGAAAGACACCGCAAAAGGCAGCCTGAATGTGAAAAGTGGTAAGTGAAGAAGCCAACAAATGTCTTGAGCTGTCTGCCATTCACATAGAAAGCAGGAGGTTCTCCACATGATCTGTCTTGTATTTTGTTTCATGCTTTCAGGATATCAAGTAAAAGTCTTGGGAGATAAGAAAAATGCAGCTTAATATAAATGTTTATCTTTGTTATCTGTCACTG
This sequence comes from Falco naumanni, assembly GCF_017639655.2. Lineage (NCBI taxonomy): Eukaryota > Metazoa > Chordata > Aves > Falconiformes > Falconidae > Falco > Falco naumanni. The sequence goes on along the minus strand of NC_054061.1, from coordinate 21,205,443 downwards.
GCAATGTGGTTAATTTACATTTTAAATAAACTTACGATCTACGTGGGTTTTTTTTAAGGGGTAAGGAGGAAAGAAAGCTGGCGGGCTTGATGTTTTCTTTTTTAAAAGAATTTCTGAGAAGCAAAACTCACCAGGAGAAAAGTAATTAAACCATAGCTTTGTGATGAGTGAAGTTGCTTCTGGTTTTCATCCTAGAATGTGTGCTCCGTCTCTTAGAGCTCAGTGGATGGAGCCTGAAGTTAGGTGGTTTTATTATCTTGGTCATGATAATTATATTGCTTGACATGATGGTTTGGATGTACCCTCCAGCTCAGAAAGCCCCTACAGTGCTTGCCAGAAGCTGGGAGAGTGCAACTAGGGGAGGGATGACTCTGTACAAGCTCTGTTTCCTAAGCTCTTCCTCCTGCCATTCGCAGTGGGCCACTGCAGGAGCCCAGGCTCTGTGCTCTGCAGCCCTTTGGTGTGATCCAGTTTCTCTGTTGTGCTCTTATTAGCATTAGTCAAATGTGAAGGAAGGTAGCCTTCTCCTGCTGCTTGCTGGCATTATTTTCTCTATTAACCTCTGCCTCAGCAGCATTTGCAGTCCTGAATCTTTTATTCTGTGCAGCTGCAGTATCACATACCCTCCCCCGCAGTTACTCTGCTTGTAAAAACCCATTGCTTGCAAAGTCTGGAGAAAGGCCATCCACGCTCAGACCTCCATGCCTCTGTTTTTCACATCTATGAAGTTAGCCCTGCTGCTCTGCTGTGTTTCTTTACAATCGTGATAGTAAAGGTGTCCAGAGTAAGCTGAACTAAGGCAGTGCCACTCCTTTTTTAATGACTCACACTCTGGCTGTCCCATCACAATGTAAACTGTTCCTGTTTGGACCGGGAGCATTTGCAACCCCTCCTCTCCATGTGCAATGTGCACGGGAAGCATGTGGCTGCCGTCAGAACCCTGTCTGCCTTCTCCACTCACCCATCCCAGTCACTAGCAATCCCCTTCCTTTCACAAGAGGAGGAGTGTGACTGAGCGGCACGCACTGCAAGGCTCCAATCCTGCATGCTGCTTATGGCAGCAGGAAAAGGCACCTCAGGCCACTCCAACTTTGACGGTCCCGCACGCACAGGTAATGGCAGCATGGGTCAGGGTTTAACTCCCTCCACAGGAAGGCATGCTGTCTGGCAGGGGCAGATGGTTGCTGTCACCCAGGTCACAGGGGGTATGAGGATACACCAGAATTGCTCAGGAATGTGTTGAGACCTGAAAAGCAACCTAGGAGACCCTAAGATCTGGCCTGTACCTTTTCGTACTGGGAGCTGCAGGCTGCAAGGTGCTGCAGATCCAGTAGATTGCCAGCTGCACGCTGCTACAGCAGTGCCTTGATAAATCTGTTTGCTAAGATGCCTGGAAAATCTGCCTTTGGCTTGCCACTCGCAGCTGCGTGCACACGTTGCTGGTGCTATTTGCAGGTCACCTGGCAGGACAGCAGCTGAATGCTAGTTGTAATCCCTTGGAAAGGTAAAGAGGATGATGGTGATCTCTGTAGGCTTCTGCAGCTCTGTCACCTCCTTTGCACTTTTTACACTTCCCACTGGAGCTACCAAGAGCTGAAGAGCTTTCACCTGGGCCCAGGCACTTGCTGTCCTGGAGTCTCCCTCCTTCCTTACTGCTGGACCTTCTTGGGACCTGGACAGCTTTTCTCACTTCTGCAAGCTCTCTTCTTCTGTGATATCCGTCAGAAGAAAACACCTCGGGGCATCTGCTTGTCTCTGAATCCACATGTGTGCTGACTTCTGTCCCTGCCTGTGTTCTCTAGGCTCCTTAGCACTGATGCTATTGTGGCCAAGTCTCAACAGAGTGCTCTGTGAAGTTCTAGCAGTTTGTAACAGTTAATCAGAGCAGACATGCAAGCTGGCCTCCCCTCAGAGCCGGCATTCCTCTTTTGCAGAAGCTCTATCCAGCTATTGCTACTTCTGTATGATCTGCTACTTTATATTCTGCATCTTTACTGTGGCCCTGTCCCTGGGAAGCTGGTGCATCTGCCCATCCCGGGCAGGCTGGCTGGGGCTAACACTCTGGCACTGTTTGCTGGAAACATGCTTTCTGACCTGACACTTTAGTATTGTTGGAGGTCCTGTAATGTTGCTATGATACAGGCAGGTGAATCCAGGACTAGGAAGAAGTCCTGAGTTAACGCTGCATCTTGTGATACAGAGACACAAGGTTTGGGGATGTCTCTGGGTGTCCCTGTAGAGAGGTGACATTGCAAGAGATGGCCTGAGCTGTTGAGGTTTGAGATTAGCATCACGGAGGAGCAAGGTGCCCTCAGCCCAACATGCCGTTCCCCTCCAGGGGTGCAGAGGCCAGAGATGGAGACTCCTGAGCCTGTCTGAGTCATGGATGGCAGAGAAAGAGCTCTCATGTGAGACCCTTGGGCCCATGGATGTGAAGGTCTGAGATTCAGTCCCTGCTGGTAAAAAATTATCAGCCTGATGAGGCAATGTTGCTGTTGCAAAGTATGCTTTGCTGTATTCCACTACCAATTTTTGGTTTATACTATTTTCAAAAAAGCATCTTTTCAGCCATGCAGTTCTGTTGCAAATCACTGAAAACACCACACTGCAACGAGATTTTCTTTAGAAAGAGACTGGCTGCAGTGCAGTCACCCCTTGTCACTTAGAAAATGCCCATCAGCCAAACCCATCACCTCACCACTGCTCTGCAATTATGGTATTTCCACAAAGCTCAGAAATAAATGCTTTTGCATTGAGAGGCTTTGGGAGGGTGTCAGTTTCCGAGGAAATGCTTCTGGACTTAGTCAAAACATTTTGTGTTTTCATGCTATTTTCGATTTTTGTTACTTTGAGGTAAATTAGATGCTTTCTTAGAAAAATGTCCCATTTCCCAGTTCTCTTTACTGAGTAGTCTAATGTTGGTATCACGTGGGCATGAGGGCACAGCTGAGATGTGACTGTTTCAGACTCATTTTTTCCTCAGAAAATTTCTAGACACCTCCTCCACTGACCCCCTCCCCTTTGCTAAACACTGCAGGAAAAATTCTTTCTGCTTGTACCTTTTCATGGTGGTCTCACCCCTTATCTCTGACAGGGTGCTGCACGCACAGCGTAGGATCCTGGTGCTTTCTCCTTTGTGCATCTGGAGGGTGGTGAGGGAATTTGATCCAGAAGGGGCTGTTGCCACAAGTGGGCTTGAGTACAGCTGGTGACTGTGGGCTTTCCCAGTATCCTGGTTTATAAAGAGGAAATCTCTCCATGTGCTTGGCTCCTGTATTGCCTTGGGCCATGGCCTTCATCTGTTTCACATTCCTCCATCTCTTATACGAGCATTACTTTGTGCTGCAGAGCTGCACATACTTGTGGGATGGAGGCTTTTCAGATGATCTCACCTTTTCTTAAATTCCATATTTTTCTCACTGTCATGTTCTGTGATCCCGTCTTTGCACTCTCGTGGCTGTCAGGGCTAAGAGAACCTCCCACAGTTTCACTCATCACCTGCCGGGTGAATCCTGAGCCATTTCTGCCTTTCTGTCATGACAGAGAACCTAATGGCATGAGGTCCTCCAGTGAGGGGACCGGTGTGCCTTGTGCCGTCCCCTGGAAGGGCTCCATTTTTTTCTGCCTGTTACCCAGTCACCCATCTGAGTGTACTCTAACCAGTACTAACACGTTGACAGCCCCCCCAGCCTGCACCACCCAGCAGCACCTGCTCTTGTCCTCCTCCCTGCAGTAGCTAAGCCCACTCTTCTCTGCTCAAAATAGATATTTTGTTCACTACTTTCTTACCTTAATTTCCCCAGGAACAACGAAAGCACCACAAGTCTTACCAGCCTCAGAAACTAAAATAGTTGTTATGGAAGAAGAGTGTAAGTACCTTTCTCCCTTGCTCCCCCATACAGCTTCCTTCCCCTTATTTGTTTTGGGTTTATGAGACATTTTGCATAACTGCTTTATTGCCTCCTGGAATCTTCTTTAATCACTACTTCTCTTTGATTTCTCCCAAAGCCACTGATCTTTCCCTAGATCTTTCAAGAAGTATGATTTATATTGCTGGTGTCTATCTTAGAGAGGGAGAGGTTGCTAATGCAATGGTAACTTGAAGAACATACTACTTAAAATTGCAGCTGGATTTTAAGCATTCCCAGCTTTTTCAATACATGGATTTATTGATGCTTGTTAGACTTTGTCATGGTTTAACCCCAGCCAGCGACTAAGGACCATGCATCTTCTGGCTCACTCCCTGCAGTGCACAGCCACCCCCCATCCCCACGCTCCCCACCCCTCCATGGGATGGCAAGGAGAATTGGGAAGAGGTACTTAGCTGCTGGCTGAGCTTGTTACAGCCTTTGATTTAGTGTTTTTTTCCTTGGTTTGTTTTTGGGTTTGAGCTTGCGCTTTTTTTGAGGATATGGGAGAAAGAAACCCAGAAGAGGCTATAGGAAATACAAGAATGAAGACATGGGTCTTCTGAGCATGTCATACAAAAACTGCAGAAAAGACATCTGTGCCATGCCATGATGTTTTTCCTTGAATCTCCAGAAAGCGAGAACAGACTTCCAAAAATGTTTAATTTGATTTAATGTGGTAAAAGTGCTTTTCAGCATCCCCTTGTATTCAGTGTTCGCAAATACAATAGAAAATAGACACACAAAAATAAAAATCCAAGCATGTGCACGAGTGAACATCTAGAAGCCAGGTGCCTGGCCGCTGCTTCACCGTTTTCTGGTGGAAGGCATTATTTCTGTGTGGGAGACCCCCCACCCTGGGGCCAGCGTGCCACCCTGGTGGTGTCAGCACGCTGGACAGCCCACCAGCATCCCCTCCGCGGGAGCGGGAGCCTGGGGAGCTGAGGGCTGGGCAGTTATTTTGAGATCCGTGCTCTATTTCCATTCCAGCTGCTCCTGCCCAGAACCAACAATGCAGCTGGCTGTGCTTCTCTGTTGGCAATTCTACTTTGCAGATTTTATGGAGATGTTTCGTCCTCGGAAAGCTCAATCTTTTGTGATTTTAAAGGAAATCCGATTGCAGCCACAGCAGGGAATGGCCAGGTATCCTTTAAAAGCATTTCTGATTAGAAAACTGCACTCAAAATTTGCTCCGATGTTGTGCTTAGCCTTCCACTGCACTGGAGACATCAAGCTGAGAGGCAGCACCATTAATGCAATGACCATACCATCCTTCCCCAGGATTTTTCCTTTGTGCTCATTAGCATAGATCCATGCTACTTATTTGCATTGCATTAGATATATGCTATTTTTACTGAAAGCCAAATTTCAGTAGAAAGGAAACTGGCAAGATGCTGTGTGCCTTGCACAGGAGTTTTTCCTTTTGAAAAATTTCTTTCCTCTGTGGGAACATCATCCTTGACTGTTTTTGTTTTAAGAGATGGTGGAGTCTCCAGAGTTAAAGTTGTAATTGACTTTCTTCCTTCACATTCCTTTTTTATGATGTCTTTCAATTTTTATCTAAATTACACATAGTCCCTCTGATTTTTACGGTTACTGATGATCTATCGTAGAATTACACATGTGTATAACATATGGGGAGGTAATGAAGATGTGAGGTGTGATGATCTGGAAAGCTGACAAGTATCTCATTTTTGTAAAATTCTTGCATTTCTTTTAAATGCCAGTATTCAAGAGCTTCTCTGGCACCTGTAGGTAGTCCCACCTCTCATTGTTTCACTGAAAGGTTGTAAATGATCTGCTGGATTTTAGACACCATGTTGAGAAAGCACCATGCACACTCAGGGGTAGCTGCAGTTCCCTGGGAAAGGAGAGACTGCCAGGCACAGGCAGCTTGGTTGCTCCTGTTTGGCCTGTGGAGTGAGGCAGGCATCTTACCAGGCAGGCTGGCCAAGGCTCTTAGACCCTGCACCTCCAGAAGCTCACTGTGTTCTCCCCATGGCCCAGACAGTCCCTATGGGCAAGGGGATGAAACGCCCTCACTCCGTGTAGCCCCACGTGCCTCACCTCCTGAAGCCCTGTTGCTCCTGGTGTATACGTTTTTAACTTGTGTTTTTCCTGAAGGTCCCAGTTCCTTCCTGGATGTCTGGCCTTCCTTTCTACCCCTGCCTTGGGAAAAGGAGTGGGATATCACATATTTCCCCCTTGGAGCACTGTTAGAGCCTTTCTTACCACCTCTGAGTGCAGCTACTAGCAGATCCTGCGACATTCCGTCACCCCTGCCTTCTTCACACACCTGCCTGGTAAACAGAATAGGAATCAGTGGCAAAGTTTAGAAACATTTTGATAGAGGCAAAAATGGAAGAAGGTTCACAGCAATCTGTAGAGCGTTCTGAGATGGAAGGTTTATGCAGAACAAAGATACTAAAGTCTTATCAAAGTTTCATTTTTAAAAAGTAAGATAATGTTTGAAATCACCAAAAAAGTCAGGTAATCCCTTTTGCTTGTTCTCTGCTGTTGAGTTCTCCTCAAGTTTATTTCCTGGACTTCAACAAACAGGTGAAGTCCTAAGGGTAGAAAGAGAATACAGGCTGGGTGGAGGAGGTGTGTTTGGATGCTGTCAGGATACAAGAGGATCCACCAGTGATGGGCAGATGCTCTAAGCCAACATGCAGATCATTGCAGCTGCTCAGCCGGACTGTGCTACGCCGGTTGTCAGGATCGCCGCCTGGCTGATCCGGTTGAGTGCTGTCACCTTCCCAGCCCATGCAGGCTGGCAGTGCTGCCAGGACCACCGCACTCTGTGGTGCTGTGCAACAGAGGGGTTTGGGATCAGGTGAGAAGATGAAAGAGGGAGAAAGAGTAGAAGAGGTGGTGCTGAGTTGTGCTGAGAACATGAGGATTGGGGGATAATGTGAGACACCTGGATGAAAGCTGGGCCCTCTGGATTGACTTTTTGGATGCGACTTTTTATTTCAACTGCTGCGGATCACAAGCCCTGCCTGAAGTCCCTTTAGAGATTCCTGTGAGAGGGTAGGTGAAACAGCCCTTCTTTCTGTGATGAAGTCTAAGTTTCCAAACCAGTTTGAGTCCACAGATTTCATAGCTGTTGTCATGGTGATGCCATTGGACTAAGTTTGTAGACTTACTGGTTTAGACTCGTTAAGGCTCTCCCTCTCCCATGTAATACCTTCCCCGATGCTTAGCGTGGCTGGGTGTCAGAAATGTTTTCCTTGCTTGCTCTCCCTGTGGTGAGATAGGCCTGGTGGACTTGCATGATTACGGTGGCTCACTGATGTCTTTACTGTGATGTGGTAAATTCACATCTAGTCACATCTAGTTGAATCGAAGCTTCAGCATGTACCATAGTAAGATGTGCCATGTAATTCAGGTTCAGCCAATTCACCCAGATCTTGTCTCCAGTCCAGTCTGGCATGGCTTTTACTGGGTGACCATGGCAGACCTGCACGTTAATTTGCTGCTCAGTGTCTGGTCACTCCAGTCTGAAGGCACGGTACTCTCTTCAAGCCAGCAATGCTACAGACGTGAGCGTGGTGCTGTTGCTTTGGAGTTGAAGGGTGTCCAGCCAGCCCAGAGCACGGGTGTAACAGACAGAAGTTAGTCCACCAAGGCCCACGCGGACAGACCAGTTTTCAATATTAGACTAAAAATAAGTCCTGGCGTGGTCTTTGCTCAAATAATTTAAAACCCACAGCTGGAGGTGTGGTTGATAATTGAGCGGAGCCCGCATGCACGCAGGCATGGTACCTTGCAGTGTACGTTTTGGAGATCTGGCTGTCAGTCTGCAGAGAGCTGCGTCATGCCTGCTCTCAAGTCCCTGCTTATTTTGCATGCTGTGTATTTTTTAAGTAGCCATAGCATCTACCACTCCAGATGCGAAGCAGAGACAGGCCGTTGTGACTCTAAAGGTAAAGATGGGCATATGGAGCGAAGCATGGGATGGAAGCTCATCACCCCTGGAAGAACTGAGGCTGTAAGCCCAGCGTTCAGAGCAGGAGGCTGCGTAACAGATCTGCTCTGTCAGACTCCACCACGTGATCCTGGCATGTTGCTTCACTTCTTGGGCTTCAGCTGTCCTGCAAAGCATTCATGCTGGCACTGGCCCTGCAAAAGGCTTTTTAGGTTTGTTGAACAGATCCCTTCATTGAAGTATCATGTTGCTGCTATTACAATTGATGATGAGGATTTTGGAAAATAAAATGCTGCAGTGCTAATGTGCATTCTGGGACCCTTGTGGTAGAGAAAATCATAGGAAAGAGTCCTTCATAAGGCTGGAGAGATCAGCCTGGAGGAGCAACTAGAAGGTTTATAATAATACAGGACTTTGCCTCTGCAAAAGCTACCTGTCCTATGGAAACAGGCAGTCCCTTGGCACTCAGAAACCTTTACACTTGCTTCTCAGTGAAATGCTTGAACAGTGCAGATGGGAGACACGGGGAGTGCTGCGTTTGTTGTTCTGATCAGCAGTGTCTGATGCTCTGAGATGAGTGCCCCTGCAGTCTGGCATTTATATTTTGGGATGAACTTCTCGTCTGCAACTATTGATCCTCATGATCCTCTCAGGAACTGGGAACACAATTCCAGCAGGATCTGTTTCAGTAAAATGCAGGGGTAAATACTGGGTCATTTCCAAATGAATAAGCACAAAGGAGCAGAATTTTTATGAGGTCCAGAGTCCCCGTCTCTTGCTAGGCAAGCCCCAGTCTGCACAGGCCCTTCTGATTTTATGTACAGAAAGCAGCAGTGAGCATCCAGCCTCTGTTCAGGTTTATTAAGAGAAGAGAGTGTCATACCAGACATACAGAAATCTGTCACAGAGGGAATGGTTAGGATCAACAGTCCCTCGGTGTATTCATCAGTGTAACTCATGGATTTAGTGTGGCTCGTGCCAGGATTACAGTGCTACAGCTGAGGAATAGCTGAGCCAGACACCTTCTCATCCATGTTCTTCTGAAAAGCAGTTGGATGAACTCGGTTGAGAAGAACCTCAGCAATTCTGTGGTTTATCTGTAAGTACATGAGGCATATACAGAGCAGTCAATTTATATACACTCTCCAACCAGCTGAGTTCATCTGTCTAACTGAATGTCTAAATATTGAGAGAGTAAAGTGTCTGTACTCTATGAACCCACCAGTCAGTTTTTGTTTTTTTTTTTTTAAAAAAAAGAGCAGCAAAACTATCACTTGTCTCCCTGCTTCTCTCAACAGTAGCTGTAGTTTGTGAAAAATTAATTATAATTTATAGTCCAAGCTGCATTAATTAACTCTTTGCAGTGGGAGTATTTCACCCGATTTCTGAGAACAAACTGGTAAGCTCTCTGCAAAGGTTAAATGACGTGCATGGTAGGAATTGTGTAAGAATCCCTGCACAATCATTAATAGCCTTTCTGCATAGATACATTGTGTGAAGGAAAGTCCACATGACAATGTCAGTGCCCATGGCTCTCCTTGCTGTGGCCCTATCACTGATGTTAGACCCAGATAACCTAGGCATGTGGTGGAAAATAGACTCTTTGAATGACTACGGTGCTCAGGGTCTCCCCTGTGTTTATGCTGCACTGTTCTCACTGACTGGGACAGCAACGATAAGATGTGGCTTCAGATCATTCGCAGTCACATCCATCAAAAGGCAGCTCTCTTCTTCCCATCTTCACCTCCTTATTCCCTTCTGCTTTGTGCTCAGCTCTGGGGCTGAGACCAGCTGGAGGCCTGACATGCTAATGGGTGAGCTGCGTCAGGCCTGCTGCCACCTTGCAAGAGCTTTGTGGCCAGCTTGCCTGTGCGTTTGCAGTGGCCCCTGTCTCAGGGACACCTTGCTTATTCCCACTGCTCTGATTTCCCCATTTCTTTTCTGTAGTTTGCCCCATGCACACTCCCTGTTTCCTGCCCTTAATTCACTGAAGTACTTGGAGAGGCAGTTGTACATGACTGATGTTACTGCACAAGCTCCCCCATCATCTCCCACTGCCATCATGTGAGTTTCTTTCCATGCAGATTGCAGCTAGTGCCAAAACCTGCTCCCTTACTTATTCAGATCTCCATTTATCTCAATAATTTTACAACTTTCCAAGTAATTTGGGAGAAATGGATTTGTGTTGGAGGCTGTAAGAAGGATTTGTTCTACCACACCAGCCAACAGGGAGTAAAATCTGTCTGGTACCCTGGGGCAGTTAAGGTAAAATAGCTGTGGGAAGTAATTTCTGAATCACCAGGCACACTGAACTGGTGGTTTGAGTGGTGATGAATGAATATGCATGTCTGCAGATAACCTGTATGTGAGGCTCACTTTACCAGCATCATTCATCGAACTGCAGATGACACAGGACCAGGTAGATATTTGTTAAGATATTTCCAGTGGCTGAGGCTGATGAGCGAACACAGCTAAACATGAAGTAACTGAATGAAGTCACTTGTGAATCTGGGAATTACCCTGCTAGTGTGGTGGAAACCCACTGATATCTCCCTTAGCCTCACGCTTCAAGGTGCTTGCCTGTGATCTGCAGCCACATGATGTCAAAGGCAGCCACACTTGAATGCAGGCACAATGAACACTTTCTAAGTGAGACTTTTCACTTTCCTCTGTCCTCCCAGCAGAGCTGCTCTCTGACTTGGCAGGTCTCTCCATCCTTGCTCCCAAACTAGTTGCAGCTGCTGCCCTCATGAACATGATGTCCCAGCTGCAGCAACTTCCCAGAGCAATCAGGCACCTTGGGAGGCTCTGGACTCCCCATTACCATGCAGGCATGAGTGTCCAGGATTATAATAGATAAAGATCTTTATTCAGTATATCAAAATTCAAAATGAACATTGCAAATTACAATGAATGAAACAGAGAACAAACCAGGGTGATGTAAATATCATGGGTGTAGAATGGTCTTGCCAGCTCCAAAGGGAAAAACAGAACCAGAGATCGCACAAAAAAGGATTGTGGCCAGGTCAGTCCCTGTGTAAGAAGCTACTAAAGAGATCATTGCTTTCCAGCTAGGGGAGGAGGTGCTAGCTGCACCTGTAAAGCCACAGGTAGCACAAGGGGAAATCAGTGGGCATGCTAACTATTTTTTCTAATACAAGAGCCAGGAAGGGGCAGGTTTAAAAGAAGTAAATGGAGATTCGTCTTTGCACACTGTGTGCAAACACTGGAACCCTTGTCACATATATTCTGGATGCTGCAAGATTATATTTGTTCAAGCAGCAACTAGACACATCCGTGGAAGAGAAATCCATCAAAGGCCATTCAATGTAAAGGCACTGTGGCTAACCTCTGAGCTGCTCATCCTAGATGGCCAGAAGAAAATTATCAATGCATGAGTGTGCTGATCTTCCTCCAGCATTGCCTGTTGGCCACTGTCAGAGAGAAGACAGGGCTTCGGTTTGACCAGTACAGCTGTTTATACTCTCATAATGGCCTGTATTTCATGGCACTCTTTTCAATTGGGAACTGGGCTGACTGCCTCTTTTTGTAGCCTTTGCTACATCTCTGCTGCTGACAAATGAACCATAGTAATAATATGTTTCTGTGGTTCAGTTTTAAAATACTTTGTGCTTCTTTGGGAGAAAAGGCATGGCACGTGCAGAAAACAGGATTTAAAAGATAATTACGTTAACAAGGTGCTTCTGGAAGAACTGATCATGTATTTTTCTGACAGGCATAACACTGTTAACAGATCTCTTTCTAGAAGCGCACAACACACATGTCCCAAGCCTCATTTGTGTCGGTGATTTTTTATTTGTTTAAAAGAAGCAAAATTTTTTGTATGGGATGAAAATCCCATGCAATCTTCAACTGGTCAATGCTGTAATGCACTCTGGTATCCAAACATCACACAGCACCGCATTTTCCTGTCCACCTGTTCTGGTGGAAAGTGTACCTCTTTGTCTGAGTTGTTTTCTATGGGGAGCTTTCTGGGCTTTGTTTTTATTTCTCCCTCTCTGCTACTCCCTTACTGTGGGAAGGCTCCCCCCAGAATCATTTCCTGTAGGATTTATGATGTGAGACTTGGACACATGGCTTGTTTTGCTTGCTAGCAGCTGGTACATTTGATGGTTGAAGGGGTGATGGCTTCCTGCAGGCTGTGCTTGTTCTTCATCCATTGTGCCTTTCAATTTGTACTGGTGCTTTCATTCATGAAGTTTCAGTGCTCCCTGATCTGTGGGAATGCTTGCAGCTTCAACAGAGACCTGGTCATTGTGCAGTTTTAAAGTCCTTCAGTCAAAGACTGCAAGCACTGCAAACCAAAGGCTGCCCTGCGAGCAGCTTTCAGCAGCACCCGTGCTGTGTGCTGCCTAGGCAGCACCTGGGGACAGTGGCTGTCTTCGGTGTACCGGCTCCCCTGTAATTTTCACACTCCACTGGCAGGCCCTTGCTTGCTCTGCTGCTGCTTCTGCCTCCACAAGAGTGGCCCAGCCAGTGCTGGGGTTGCTGCAGCAGAGCAGGCAGCTCCTGGCCCAGCAGCGGCACAGCCTGCAGCCTCTCGTGCCCATGCACAGCACAGCCTGCACGCAGCCTGGTTCCCACTGCCTTTCGGGACACAGCTGCGTGCTGCCAGGCTAGGTTTTATTTTCATGCTCATTTTGAAAATGGTATTTGTTGTTAAGACCTGGTGTAAAGTGGCTGGATCAAGCAGTAGCTAAGGGAGAGGCCTTGCAAAGAAATTCCCAGTGCTACTACACACAGTTAGAGCTCCTCTGTCCTGAGCCCACTGCTGTCCATTTGCCTTAGGAGAAATGTCCTACTGTCTCGTAAAGGTATAAATTATACAGACTTGTTATGAAGCCATTATGATGGTTTTGGCTTCTAGTTCCCATTAATCTTAACCGGAAGGGAGTGCTGAATTTCACTAAAGAAGTTTGGAAATTTTCATATTTGAGGGGTTTTTTTGCAAGGACTTCTTTGGTGGCTTGGTCAAATCATCGTCTGTGCTAAATAACCTGGCATACACTCTAGTATGTGTACACTGCTCTGCACATTTGGCTCCCAGCTGGCTGGCGTTAGGTACCCTAGGAAGGGAGCAGCTATTTACTGTCCCAGGGCCATGCACATTTTCAGTCTTTGCTGAAGTATTTGCCATGTCTGGTTTGCAGAGCACTTTGGGACAACTTGCTCTGCCCTGGATAGCTGTGAAAAGACAACACCAGAGGCAATGGTTATTCAAGGCAAAGCACAGAAATAGCTCCTCTTGTGTAGAACCCTGGCTCTGTTGGGCAGCAGGAGGCACTGACTTCCCTGTGTGACCAGAAGACAATGGGACTGGACAGTGCACTGGTCGGAGCGAAATGAACAGTAAGCTCGGCTCTGCCTTGAGCTGTGTGCAGGTAACAGCCAGGGCTGTTCCTGCTGTGCACAGAGAGGCACAGACCCCATGCAATCGGAGGTAGTCCTAAAAGCGCAAGAGCTAGAACAAACGGGTTTGGCTGCTCATGTGCCAAGCATCACCCAGATGTGAGAGGCTTCACAGGATACTGGGAGCCCACCTTCACCTGCAAGAGCCCAGATGTGCCCAGCAGGCATGGGCTGGAGCCGGAGCGTGAGAGCAGAGGGCACCAGGGGCAGCAGGGCAGGCATGCACAGCAGCCTCTGAGCCTGCTGTGGTGGCGGGATGGGCATGGGGGCTGCCCGAGGAGTGGAGAGCAGCCCCGGCTCCCTCTGGGGCAGGCTCTGGTATGCCTCACTGCTTCTCCTGAAGTTCTGACTAGCTCCTGCCTGGGGCTCTGGCTCCAGCCTTCTTTCTCAAGTCCTGTGTCAGTGAGGTTTTCGGTCTTCAGCGACTGGTCTGAAGTCACTAACCTTTCCATGAGGTTTGTTCATGCTTTGGAAAACAGGACGGAGGAGGGTATCTCCTCAGAAAGCTCCGGTACAGCATAAAAGGTGCTGGAAAGTCAGTAGTAGCCCCATTCCTGGAGATGTAACTGTATTAAGGTATAAACAAGGTGGGTGGTCCAGGAAAGGGGACTATCTTTAATGAGATGAAGTATTCAGTCGGAAAAAGCAGATGCTTTTGAGTGCCCTGCTCTTATTTCAGTTATGTGAAGATGGGTCTGCATTCCCCGAAGCTCGTCTGCTTTTGTAACCTATATCAGTTGCTCTAACAAAAGGTTTTTCCATTCCTAGAAGCCTTTGTCTTGCCTATGGAGACTCTCTATTTTGGGCTGTAAGTTTGTCCGAATCATTCAGAGACAGGAATTACAATGAAATTCTGCAGAGTACCATCAGGTTTGTTTGTACCTTACATGGCTGGAAAGCTTTTCTCCAGAAATAAATTTGTATTTGGGAAAGTATCTGTATCCCAGGAAACTTGAGTCATGCTGGCTGCTTCCCTCTTGGCACAGACCAGGGCTGACTGACTTCTGCTGAACTTCTGCTTGGTCTCTTGAGGCAGCCCCGCTGGGGCATGGCAGAGAGATGCTCAGAGACAGGGCAGATGGAGCTGTTCTTGTTTGCACTGTCCCCCTATTGCAGGGACAATGAGGGCACTTGCTTCTGGCTCTGAAAAGTTATTTCCTTGCAGAGCTGTGGAGCAACGAAATGTCCCCTGCAGTATCTCTGGATCTTGGTCCAGTATCATGATGCAAATCAGGCCTCAGCACCATGCCGCTGTGCCTGTGTGACCCAGCAGCATGTGTTCTTCCTAACCTCCTGCCTGCCTGCCAGTGCAGGGTTGCATGCATGTGTAAGGGAGGGAAAGGAGAGATGGGAAAGGGGCACTTTCCCCTACAGCTTGTCAAAGATATGATCTTGTCCTGACATGCTGGCTGCTTAGAGGAAGGCGCGTCCTCAACTCCTCACTCACTTAGCTACTTTTGCTGGGAAAGTAAAGGTCAAGTTGCAGCCCCAGGACCTGGAAAGGTGAAGGTGGGTCTAAAGGCACAGGCTGAGGTTTGTAGCTCTGGGGTTTTTACTTTGGCAAATGAACTAGTTGAAAACCATCTAAGAAAACAGAATTTCCCAACAAAGGGAATAACAATATATCCTTTGTATGTGTGTGTGTGTTGTTTTTTTTTCCTCTGCAGTAACCACAACTCTCTCCTCCTGGTCCGGGCATGCTAGAAAATGCAACGAAACAGCCAAGTCCTACTGTGTCAATGGAGGGGTATGCTACTACATCGAGGGGATTAACCAGCTGTCTTGCAAGTAAGTGAGTGTAGTTCTTGTGTCAATATGGAAATTACTTGGCTGGGGGAGAGGAGACCTCTGCGCAACTGCTGGAGGAGGGGTAGCTCTGAAATTCTGGCAATTTCAGTTTGAGCAGAAAAATTGCAGTTTCAGAAAGGGAGACCGAAGGGGTTGGGGTAGGGGAGGAGGGTTTGTATTTTCCTTTTTGTGCAAATATTGCTGTTCACTTCTCCTGACTCTTCCTCTATGAATATGTTTGTCCTGGTGTTTCCCTTTCTTCCCTTTCTCTTCTGCAGCTTCAGGGAAGGTCGGGTCCCTTTTGCTCTCCCTGAACTAGGTCAAAGCTCTGCATCTCCTGCTGACATGTCCCCCCCTGCAAGCAGGGGGAGCTTTTCCCAGTACAAGGCCATCTTCCTCCTCTCTGACTGGAGGGGGCCTTTGCTGAGACCTGTCTCTTACCTCAGTGCCTGCACCTCATGGGCTCAGAAGCAGGTTTAGCACACAGCTGTTCACCACTTTGTGGCAGGCTGTGCATTATTTCTCACCTTCAAATGTTAAAACCTGCAGAAAGTTTCCACAGGGAGACATACTAAGTTATTCTTAAAATGAAATTTCTTAGAGAGGTTAAAGTGGGGCTGCATAGTCCAAGGGACCTGGAATGGGATCTGAAACCTTTTCACCTCTGGTTCAAACCTATCACAGCCAGCAAGCCCAATAGCATCTCACAGCTCACCCTCCAGCCAGATGGGGGCTGTGAACAAGAAGTGTGGTCTGATTGCCAGTGCTGGAGACATAGCTCCCTAAAGCACACCTGTACCAGTCCCCAGGCTCCTGTGGAGTGAGCATGAGGTGGTACCCTGGGTGTGCATTTGCTGAGCAGATGCGGTCAGCTTCTGAGCTCACCTGGGGACCCAAGCATCACTGTGTCCAGCTTGGAGAAGCACAGAGCTGCTGATTTTCTCCCTGTGTGGCCTAGAGACCTCTCCGTGGAGATGCACAGCCCAAGGTATTTACATCTGTGGATGTCAACCTACTACCACTGCCACTGCATGGTGTGATACTCACTAGACACCTCAGCTCCTCAGGCCTTGAAGGACGCCTTCAAATGGAACCGTCACCCCTCCTGGAAGGGTTGTGAGCTGACTGACGCTTAACACAACTCCTCCCTTCTCTCAGTATTCCCTTGTTTTGTCAGGAAGCAGTAGGAAACAACGCATGGAAATGCATTCTGCTGAGCTCCTGTGCACTTACTTTCCAATGCAGGATCAGCTGTGGTGGGAAGGATATAGGATAAACAACATCTTCCAGTTCTCCCAGGCTTGCCCCTTCAGACAGGAAAAGAGCCGGGTAGGACAGAAAGCAAATACTGTGGTCCTCTACATTCCCATGTGCATGAAGTGAGAGCAGCCCTTGTACTCCACAGGTCCGTGCTTTAGGGTAGCTGTCTCTGCTGCAGGCTTCTTGGTGGCATGAAGTTCATCTTGTGGGGGCATCATCATCTGGGGCACTAAGTTCCCCACAGGAAACACGGAGGACGTCCCATATGATGAATCAAAGTCACAGACACTATTCTGGTGCAGCTGCAGACCCAAAAAGCTCCAGCACTTCCAGTCTTTCCAGGCTGGGGAGGGCTCAACCCTTGAAGCCTGAAGAAGTGTATGAATCAGTATCTCTATCTGTGAGCACTGTGGTGGTGTCAAAAGCATATATCTCAAGGCTGTTTCTTTTGGAAAGAACTTGAATCTAGATCAAGACTTTTCAAATAGAATCAATTTCTAATTACAACAAGAGTTACCTGAACTCCTGCCACATGCAGCTGTAACGGTAAGGCTCTTGTTTTTCCTAATGAACAATGCACATCGTAGTTAGCAAGTGTCTTCAGCAGATAGATTGTTTTAACCCAAGTAATTCCAGCCTAGTGAAGAAAAAGTCTACCTTCAAACCAGGCTGTTATGATAGCTGATGAGTGGAGGTGAAGCTCAGTGATCGATTCCATTAAGATTTTATGTGCCGTACAGAATAGACCTGATTATTTCATATCACTTGAAAGCCTTGATTTCCTTTTCTGATGAGTCCCAAGACACCAATGGCTAAACCAGATTGTAATTAAAGATGGGTGTGTGTGTGGGGGTGTGGGGTGCAGGGAGCGGGGCACAGCAAAGTGTTACCTAAAAGGAGGTACTTTGAAGGTCTGCACTGTCATGATTCATCTGCCAGAAAAGACAGATCTGTGTTAACAGGAACCCAGGGGACCCAAGTACCTTCCAGACAGTGCAGTCATTTCTGATCTTACTGCTTGAGGAGATATCTGGATGTCCATTCTCCTTGAGTGCTTTTATCATTAAATCATAGACTGAAGATAAGAAATCCTGGCTTTTGAAGTGGTGTAATTTTAGAGTTTCTGGACTCCGGAAGACCATAGTTATTGAGGAACACAGAAGCATTTGAACTGAACATAATATTTCCCATAAAATGGCTTTCCCAGTAACATGGATGATTCTTGAGGAAGGATAATGATGGATGAATGGACTTCACATTTGTCTGCCTGCGAACTAGCAAAATGCTGAAATGGTTCACAGGTTCCTAGTTGCACCAAGAAGGAGATCTGCTGCTGTGGTTTGTGAAAGATACAACGATACAGATTTGGAGGAGAAACTAGAGGAGGCAAAGATGAAGGCTTTGACCTGCATTTCTCAACTCTGTAACACGGGAGCCAGTCGTGGTCCTCCAGCCACACCATGCCTCTGAGACATGAGCATGGAGGAGGTTGATAGGTCCTTCTGCACACAACCTCTTCAAATACCTCGAAGATCAAACAAGAGCCATTGGAGCACCTTGAGCCAGGAACAACATATGTGTCCATGTGCTGTTCCCATTTTGCTGTTCTGACTAGAGTCAGCAGGGCCTTGGGGGGTCTTCTGGCACCATGTACCAGCTTGCAGTCCTCTTTCACAGAAGGCTAAGTAGTTTCTAGAACCCCAGCACTCATATGATGTTACCAGCCTTTCTGTACTGGAAAGCTATCAGAAAACAGAATTTTAGAATATTCTTGTTCACTACCTGCCACCCTCCTGTAATCAGCTTTCTGGGGTGGATTTCATTGTTTGCAGCTGTCCACAAGCACTGGCGATCCTTCCTGTAGATGTTACCCCTGGCATTCTGGAGTGAAAATAGCAGCTGGGTTCTCAAACTATTTCTTCTCCTGAAGTGGCTCATTTGTTACAGATGATTTGTTATATCGCCTGAATTGGCAGCTGGCCTTTTCTTATTATTTTTTAACAGGCTTCCCTGGAAACGTGTTCCTCTTGGTCTTTTAAATTCTGGGGAACAGACTGTTTGCCTGTAAACCCACCTCCTCCATCCCTTTTCAGTGTGCTTCAGCTAGACCTTGGACAATGCGTTTTCTTCACCAGGGAAGAGCCCAGAATGGACTTGGAGCTGTCAGAATTTGTGTCTTTTTTGGATTGTGTGCTTGCATAATTTTGTCCTTAATCTGAAGTAAATTCTACACATGCTAGTGCCAAAGGAAACCTGAACATGATACAATCTGTGCTGTTACTTTGACTCTGCAAACAGACCACCTGGAAATTACATGGGAGAAGTGTGATCTGCCTCAGATATTCTGCAAATTTTCAGTGTAAACCCAGGAAATGAATGATCCACACACATACAGAATTGACTCAACAACCCTAGTAAATTAAAGAGCCCCATGCTCTTTTGACAGGAAGAATTTCTTGACCCTTCTCCAGACCACCTTGCTCAGAGAAGCCTTACAAGTTGGACTGGTTTCTCACTATAACTGTAGGGAAGTGGTGAGTTTGAGTAGAGCAGACTCCTGTGCCTGCAGAAGGGATGCACACAAGCAAGGCTCAAGGCCTGAGACACAGAAGAGAGGTGACTGGTTTGTTGCATCCAGCTGACTGTTATCGCTTGGGGTGGCTAGCAGCCTCTGATCTTGTGTCTGCCTCAGTCCTGGAGCCCACTGGGTTCTTAGAACAACTTAGAGTAGTTTGAGGCTGCTTTAATCTTTTATTGCTGGTTGCCATGCCCCACAGGGCTGTGATAGTGTGTGTATCACAGCAGAAATACACTTTTTCCCACTTAGGTCTTGGCACATGTTATCTACAGTTGGGGTCTTCCCAGCCAAACAAAGAAACAAAGCAAAATCTCATCACTGCATGGTCCTTCTCTGCCCATTTAAATGTGCTTTGTGACTCTTCTGTGTGGCTGATGCAATTGAAGTGGCTGGTACCCTAGGATCTTCCTAAATTGTGTGGTATCAGAAGACTTAAAGAGCTTTGTAGACCAACACCCCCATGTCATGTTGGACCAGTTGTGCTTGCAAGAGTCAGGCTGAAGGATTTACGAATGCTGACAGATAAACAGACTCTCTGGGTTTGGGCTGACAGCATTGCGTTGAGAGAGGGAGGTCAGAGGCCTGGAAGACCTCAGACAAAAAGTGAAAGTCAAGGAGAGAATAAAAAACAAAAGAAAGCAAAAAAAAATCAGTTAATTTTTGAACTAGCTGATGTATGCAGGTCACCTTTTCACAAGATGACATGTTCGCTTCCTATAAGCCTGTTTGCTTACCCCCTCCATGTGTCTTGCTTCCTGCAGATTTTCCCAGGAAAGGGGAAAGATAACTTTGGAGGGTTAGCCACATTGCCAGCTCTCCTGTGCTTTTCCAGAGTACCTTTCAAAGGGATGAATATCAGGTGATCTTGTACGGCTGCGGTCCTCCCTGGAGCACAGCTTGCTTATCTCCCCTGTGGTGTCAGGAGCTATGCCATCCTTCTTGGTGACTCCACTGGTCTGGTCAGCACAAGCTGCCCATTGCGCAGCCACAGGGACGTCACTTTGCCATGGATATATGAGCAGTTCTGCGGGAAGGTGTTGCAACGTCCTTGGAAATGAAGAGCCCACAGTTTGAACTAGGGGTGAAAATCTCCACATCCTGTTCCAAATCTCCTGAAGCAGCCAGGGTTCATTCATTGGGGTTTGCACACTGTATCTTGGGTGATGGCATCAGGTACCTTTCCAGGTTCAAGTGGCCCTCTATGCATCCCATTCAATGTGCCCTTTTTAATGCACATGTAACAGCCCCTTGAGCACCATCAGAGTGTGGAAGCTGATCCTGCAATAGGGGGGCTCAGTGAGGACAACACTGCAGATTCTGCCAAGCTCCCACAGCTCAGTTGGAGCTGCACTGTTGTCTTCACTGAGCCTAACAGTGGGTGTCCCTGCTCTGCTATACAGCAAACATGCCTTGATTAGCTGTTCTGGATAAAGCCTCTGCATTTATTCTGGTTGCTTTCTTCTCTTCCCATCAGTGATTTTGTGGAGTCCAGCATTTTGTGGCTCTCCAGAGCCTGATCATCTGGGACTGGTCAGGGGACAATGACAGAACTGTCTTCTTTTTCAGCCCTTTTCACAAATAAGCAACATGCTTGAAACATTTCTCCATTTGCTTATATCAGTGCATTGTGTCCTTCTGCTACAGCTTCTCCTTATTTTGAAGCACCTGCTCGTTCACATTCTTCTGTAACATGGATTGCATTATAAGAGCTACTAAATTTGGCATACTTTAATTAAGATCTGCGGGAGTAAAGGAAATGTGCCAGCCCTTGCAAGATTTAGATCAACAGCTGGGGAGAAAAAGTTTTGTTTCCAGCAGGAACATTGTGATAACGATGTTATTAATTCACAGTACCAAATAATAATAAACAATGATTATTGCTCTGCCCTGATACAGGGCAAAAGGTCAAAGTTTCTCAGTTTTTGTAAATAAGTGCTCTGCAAACGACATAGAAATGGGTCATCCAAACCATTTTGGTTTGTACTTTTTGAGATGCTTTATTTGGCTGATCATCTCACTGCATTTTTTTTACCATGTAAATATTTAACTGCAATTCATCCTGAAGCCAAGAGCAGAACTTTGTGGATGTTTTCAAAATAGGGTAAAAAACAAAGTCTTAAGGAATTGGTCAAAACTGAAAGAATTGGACATTTTCTAGCAACAACAGAATCTGAACAAAAAATAAACAACCTCCAGATCAGTTTTACTGATGGCATTTGCAAGCAGCAAATTTTCAGATGTGCCAATGTTTTAACATTTTCATGCACCTGGTTAGGCAGAAAGGGATGGAGTTAAGCAAGGGCACTATCAGGGGGTCCTCCTCACAGGCTAGAGAGGGGACAAGGTGCTGCCTGCAGGAGGTTGGTGCAAGACTTTCCCAAGACTGTTCATACAGACACAGCTGTGTCCACTTCTGTTGGCTATTGAGGAGAGACATGTTGGGCCTCCATGACACCAGGGAGTGGACCAGGAAGTCCAAAGGTAATATTTGCAGAAACAGTTCACCATCTATGTGGTCCCTGCAAGAGCTTTTAACAGGAGGAGGGACTCTGTTTTGCTGGGATAGCCAGTCAAAGCCTCTTGGCTAGGGTCAAATGTGCAGGAGAAGGATGCCATGATTGAAGACTGTCTCATGGCTCTCAACCTTAGTGAACTTTAATGATCAGGTGTATCCCTCAGGCCATACACTTGGCCACTGGAGAAGAGCTGCCCAGAAGCCCTTACCACAGGAAGCAGATTCTGCATGCAGAAGGGGTGCTTTCTGTTGCTGTCCAGATTGGGAGACTTGTGTGCTATGCATGCTGGAAATGTCTTCCTAGACATTGTATCTGGAGCTGTAGTAATAAATAACAAATCACCTTCACCAGCCTAGAAGTATGAGACAGCTGAAAAAAAAAAAAAAAAGAACCATGAACACTGCATGCTTTCAGAGTTCTCCTGGTCACTGTTGCTGCCAGCAGCCTTACTTATGAGGAATCAGGACTCGGGGATGCCAGAGCGGAGCATGTGTCTTGACAGCTTGTATGCTAGTTTGGGAGGTGCCAGAGAGTGCTCATGTTCATGAGGGCTTCTTTTCTGTCACTTTTCCAAGTGCTGATTCACTAGTAACTACAGATGAAAAGCTTGAGTTGTCCTAGACACAGAGAAGACAGTTATCTACTGCCTTCTGCCTAGAAGGCTCTTCTCCCCACCCACGCTAGGCTGACTGCAGAGATCTGAAGATGGGCTATATGGTAGCTGTCGTGGCATCAAAGCTTCTTTGACACTTTTCTGTTTTACTTTTTCACTTCTCACCAATTCTTTCTCTGGGTTTTTATTTCCTTCCACAAATTTTCATGTAATTTTCGGTCTTTCCTTAATGGCATACAGCTTCAGTCCCACACTGAAATTCCAGCCTTGGCTGACCTCTTGCAGGTGTGTGCCTGACACAGTTTTAGCTCTGTTCAGGCAAAGAACCTCTTTTGGAGGTGGGTAGGACATTGGCTTCATTCAGCAGCACCCTTGACGCCCTTTGGCGTCCTCACAACATACATGAAATCTCAGAACCCAAACAGACGGGCAGCACGTTGCAAGCTAAATTGGATACCCTTGAAGACTACCCTTGAAGTTCAATACTATCAGTGGTGATGAGTAAACTTCAAAAAGGATTGTGAAGACACCTATTTTGGATGCCTTGTTCAAGCCACAGTGCAATCTCTTAAAGGTTTCTCCAAAATAATGCTTCCCTAGGGCTGTCCTTGTGAGTCTGCATCACCCAGCTGCCTCAGGTTTGTGCTCTTTGATTGCCAACAGGGCACCTTCTTCAGTCCGCTTCCCAGAACCAGCTCCCTCTGCTTCATCACGGGGACAGTCAACAAGCCTCATGTCTGATGATAACCTCTTGGGCTGGGCTTTGCTTGGGAGCTGGCTGAGCTCCCTGGTATTGAAACGACATTATGGGTATGTCTCGCTTTCCTGTGCTCCAAGACATCAACATCCAAGAATGAGAGAAGAGGTTGAATTTTTCAAAGATATTTGCCTGACCAGAAAGTCAAATTTCCAGTTTCAAAAGTGACTTGGATACTGAGAAATGTAAGTGTATGACTAGGGAGTTCAGTGAAGCCTTATGCAGAGCCATGCCCTAAAATTCTCCCCAAACAGTTTGGGGTGCACATGGAGGTGTTAGCACAGGTCCCAAAACCCAGATGCTGTATGGCACAGAAAACAGGTTTGGTCATGGGCAGTGAAGGTGCACCGGCTTTTTTTGCTCAGTGCAGACCTACCAAAACTGCAGTGAAAACCAGTCAAGCGCCAAAGCCACACCAGTCATGCAGGGCCTTCCAAAGTTTTCTTCTGAGGGGGACAGCAGGTGAAATGTCCCCTGGACATGGGGCACCCTGCCTTGGAGAACTGGGAAATGCATTCTTTATGGGACAAGTTTGGAGCTGTGGGGGTGTTGAGGTGGACAAGGACAGTAGATGGGATGGAGAGATTATGCAGCCTTTTATGGGCTGTATCTTCTTGGATCATGCTGGATTCAGAGGTGTATCTGCAGGTCCCCTGCAGGCATTCAGCACTGAGGCTCAGGCTGCCTCTGGAGTGCCAGCAGGCTGTCCCACAGGTGGATGGCCTCCTTTAGGAGCCTGTGCCAGTTGTGTATTAGTGTGTCAGCAAATGCCTCGGTCTTCCCCCCGTGAGTGCTCATGCAAGTCTCCGGGTGGGGATTAGATATCAGTGCACTGAGGGAATGGTGCCAGCAACGTCCATTGCCAGAGATCTTTACACCCTGGCCTGCCTTGTGCCCAGCCACCTTGTCCCTTCCCCAGATCTCAGCAGAATCTCACCTTTCCCGTCTGGAGAGGAGCCCTCCAGCTTGGAGAAGCTGGTATCCTTGCAGGCCTGACAGGTGGGCTGGTGTACCCTTGGTCTGTACAGCTGGTGCAGCTGATGAGAGCCCCTAGCTTTCCCTCCCATGTCATGATTCTGAACTGCTGGCCCAAATCAGTGTGTGTCTGTGATGAGGGACAACTATTAAAAATCAAGGTTTTCTGGTCATAATGAATAGGGAAGACTTCTCGAATTTCTACCTCTTCCTCTGAAGAGAACTAGATAGTTGCTGAAAAACCTGTCTGTATTCCCTTAAGCAAGGAGAAAAAACCAAGAATTCATCTCTCTTCCTGACTTTTTTTTATTGCCACTGGAGTTGCAAATCTGTAACGTGCCATCTAAATATAAATCTGTCAAGAACGACAAATGCTGCCATAGCCCTTGAGCAACAGCACAGAACTAATCTGCCAACAAGCTTTAGAACTGCAAAGCTTTGGTCATATTGAACATCAAACCCATCCATTCCTCATCCCCTTTGCTGTGTCCATAGCCTGGGAGCAGGCATTAGTGTACCTTTGGGAGGCATGAAAGGGTCAGATCTGCACTGCCCACGCGGGGCTGGCAGCAAGCATGTGGGACCCGGACCTGCCCTGCTTCACCCCACCACATGTTGGTGGGGACCAGTCATCTGATGCTCTGCCAAGGCTCTTCAAGCTGCTTGCTGTCCTTCACAGTGGACTGGCAGGGAGCTAAGCCGTTGACCTCGGGCTCGGGCCTCTGGTTCACAACCATTTTGCTGAGGTGTCTTTCAGTCCCTTCTTTGCTGACCAGCTGGGGCCAGCCAAATACTGAGGGACAGTGTGATCTTGTGGGTGGCATCTGAGAGCAAGGGAGATCTGATATGTCCCACTTACCGTGGGAAGTTGGAAAAGAGATGTTAAGATTCTAGCTATAATGATAAAAAAACCTCTTAAGCTCAGAGGAAAGAGAGGTCAGTTGAGGAAGGAGGGAGGGGGTTGTGGGGCAGGTAGGTAATAGCTTGAAGAAAGCTAGGGATAACTTTGAGGGACTGTCCAAGGAGGCCAGAAGAAAAGATGTGAAGTGAGGGAGAGAGATAAGTGCCTGGGAGAGAGGCATCTGACCACCCACAGCCAAGCTCCCACCGTTTCCCAGGTTCACCCACAGCCGCGGTGGGTCACAGTGCAGAGGATGCCAGTGCTGCTGCTACACAGTGTGTGGTTCCACAGCTCCTGCTGCACCCCCAGCCATGTCTCCATGCTCCCCAAACCTGGCTCAGCATGGGAGCTGCTCCAGGGAGCTTACTCACGAGCATGTAAGTGCCTGGTGGCCCTCGTCTGCAGGGCACTGTCCCTGCCACTGCAGCACTGTGATAATGTATAAGCAGCGCCCCGTGAGCTGGCACATCTCAGCCCATCAGGTAACGTTGGTGGCGATAGCCTGAGAGTCTCGCAGTTGGGCAGCATGTGAGACCTGTTCAGTTTGGCTTTCTTCTCTGTCCCTGTCTCTCTGTTAATACAGAGACTCTGTACACGCTTTCTGCCTAACCGCAACATAACCCCTTTCCCTGGAACATCCCGCAGGTACCTCTGGGGCAGTAACAGGAAGGCGCTTGCCATACGCAATGCTCTCTGTCATCTGAGTAGCTGCTCGCCGCTCTGTGGTGCCTCTTGCCAGTCTTGTCTAGATAGCATCTCCAAGGAGAGTCTCTGAAAGTAGCATCCAGCCCATCTCAGTCTTCCTGCCAGCTGGTGCTTCTAGCAGGTGAGAAGGAAGTAGGCAGGCAGAGGAAGGAAGGAGGGGTTTGGCTGATGGCTTGAAGACCCAGGCCAAAAACAGAGCTGGAATGCTGATGTTGCAGGTGCCTGGTTAAAGCAAAGCAAAGAGTAAATATGCGCGTAAAGCCTTTATTTTTCCATTCATCACAATGCACTTTTTATTTCTGACCTTAGCCTCAAGAATGGTGCCAGACATGTTCTGTGATTTCTCCCCTTTTCCCCTCCAGATGTCCAAACGGATTCTTCGGACAGAGATGTTTGGAGAAACTGCCTTTGCGATTGTACATGCCAGATCCTAAGCAAAGTATGTTTGAAGACAAACAATGCACCACGCTACTTAAAACCTCCCGGGCACAGCGGTGGATGTAGAGTGGTCTAGTCAGGGATGGCTCTTGGTGTCAGCTTTGGGCTAGGGCTTAGGGATGCAGGTAAGGGTGAAGGCTGAAAGCTGATGGATAGGACTCATGGAAGGGATCAGAAGGGGCCTCAGTTCAGTCTGTTTGGGTGTCATTTTGCTATCTTGTTTCTCTCTCTCTGGTTTTCTTTCTTTCGGTAGGTGTCCGATCGAATTCACAGGAGACCGGTGTCAGCATTTCGCAATGGTCAGCTTCTCCAGTATGTCTCTTTCTACTTCTTTCTCTCCCTGGTTATTGTAGCTCTGTGTTGTGTCCTTAAAGCAGGTTCTTCTGTTCTCCAAGAGCCCTCTTCCTGTCTTGTGCACTCCCAGCTCTGCTTGGCCCTAAGAGGAGCTGTGATCGTGTTCAAGAGGAGAATCGGGGCTCCTGTCATCTCCCCATTTGTTAGAATGGGTTCTGCTTTCATTTCTGATTGAATGTAATGTTGCTTGCTCTTTTCATGCAAAATGCAAATAAGGCACAAGGTTATGTGGTGTGCTGTGTGAGAACAGTCTGTGTGGTAAGCTCTACCTGCTAGCATTACTGTCTCAAGATGGGCTATGACGTGCAGTGCAAGAGATGTACCTTTTCCCATGGCTCTTGTGAGGGTGTGTGTGAGTCTCTTTGTATGAACTGAGAAAACCATGGGGGAGGGCTGTAGTGAAACTTGTCCTGAGGTGAGGATGCTAAACCAAGCATCCGTGCTGTTCAGGTGAGATGGTTGGAGGCTGGTTCATAGGCAGGTCCTGGAGCTTGGCAGGAAGGCTGGACAGGGCACACATGCATGCCTGGAGCCCCAGAGATTGGTCACGCTGGTGGCTGCCACTGTCCCAGGGCTTCCCATGCCTCAGTGCCACGCCAGATATGGGCTAAATCTGCTGACTGGGCATCTCAGACCATATCCCTCCTCGTTACAGAGATGTTCATGTCTCTCCTAAGGGGCTGGACAGCCTTGCATATGGGGTTGTGTCTAACTACAGTGACTGATCCTTTAACCTCATATTCAGTAGGTGTAAATATCCCACTGATGCTGGGACACAGTCTGAAGAGCCTTTGCGCTTGATGCTTCCCAGTGTCTAGTTTCCAGTTCCTACAGTCTCTAGGTCTCCAGTGATGCCTCGCTTATAGATATCACCAGTTCATTTTGTTCAAGGCAGATAACTTCTCTGGGTCCATATTCAGTGTCTCAGCATCGGTGGGATCCTGGTCTGGGCAAGGACTGACCTGAAAGGAGGTGCAATTACAGCGCAGGACATCACCCATGGTGACCCTCTGTGTGACCCATCCTGCCTCCATGCTGGCTGTGCGGACCACCACAAATGGTGATTTTACAGAGGCTTTTTAAAAAGAGCCACAAAAGAGGCTTTTAGTTAGAGGGAACCAGAGGAGAAATGCCTCTCCATGATGACTCTTAGATTGCCAGTACCCCTTCTCCCATGCTCTGTAAGAAATCCAGCAGCCCTCCTCCTGAACTGGCAGTAGCAGAAGTCTCATTAGCACGTGCTAATAGCCTGCAAGCCTCCCATTAGTCTCCCTTCTGCAGAGTATACAGACAAGAAGCAAATGGGCTTTGTGAGGCCCCTGGGACAACTTGATGTTTTTACATTGCCTTTTGTTCCAAATTGCCTTCCAAAGTTGAAATCTCCATTGATTTATTTTCAGACTAAAACATCCAAGTAAGCTTTTTTTAAAATGACAAAACAAAGCATTCTGTTTTGATCTTTAACCTGACGCAAAAGTGTTCCCTTTCCACTTTTAAGCCTGTGGTATCAGGGATCCCTGCTGCAGACAGCAGTGGGATGCTCACCTGACACAGCTGATTTGTAGCATGCTTCATGGTGTGGTGTCCAACTGGCTTAAACGTTATTGTTGCCAAGCTGCAAAACCGACATGGGTGAAAATGAGTTTTATGTCAGGAAAATGCCTTTTCAGAACATTAATGGCAAGAGTAAATGGCATGTGTTTTTTCCCCAGCCTGCAGAGTGCTGCTTTTTATGGGAATGAGATTTGTTTAAATTTTATTCATGTGTTAGAGGAACAATGCCAACTTTAAAGCTGACACATGTACATTTCCTTAACTCAATTCTGCTTTAACCGCAGTATAGTAAGGTAAAAACAGCTTAACAATCCAGGTTACCTGTCTGAACTTGGATAAAAATCATCTAAGATGATGATTCATATATGTTTATAGCTGTTTTCACTTTCAGGTCATAGTTGGGTAATACATGTAACAGCAACGCTGCAGAAAAGCATGCACTGAACTTGGTGTTCTTCTGAATAGGAAAGGCATTTCACTTGAATCTGGACTCTGCAAATGCTTACTTTCTAGTTTAATCAATAATTAGGGCACAGTAGAAGTTACTGCTGCTCTGTAATTCACTCAGTACTTCATCCCATATGGGTTCTGACAGGTCAAAAGCTGAAACAGATTAAATGAGGTTCAGGAATTTCCACTGGAAATAAAATAACTCTGTCCTGATTCATGTTTTGAGAACACTGCCAGAACTTGACAGATACTTAAATAGTAAATAAGGATGCCTACACTGGTGTTGTTTTAAATGCATTTGGGGTATTTTAGGTTTTCAGGCCTAGATCAGAACCTTCTGATACTTTAACATAAATACTAAATATTGCAATATGACTTTTAGTACGTATATCCCGTGGCTGAGTGAGAGTCCCTGCAGAGGGGACTAAATTTAAGATGCTGTTCTGAAAAGATATAGCAGATACTTTGCCAAATTTGGGGCACAGATGGAGATGGTACAGCATCCCAGCATCATGCCAGATGTTGTGTAACTTTCTTCTGCTAGCAGCTTCCTATCTCACCAGTTTAAATGCTCATTCAGGTTTTGCTCAGGTAAAACTCGCCACATTCTCTAGGAGTCCGAACTGTCTTTGTCTGTTTGACAGGTAGCTCTGGAGGTTTGTTTTTCTTTGATTGTCTAAAATACCTGCTAGACCACTGCAATTATGAAGATGCAAATTAGATTTATTTAGAAAGGTTTTCTTGCATGTGATGTCTCTCTGTGTTGCTGTTACAACCATATAATCAAGGGACTACTTCCAGACATTTTAGGTCTATACCCTTGCTGCTTGAAAATGAAGAGGAAATGTTAAAGCTCGAGGGTTTTTTTTTCTATGTTTTGCTCACACTGTTGCTATTTTCTAACAGATTGTACAGAGGAGCTCGCTAGGAGTTGTATATAGCATTTGCTTTTGGTGGGAATTTGCAACAGCAGAATTCAAGCAAGTATCTCGGTGGTTGGTTCCTATCTGCTTATAAGGAGTTTACATTTTATTTTGCTTGCATTCTAACACAGATGTAATGGGAAATGTGTTGAGATACTGCAGAAAAGAAGTGAAGCATGCTAAAACAGCTACTTAGCTGAGAAAAGGGATGTGTAGTGCAGACAGCATCGCTCTGGCCTGGCGAGGTGCCACTGCTGAGCAGGGTTGTTGGACCTGACTGCACCAGCTCTCTGAGCCTGCCTTCACACTAAGCCTGCACTCATCTTAAGCCTCTCATGTTCTGTTTTCTAGCAAAGCTCATGCCACAAGGAGATCTAAGGCAGCCCATTTATTTTGCACAGCAGTGGCTAGGTATGTGCAGATAGTTGGCTACCGCCAGTCAGCAGACAGATGATAACCCGCTAAATGGCAGCAACACAGATGAGAGCCTTTGAGACACTGACACACAGTAATCCCACCTCCAGTAAGTATGGGCAAAGAAAACTTAAAAGCTTTAGCCTGTTTATCCTAGGTGAGTTTAGGGCAATATGACAGATGCCTTTCCCACATTCATCAGAACAGAAAACCTACCAGAAGAAGGAAGGAGAGATGTCAGAGCAAACAATTGTGCATTCACTAAGATTATAATAG
The DNA here is from genome assembly GCF_017639655.2 of Falco naumanni. Lineage (NCBI taxonomy): Eukaryota > Metazoa > Chordata > Aves > Falconiformes > Falconidae > Falco > Falco naumanni. The sequence goes on along the minus strand of NC_054061.1, from coordinate 21,175,672 downwards.
TTGAAAGGTACGTATCTGAGAAGAAAAAGATGACCAGACTTAAGCCTGGTTAGATCCCTTGTGTCTGTACAGTATTTCACTGAACTCAGTTGGTCTCTGCACACGCCTTCATCCACGCATAAGGAATTGGCTGATGGGTCAAGGTTAGTGGATCATGTTGTCTAGGGTTTAACTAACCTGCAAGAGGAAAGCCTTACAGAGGCTGTGCAATATAACTGAGGCACGTTAAAGAAACATTTAAAGCAGTTTTAATTTAAACTGAAGGAGAATTAATGGCAGTGAACAGAGGGGACCGTGATTGTCTGCAATTACTATATAAAACGGGAATGTCCTGGTAGGTGAGAATATAAAGGATTATTTCCATGGGTGATGAGTCATTAAATCATCCTACTAAATTTTTTTTCACATCAAGGTCTTCATATTTCTATGTCTCCATACAATTGCCATTGCAGATATAATTAATATATATACTGCATTGTACATATGATGGTAAAGTCATCTTGTCCACTAGTGCCAGGAGTTAGATCTTGCAGTTATGATATAACTCCAATGAAACCAGAGGGCGGGGAGATCCTAACTCCAAAATACGATCTAAAGCAGGAATCCTCCCTGATCCTGGCCATGGGGGTTGTGATGTGCAGGCAAGGAGTAACCAGCCATACTGGAAATCTGAGCTCACATCATGAGCTTGTCTTCTGACCCCTATCCTCCCTGCTCCCTGCTTTGCAGCAATAGTGCAGCCAGACACTCTTTTTTTTTTTCAGTGGGCTTTTAGAAATTTGTGTTAGAGGTCTGAGTCCAAATTCATACCCCAGGCTTCCTTCATAGTCACCCAAGTTTTGGCAACCAAAGAGGAAGCATTTGTCTAATTGAGCTCCAGTGCTGCCACAAGGATGAGATGTCTCATTCTCCAAGGTGCTGAGGGTGATGAGTACAAACTCAGAGGTTCAGCTGTTGGATGGCTCCCCCAGGACCCTGGTACAGGTGGTACCTGAAGAGTCACAGCTCACAGGTGTCTCTGCATGGCTGTCCATGCACTAGTGAGAGCAGAAGTTTAACACATCAAACAGTTGATGCACAGCCTGAATTAATCCATAGCATTAGTATCCTGGGAGCGTTTCGCTTTTGCCATCAGATCTTCATCTCTACTGGTACACATGGGTAAAAATTCAGCAATATCACAAAAAAGTCAGGAAGTCTTTCTATGTAGACTTACGAGAGCTTCTGGGTGGTACTGGAGACTCACCCAGTTGACAGCTGTCTCCTGGGTCCAGCTTCAAAGACACAATGATGGCTTGCAGCTCTTTGCAGAAGACAAAAGCATGTCCAAAATCATCCTTCCTTTTAAGAAAGTCTTTTTTAAAAAAAAGCTGTTCTAGCACCTGTATTTCATAGCTGCTCTTCTACATCAGATCACAATCTAGCTCTGTCTTCTCTCTCCTACAAGAAACATTTCTGGTCTTTGTAAAGCCCTGCTGGAAGTTTCAAGTAATTTGCCAGTCTTTGGACTGGCTGATTGTAAAGGTTTTGTGAAACATGTTGGCAGCTATTTCACTCCTGGTGGGGCCAAGATACTAAAAGTTAAACATTGTGAGTGAGAACGTTTATACCTTGCCTAAGTCGGCACATTTGGATCCTTTTCACTTGCAGTTTGTGGAACAATTTAGAAATTTGGGATGATTTTTTGTGTTTATGCTTGTCTCTTGACTGTGGAATCTGAAATTTCATCTTAACTTTGCTATTTATTCATCACCCAAAATAATTGTCACTGATCCAGAGGAAAATACCATACCATTCATCTTCTTGTTAGTGAAACATTTTCATTTTCTACTTCATGACCTAACTTTAGTTGAAGTCTGTAGCCTGCCTGTAAAAATCCTGGAATAGAGCTGACATTCATATACAATGTAATCTAGCATATTCTCCATTTTTACCCCATATTTCATTCTTGGTTTCTTTACAGATTGACTTTTAATTCATAGTTGGAGTCTTCCTACTGGTCTGCCTTGGAAGCACAGAGCAGCATTTTCTGCTGTCCATTGGGGAGAGCAGGTTTTCTCTTCAACTTTGGGGTCCCCTAAGATTCAGGCATCAAATCCTTTTTCTGAAGGGGAGGAAGGCACTTGCTCTTTTTGCATGTACTCAGTGTAGTGATCTGGAAACACAACGGAGAAGGGCTTGAGCTGAGAAATCAGTCTTGCAGTCACAGACTATCTGGTCAACTCTGCTTGCAGTGGGCGCTGATATGAAAGTGTATCCTGACTTCCCTGCTTGATATGTCTCCCAGGACTCCCTGACTGTAGCCATCAACGTTTGGTGTGATGGGTCTGGCTCCTGATCGATTTGCCGTGTGGCAGGACATTTCCCTGGCATAGGCATTACAGATTCCTTACAACAATAGATGATGAATATGGGTATTTCTAGAGATGAGAACCACCATCTGTTCTTAAGCATCCACCACACCATCACTGGGTGTGATCTATGTAATGATCTCATCAACATGATTCCTGCCCTATCATAACACATTTCCTGCAGATCGGATGTCTGGGTCTTCCTATCAGTCATTCTTGCCAAGGAAATTGCTTTCATAGAGCCTTTCCAGCCAGAAAAGCATAAACATTTCTATTTGCAGTGTCTGCATCAGGCTCTCTGGGCTGGAAACAGAATCGCATGTTCCCGCAGTGGCACGCGAACTGGCTCCATCCCTGCTGACTAAACCGCCGTGGAAGCAGAGTGGTGCAGGCTCACTGGGTGAGAGCCTTCTCATTTTTCTGAGGGATGGTCCCGTTCATTCTGAAGTCACCAGGCTGCAGCCAGAGGAATGTTGTTCATCACCCTGACATGTAAAAGTGACCTTTCTGACAGCTGGTTTCTGGACACTTGCTCCTCACACCAAGGTGCAGTGTCCCTGTGAGCAGAAGGACAAAGGTACCACTTCAAGCTCTTCTGGAAAGGCCTAGATCTGAATTTCAGCTTCTCTGTTCACTTCAATTCAGCAGTAGTTTTCTACCTGTTGATTGCGATATGAAAATGATAAGTGGAAGAATACTATTTCTTACCTACTTTTCTGTTCCCTCCTCCACCTCTTACTCATCTGAATCCTAAACCAATGCTTAGCAACATTTTAAATTCCACAGAGATATTCTGCAGCTTCCTTTCAATGGCACAATAACCACTGACCACTTAATTACAGGGTGATGACTATGCTGTGGTGTGGCTGGGTAATTACAGGGCTTTTGTGGCTTATCATAACAGGGTTATTCCTCTCCCCTGGACAGCAGTACAGGTTACCCTTTGGGATCTCTTAAATTGCACGCTAATCTACAGCAACTTGCTAATTCTCGATTGTTATGTATCTGGACTCTTGAGGCCTAACAAATTATTTTTATTGATACAGTACTGGAGAAGCGAAATAGCTGTGCAGCTTATTGAAAGTTTGCAGACTCTGTACTTGGAGATCCCACTTGGAAACTGCCCAGCCCTTAGCACCAGCACAGTGTTCTCTGTCCCCAGCATCACCGGACTGTCTTGCATTGCTCCCTGTACCCCCTGGGGGAAGCCTGGATGTATAATTTATTACCAACAGTCTGTCTTACTGGTCCTCAGATGTTAATCCTCCACTTTGTCTCATGCACTGGAGTGTGCTCTGTGAGTGACCCAGGTAGCCCTCTAGGGTTACCATCTGTGCCTGGGGGCAATAATGCATGCAGTAGTGAAACATCTTAATGACGTTCTTGGGCAGCCTGAAGTCCACCTGACCACAGAACCAGTTTTCACCGCTGTTTGCTAAGTCTTTTATCCTTCTTAATCATCCTATAAATCTACAGTTCAGTGAGAGCCATTTTGTCTGGAGATGTTCCTCCTATAAGGATATTTTAGATAAGATGGTTTTGTCTGTTCATCTTTTAAAACAGGTAAAACACATTATAGAGAGAAACATGGTCACAAAGTCACTGCAGATCAAATAAGTGTAACATTTTGTCTTCTGTCCAACGATCAGAAAAAAGTCCACCACAAAATTTGAGTGCCCACCCTACTGGTAGCACCTAAGTCCAACTGAATTTTTTCTTTCAGTCCACACCAGCTGAATGCCAGCCTTCGGGGGACTTGAGTGTAAGGTCCATCTATCACTCGACTCTTCAGCAAGCCCTGCTTTGAACAGCTGAGTGGTACCAATCTGGGTGATGGCATTCAACCTGAATTCCCTGTAGATGTGCTTCAGCTGAGATGAGGAGTGTGAAAATTAAACATTTTTGTTATCTTTTTCATACTTCTTCACTTTTCCCCTTCCTCAGCTCTCCCATGCTTGCTGCCTTTCTCTGTTGGACAGCCTTCTGCCATACATACTGTAGTTAGGTATTTGAACATTTCCAAGCTGCTGGTCCAGCCTCCTTTAGGATCAAAACAGAAGAGCCTAGCTTAGCTTTTAGGGGAAAAAATAACATAAATACTGCAAAGTAATGCCTTAAAGAGGCCAATAGATATTGTTTCCTTAACCCTAATGGCTGCACTGGGAAGAATGGGTTCTATCTTAAGTCCAACATTTTCAGAAAGGTTCAGCAGGCACATTTGGAACGAGATCTTCCAAAAAACATGTCCTCACTTCAGGTAGTCTGGGGAGTCTCACAGCAGTTCAGGGTGCTCAGCCCTAGCTCCTTGCCATGACTAGGAAGCACGTGTGGAGTTCAGACAGAAGACTGATGGTGTGAGAAAAATAATACACCCGTTTTCTCAGCCTAAAGCTACCTGTAATTTATTTGCATGGTAGCCTTTGACTATATTGCTTCCAGAGGAGCTTGTCCTATGGGAGCTGGAGAGTGCTACTGTGCTCCGTCAGCGCTCCTGGCATGTATCAGTTTGTCTCTGCAGATAGGATTCATCCATGTAATGTTAGCTACCCCAAAGGGTCGCTCTGCCACAAGCCTGGGGTGCAGTACACCCCATTGCAAGCACTGCTGTCAGCATGGAGTGAATCACCGTCTGGAGGAGCTGGAGGACTTACCTGGACCTGATGCCTCCCTCTGTATGATTAGTGGCCCCAGAGGAGGCTGTTGCCCAAGGGTTTCTAGGCATCCTCAGAAGCCGAGTCTGCCAGACTGCCAGTCTAACGAGGAGGGTAAAATGCAGGTTGACTTAGCTGTGGCAGGACACAGTGCAGGTGCTACATGTCATGCTAAGCATCTTCTCCACCTAGCAGCAAATATAACTCAAAGCTTTTAAAGATGTATTACTTTTCCTTATCAACCTCTTAAAAAAGCAAAGGAGACTTTCAAACATGGTATGCAGTCAGGAATATCTTTTGCTCCAGACCAAAATAAGTTGTTGTCTCTAGGAGAAATTTTGATTTCTCAAACACGGCTGCTACAGCAAGTGGTATATTATTGATATAAAATAGGCACACACTATGTGGTAAGCCATGTTTGTGAAGATGATACCCCTCTGCTGAATGCAGAATGATTACATTTTGAAGCAACGTTTTCCGTGGAGCTGGGGTCATCTCAGTAGCCTCTAGATTGTAACATGTGAATAGTTTTGAACAGTTTGTTCTTTAGAGACAAACCCTCCAAATCCCAGCCTATTCTTGAAGTGTCTTCTCCTTCAGTGTCCCAGCACAGAAGGCAACACCTGCCCAGACTGGGAACAACTCCTGAGCAGGGGGAGAGTTCAGTTACAGGTGATACCAAAGCAGTTTCTGTAGCCTGAAATGATGATAGAGGGTTGTTGAGTAGCCATGGACATCAGATGCAGGAGTATAGGCTGGGGCAGGGCTTCCTCTATCTGCAAAGCTACCAGTGGGTTTGTAGGTAACGGCAGGCACATACATTCCAGCTGCTACACGGTTGCATGGTTTGTCTCCTGCTGAAGAAACCTGTAGCTAAGATCCAATGAGCCAGCTGGCTGTATCTGCTCCGTGGGGCTGGGGAGCCAAAAGAAACTGCAGTTCTAATGTGAGTGGGACAGTGGGAAGTTCCTCAGGTCCTGCCCACCACCTCCGTTTGCACAGGCATTTCTGAGGAAGGGGGGGCAGGGGCAAAGTTTTGAATTGCACCCATTTGTAGCTGCACTTGTTGCAGCAAATCGTCCTGGAACAGGGAGGAAATGTGGCACTACAGGCAGTATACAGCTATCAGATGGATCAATAGCGTAGATATATAGATGACATTTAATGTATCTCTGCATGCATTTATCATAGTGTCAGGTGAAACTGTGTGTGTAATTGTAATGTTCCTTAGGAATAGGTCAAGGCTAGATGTGATAACTGAGAGGTTTAGGACAAATGGATTCCATCCAGTTCTCTGCTGCTCACCACATTGTGTCTGTCACTGCCGCTTGTACAAAACGACTGTGAAACACACGGTAGAGTTTGCTGTTCCTTTTGCACAACTGTGAGAAGTGAAGCAGAGAGCAGCCAGGTTTTGTGACCTGTAAATTACACCAAATTTAAAACAACCCAACCCTACCCAAACCCCGTCCACCCCAAAAAAGCCCAAATGTCAGCATTGATTTGAAGAGAAGAACCTGCTTTAGAAAACATGTTTACATGTTTCGTAATAATTAGTGCTAATTTCCCACCACCTAAATTTTGAACAGCATTGCAAAAGAAAGCAAATATTTCTGTGCAGCAAAAAGCAGTTCCTATGGAAAATGTAGTACATAAATCTGGACCCCTCCAAGCTGCAAATAATCTTGTGTGTATCATGATTGGGAACAGCAGAGCTCACTTTTGTGCACAGTGGTAAGTATGGAGTACTTTAATGTTTTTGTAAGAAAAACTATCTTCAGGTGAGGCCGGTACCAGGAAAATTACTAAAATTGAGGTTACCTGTTATGGATAACTGTGCTGTTGATTGATTAGGCAAACTCCTTTGCTTAGTGTTATCTCTGCAAGATGAATTGCAATCTTACTTGTAATGAATGTGAATCTGAAAGCAGATGCTCCAATCTGTGCTTTTTTCAGCATGCTTGTTGTTTCTAAAACAATGCAGAACCACAGTAGAAGTGAAATGTGAAGATCAGAGACTTGAGGGAAACTTCCAGTGCAATTTGCACTTTTAAATCTGCAAGGGATTCATTGCCTCACCCAGGCAACTAATCACTTGCAGTATCCGTGGTTCAGCTGCAGATCCGTACTGCCAAGAGCAGTGCTCACACGATTGACATGCTGTCAGGTGATTTACAGGCGGTGCTGCCAGATGACGCTGTGCATCCAAGACCAGACTTGAGGTCATGGGCAGCAGAATCGTGCTGGCAGGCCCACATATCTGTCTGCCCAGCACACTTCTTTGGTGCACAGGCCCCCGGGCAGAGAGGGGCGTGTGGAACCATGCAGGGCATATTTTGCCTGTAGAAAGTGAATGAATGTTTTTTACCAGGTTCATGCAGCCACTATGTGTTTTGACCTGTTAGGAGTTGTTTCAGAACAAGTGTACATTTTTTTGCCTTTCTTCCCCCACCCCCACCCCCAGCCTAAACTGTGAATTCCATATCAGGTACTAACAAACATAGCTCATCTCAAAAGAATTCATAATTAACTAAAAGAATTCATAATTAACTTCCACTGCAATTTGTTTGGGTCTTTCTTTACATAAGATATGCGCTCTGGTGGGAATTTGAAATGCTCTGAAGCATACACTGTCTTCTGTGTAACTGCTGCTGAGCCTACAGAAAAGCTAACCTGCTGTAACTGCACAGTGTGTGTGTTTATATATTAGAGTTCTCTGACAGACCTGTTTTTCTTTTTCTCTTTCTCTTTCTCTTCCTTGTCTTCTTTCTGCATTGGCAGAGCATCTTGGATTTGAATTAAAGGGTATGGAACAACCATTCATTTATTAATCAGAAGCCATTAAGAGCTGCCCACATATTTATGGCTTTAATGGGATGATTAAAAAATCAACTGTTCTGTTCTCTTCCCTGGCACCAAGATAGATGTTTCGATTGAAAAAAAGAAAACCAACACCAAAACCAAAAACCAACAACAAAGCAAAATACAGAACCTAAATGTAAACCTATAAAAATGCACGTGTGTTTTTAGCAGCACTTTTTTCTTTGTTTCAAGCAGTAGCCTGGTGTGTGTGGCATGAGTGGGATGGTACAATTGCCATACATCTCCTCATTCAACATGCTTTTGTGTATTTAACTGAAAAGCTGGAGTTTGTGTCCATCCGAAAGGCTGCCAGCAGGCACCACTGGGGAATGAGCAGATGTTCCAGGAACAGAAAGGCAAGTTTTAGGAAGATCAGGGGCTTTTATAGAAACTACCATAGCGGACGCACTAACCTCCACTGGATCCTACAAAGGGTCAGGACAAGCTTTGCCATTCCTCCTCCCAAAGGTTAGCAGCTTATTTTCATTCTTTAGCAGGAGGAAATCGTTCCAAGAAAGGTGGCATGAGATGAGTTAGTCTATAAAGCAGTGAGCCCAGGAAAGGCAGTACTCTCCCATGAGAGTGGAGGGTGTAATGCTGAGCATCATGATGGCAAGCTGAAGTTTGGAAAAACACTGCAGGAACTTAAATGGTTTTAAAGATATGCCTTTTGGGCAATTACCTGCTCCTGCCCAGTTGCTCGCAATCATATTATTTTTCTGCCATTCTCCTTAGTCTGTTTTTAGAAATATATCAAGTATTTCTTGAGTAAGAACCTGGGAAAGCAAATCTTTGAGGCTAAGTTTCCCGTGAGTTAACTTAAAAACATTGAATTGGCAATGTCAGTCAGAGCAGATCCTCACATATAGACACTTCAGTTCCACCTCTTTAGAGGTATGGGGACACCAATCTTCATTTCTGGATCCTAAATTGTCTTCTTAGGTCCCTGAGGTGGAGGGACACGCACTAGCTGAAGCTGGAGAAACTTGTCTCCTCTGGCTTTTGCATGTCTGATCCACCAGGATTGGTGTGTGTTCTCCAGCATTCATCCCTGCTGCAGAAAACGTGCATTTTGTGGTCAGATGTTTCAGAGAAAGTGGTGCTGCTAATGCTAATACACTTAAATAAACTTTAAATATAAGGATTTTTGACATCCCTTTTTTGTTGACCTTTTGTCCTTTTCCTCGTCCATTCTCAATGTCATCACAGAACCGCACACATCGTGTTCCCAGTCTGCAGTCGTCTCTTCTCTGTCATTCGTCTTTCACTTTCATGCGTTGCTGTGACACCCATGGCTGGACTGTGATTCTGTCGGCATTATGTGGCACCACATGGTTTGTTCATAGTGTTTGATGCTGTAGAGTGACGATGCTGCTGATGAAGATGTGGTGTTTGTAGAGTATAGAGACACAAATGGAAAAGTCTTGCTCCAGGATCTTATCTTCTCAAATACAAAACTGTAGTGTGCATTCCTTTATTTTCTTTCTGTCATTGTTGAGATGGTTTTGTGCAACATGAAGATACTGTGTTATCAAGCATCAATTTTAATGAGATGTTAGGAGCCAAGCTAAATTACTATCAGCAGGTGATTCAATTTTTAGTTTTGCAGCAGTGACGCACAGCCTCACACTTCATTGCTTCACATAGCAGAGCTGTAGGTCAAGACAGAGAGGCTAGATCTGCATTTCTGATGAATGGAAACATTCCCCATGCAATGCAGGTGAAGGCTCAGGACAGTCAGACATGCCAGGGTAAGGGTTCCATACAGACATGATCACCAGAACAAGGGTTGTGATTTGAGCCCTGGGCAAAAAAATCTGTCTTGTAGGAAATAGGTTAAAAAAAACAAAGGGGGGGGGGGGGGGGGCAGGGACCAAGGGGCATAGTTTTGATGGCATTGCGCTTTCTCCCTGCTCCATGGTTCAAAGGGGACGATCTATGGTTGGGGAAAAAGTCTTTGTAGCAAAAAAACATAACTGGTGAAGAATCTTTAAAAAAATTGGCTTGATGGATGGGTCCATGGTGAAAACTGACCTCCTGCCCAGCTGTTTTTGGTGGGGATTTTTGTGAAGATAGATTTTGCTGGGTAGTAGCAAAATTCTTGCCTGTTGCCATCTGTAACCAGGATATGGTCCTAGCTGGTTTTCCTGATTCCAATAAAAACTCTGAAACTCCTCTCTGAAGGAAAGAGCTGTACAGCTGGAATCCAGGTCCCAGAGGTGGGCAAGAGCAAGAAAACTTGTCTGCCATGGTTGCTGATGCCTAGAATAGAGCATCTCTGCAAGGGAAAAAACATGTCGCTGAAGGAGGTGTTTCACCCCCAAGTTCTTTCCCCACACCAGCTCCACCTGGCTCTGTAGCAAAACACAAGAGTAGCAGATCAGCTAGCAGCTGGCCCTGCTCTGGGAGCAGTCCCAGGCCACAGAGGCTCAGGCTCTGAGGAGGTGCAGTCAGCTGCTGTGGTGTAGAAACTTTCAGCCCAGGTGAGACCTGTGATGTGTTGTTCCTGGCCCACTCCATGGTGAAGACGGAATCTAGGAGCTCCTCAGCTGCCCGCCTCTCTAGTGAATTGAAGGACATTACCTTCCCGGCACCCTCACTGCTACGCTGAGCACCTCATGAAGCCGAAGGCCAGTGTACAAACAAAACAGATGGAAATATATGTCTTTAAATTGCAGCTTTGCAGCACAAGCATGAAGCAAGCTCTGCTGATTATGTTTTGCATCTTCATGCTGGGGCTGTTATTCTCAGCCCTTGTTTAGCAAATCTTTCTCCATTCTCATTTTAAAGTTAGAAAGAGATAAATGATTTTCCTAGCACTTTTTTCCCCAAAAAACCATGTGGTGGGCATTTCCTCCTAAAATGGCAAGCTGAATTTGGTCTAAATGTTCAGTTATCTGGAATGTTTTGTTGCTTCCTTCTTGTCTTTTTTGCTAAAAGTCTAGTCCTAGGGGGTTCTGGCACCAGACCGGTTTCTCTTCTGGTCTGTATTTCATTGTTTGGCAGCACTGGGGATATCATAGAGTCCATTCAAGGCATTTAGTGTGGCATGGCGAACCACGCCGAGCACAGCAACCATGGCATGAGTTTTATTGCCTAATCTATTAAAGAAGGTGCAAACCCCAATAACTTGATCATTAACGCGTAGTATGGGGGCACGAGGATATCACTCATAGATGCTGAAGTGAAATGCTCATGGTATCTGTGCACTGAAGCCTTCTTTCAGTTATCCAGCTGGAGAATGAAATTGCCTCTTCTGGTCTGAGTGGAGAGTTGCTGAGAAGAGCATCTGCTCTGGTGTAGCCACAGAGGAAGAGGCATTCTTGCCATGCGATTGCTGCCTAGGGTAGTTGAGTCACACTGCCAGCGCCATCCTAGCGTTTCCTTAGAGCTTTGATTAATGTGAATGAATTACCTCACTTCCAGCATGGTCTGGGTTTTGACGCTTTTCTGGTTTGAAAGACAGTCCCTGACAAATGATGATATTTGAGAGAAGCAGCAGCAGCTGCTTGAATTTTGTGTGTGCATCTGAGTTACTTGGTGCTATGGAATTTAATCACTTCCTAGGGTTTCATTAAAAATCCATAATTGTAATTGGTTTCTCTATTTTAATTACTCTACTCAGTTTTCTTTGTCTAACATGCTATCACTTTTCCATCCTCATTCTGCTTTTTGACTCTTTTAGGATGTCCCCTTCAGCACCTACATGCTTTGGGGCCTGTTGCTTGGTGGTTTCTAGCACACCGCCAAGCTCCAGGGCATGCAGCCGCTGCAAGGAAAAGGCATTCTGAGTCCTTCAGGGCAGAGAGCCTGATGAGAGCGTCACAGGGCATGCGTGTATGTGGTGAGTGGGGGGTGCTCAGGGACTTCTTTGGTAGGCTGCTAGGTTGCCAAGAAGGGGGAATCTGCTGGAGAGGAGCGGAGCCACGGGGCTTTTGGGGATTAGTCACCGAGTTTTTCTGTGGGAAAAGAACAGAATGTGAGAGGTATGTTTGAGCACAGAAGGGGTGAGCTACTGAGCAAGAGAGGGCAAAGATGCAGTGAGACAAAAGGAGTGAAGGTCTCTTGAGGGGCAAGTAAGATTGGTCCGGCTTGTCTCAGGTTTGGGTCAGCTATTAGAGGTGGGCAGTGGATTGGTAGGAGGTCTGACCGAGCACTCTTCTCCATCTTATCCACACACAGTGCTGTTTCTTGTGCAGCCAGATGCATCCCTGGTGCTGGAGCCCATTTGTAACTGGTTTCTTTCTCTCCATTTGCAGAAGCGGAAGAACTCTACCAGAAGAGAGTTTTAACCATCACAGGAATCTGTGTTGCCTTGCTTGTGGTGGGCATCGTCTGTGTGGTAGCTTACTGTAAAACCAAGTGAGTATGGGTGCTTAACAGACAGTAACTGGCCAGACATTACTGAGTGGTAGCGTTCATGCTTTTATGCTTTTCACTCAAATGCTGTTTTAAGGAGATGCTGCACTGTGGTATTCCCAGGAAAGTCTGATGAAAAAGGGTAGTGAGCCATCTACCAGGCTGTGCCTGAGCAGGGTGTTTTCCTGGGACCGTTTGCTCATCCCCTGAATCAGCATCATTTCACCCACCCAGGTGATGCTGGGAAGAGCTGGCTCCCAAGCCAGCAGCTCATCTCCTGACAGCAGAAGCACACTGGACTGTTGTGCAGGAGATGTGGGCTCAGCTATGTACATTTCAGAGACTTTTGGAGCAATCCTGATGGAACAAGAGGCTTGGGGACCTCTTTCATGGTCAGCCTTCCCTGCCTGGGCAGCACCTTTTTCCCTTCTTAGCCTGCACCCCACCTCAGTTCAGGGTGCTCCTGGGACACGGTGGGTCTTGTGGAGTAGATGCCCTGCCAGGAGCACAAGTGGGCTTTGCCACTTTGTGATTAATGCAGGACAAGTCAAGTGCCTTGCCACCAAAACCAACCCAGGACCTGCTTCCCCTTTTCCTTCTCCCCACTATTCTCCTCCGCTCCCAGTACCATGGTGCCCCTGGCTCCCCTGCCTTTGCTGGACCCTGTCTTGCAAAGGTGGATCCTGGGGCCTGCTTCCCAAATTGCCCTTGATGAGGAATGCTCACAGTTTTTTGAAGAACCAGCAGAAGGTGGCAAATGTTGAATGCCTTGTTTCTTCCTGTTTGCAGCTTTCCACAAGCACCATTGAAACATCAAGTGCATCTGAAATTTGCCCTCTCCATTGTCTGTGTCCTCCAGGTGCCTCTGGGGGCAGAGACCCCCATGAGATTAGTCTTCCTAAGAGATTTTTTCCCTTTCTTTTTTAAAGGAAACAAAGAAAACAAATGCATAACCATTTACGGCAAAACATGTGCCCTGCCCATCAGAACAGAAGCCTTGCGAACGGGCCAAGCCATCCACGTTTGGATCCTGAGGAAATCCAAATGGCTGATGTAAGACTTTTTGTCTCCACCTCTCTGCATGTTACTGAGTGCCTATTTTCTGCCAGGGATGTGATGTGGATGTGTACATTTGCTGGCCTGTGAGCCTGTGCATGAGGAGCAAAACACTGACAAACTTGGAAAAAAAAAAGATTAGATTCTGCATAGAAATGTTTCCAAAACCAACATCTGAAGGGAAATGTGATTTGACTTTGAAGTACGGGATGAGATTAGAGCATTTGGGACAGGCTTGTTTTGATGAAGCAAGTGTGATCCCATTTTCCTCTAAGAGAGATGTTCCTGCTGTTTTCTGTTTATTAAGCTATCCGTCAAGCCCCAGTTTGCAGCATGACAAATGTGATCGGTGTGGCAGTGGCCAGAGCCACCACGGTGACTGTGACTTGCTGAAGCACGTCATGGCAATGGCATCAGCACCACGTTAGCCCACCTGCCAGTACCAAGAGTTCAACCTGGAGAAGATGGGATGTGCTGGTGGGGTGCCAGTGCCGTGCCAATGGGAACAATCTTAAGAATTTAGGACTGGATCCAGAAAAACGGTTCAGCCACTCTCGTGACTTCAGTCACATGAGTTTCCCGTCAAACTCCGTGAACTCAATAGGGCTGTCAATCTGCTTAAGTGCCTCGCTAGACCAAGGCATTGAAAGGGGTCAGAAAAAGGGAGGGGGAAGGCAGAGCCAAACAAAAAGATATACTGCTGGAAATGAGTGCGGTGAATCAGTTACAAAGGTCTTCTGGGTCACCCTTTGGATGTTGAAATTGAGTTAGGTTGAATCCCAGCAGTGAAGGAAAAAGGAAGGGGAATTTCAAAGAACCACAACCCTCTGGCCCCAAAATACTGACTCCCCTGAGAGCGTAGCGCCCCTGTGAAAAGCAGTGCTTGTTGTCAGATGAAGGAATATCTCAGCATACGTTTTTGGATTATACCTGGTGTTTCTGTAGGACCTCTATCTCTGGCAGATCTCATGTCTTTGTCTTTTTAATTTTTAAAAAACAAATATTTATATATTAAATAATATATATAAAAATAAAAAATAATAAAAATATATGGTTATATATATATATATATATATATATATATATATATATATATATTAAAAAAAATAACTGCTAGGACTATGTTGGGATGTTGGGTGTATAACCTCCTGTGAGCAGAGATGTGTTTCTGTACCACTGTCCTCTAGGGAACCCCCTGGCATGAAGAATACCCTTCTGCAGTCCCTCTGCCACGGCTCTTTTCCAGTATTCATAGTGCAGGGGCAGGGAAGAGCCTCCAGCCTCCTTGTCTCTTCCCGCGGGGCACAGAGCTGCCACATTCACTCAGTCCTCGTCTCGTTTCACCAGAAATAATCAAGCCAGCCAAATCTGGCTGTGGCGGAGTTGGCAAGCTGGTGACTGATCTGTGTGATGGTTCATATTTTGCAGTATATTTCTAAGAATGTTTCTGCCACCGAACATGTCATCCGAAGGGAAACAGAGACAACCTTTTCGGGAAGTCACTCCTGCTCCCCATCTCATCACTGCTCCACAGCCACTCCAACATCCAGCCAGAGGTGATGTATACCATTTTACCCTGAACTTTCTCCAACTGTTTCCCTTAGGACATTGTGAGATTCAAAACCAGTAAAAGGTTTTCCTTTCACCTCCCTTTCTATTTCTACTTTGTTTGGCACTACACTGACATACAGCCCACATCAACACCATGGGTCTTTGCTGTCACAGCCAGTTAGCGAGAGGTGTGGAAAGGTGTGATCCTTGACCTGCAGCAAGGTGCCAGCAGGAACGTGTAGTGCTGACATAGCTAGAAGCTAGGAAGAGAAGTTGTGCTTTTGTGCTTTGCACAGACACAAGTGGGAGGATGTATCTAGGAAAGGTTTTGCAAGTGGTGTTTGCAACTGCACTGGACACCTGCAATAATTCATTAAGCAAACAGGTTATTTGTTTCACGCATGATATATTTAGAATGTATTTGCCCCATGGAAGGCGAAGTATGCAAATTACCACAAAATGTTTTGACCAGTTCCTCAAAGTTAGGGTCTGACTTGGGAGTCACAGTTTTTCACCAGAAAAAACACTCCTGTGAAATCTATCAGAGTCCACAAAGTTGCATTAGAATCTCAGCCCCTGAGGCAGTGGCACATCTTTCACTGTTTCCTTCTGAAGCTCTCAGGAAAACTGGGGCTGGCAGGAAAGTACCAATGATTCTGACTACACAGGATGAGGCACAGTTGTTTTTTACATTTCAAAGTAGCCATCAAGGGGAAGAGCAGCATGGCTCGGTAGCTAAAGTTCTCACGGTTTTTGAGAGCATTTAAATCGGTGATGGAGCTCTCCTATTTTTGTGATGTCCAGAAAAATCCTTCAAATGCTATAGAGAAAGTCCAGTGCTGTTCTGAGTTTGGATGTTCAGGTTCTTCCTCTTGTGCTTTTTCCAGTAACGAGGTTTCCCTAGGCGAGCACTTGCCTTTGAAAAGTGCCTGAGAGGTGCCAGGGGCCATACCTACAGCCTGTAGTGGCGTAGGGATCACATTGCATTGACATCAAAATTGATATCATTGAAAGCAAAAGGCATCCTGGATTCTTTACCCCACCAGCCCGACGTGTTTGTCTCCATTCATCTAGGAAGCAATGAATCCTTTCAGCTAAAGCTCAAAGACGGTTCCTGGCAGGTTTCTTCAGGGTTCAGGCATTCACCAGGGATGAGCACGTGCTCTCGGTGTACAATGCGTCAGATCAGCTGCAGATACTGAACTTGGGCTTTCAGGTGAATTCCTCCCTCGGCTCCTCTGGCTAGACTTCCAGCAAGTAGAGAGGGAGCCAGGAATGACTTGTGGGAATGGAAATGACTGCCTCTGTCCAAGGAAATCCTACCCCTGGTGAGCTGTATGGTGTGCTTTCCAGGCTTTTTTGAAATTGTACACTGCAGCCCAACCCTGGCTAGGTGTGTGCAAGCTTGAGCCGGGCTCACAGAGGCTGCAGTGCCCACAGAGCTGCACCTTGCTGGCCTTCTGTGCTCACTTCAAAGTCCTGGGACCCTGGGGCCATCTCTGGGCACCTCCTGAAAATGCAAAGGTGTGTCTGGAGGGCAATGTTCACACATGACAGCTGTGGGGAGGCACTTACCTTACATAGCCTCTGGTCCTGGCCACCTGCCACCTAATCTTCCTGAGTCAAGTGCAGCAAGCAGGTGTTTCTTGAAGCCAAGCCAGAGGCAAGCTACTGGCATGATCAGGCTCCATTTTGCTCGATCAGTGCCTCTAACAAGTGTGCTGTTTGAAGTTATAAAGGAGCGTGGTGGTTGCAGCTGAGCATGTGACTGGAGCCATCAATAATTAGCAAGTTCTTGGGAAGTCTTAATGAGGCTGGTCTCCTCTGCAAACCCCCACCCAAAATCCTCTGCCAGGACAGCTCCGTCTGGTGCGGTTTGGGAGTTCAGAGCTGTTGCTCTGATGGATTGCATGTTTCTGCTATGGAGAGTGGTCAGCTTGGTGGCTGTGTGTGCGTGGCCCCATGCATCCCTCCTCTGACTCCTTGCGGGGTTTCTTCTTTGCGCCAAAACAAGTACTCAGCAAGGTCTAGCCAATGTACTGTAGTTTTGTCTAGCATCTTGAAAGTGCTTTGTTGCCAAAATCTTTTATAAACCAGTGAAAACCGAATACCTAGGTCTACCTTTGGTATGCTTTTCTCTGCTGATGACAAAGTAAGTTGGGGGGGGGGGGGTGTCTGACTCCTTTCTAGTAGCATTTCTGAAAGGGCTGTCACTTGGCAATGCAGATGGCACATTGTAAGATCCTTCACAGCCTTGCCCTGGCATGACCAGTGCATTGCTCCACACCCAGAACGCTTTGCAGGCACAAAGCAGAACTGCCCTGGCCTCCCTCCAGAGGCTGTCCCGTCCTGTCCCCAGCCATCAGGCAGTGGGGTGACAAATAGCCGGTATGCACTGGTCTGCCAGCAGTACCCTCTATCCAAGAAACAGCAAAGAAAGGCAAATCAAAGGCAAGGCTGGGAAGCTGGTCATCCCTGGCCAGATATATCTTAGTGAGAGGGAGAAAGGGGACACCATCGCAGAGCAGCGTGTGAGCTGTGCCAGCATGCAGCTCTTTGGAGAAGACTTTGGTGGGGATTCCCTGCTCACTGTCCATATGGGGTTTGGTCCACAGACATGAAAGCCACACCTGGAGCTTGGAGCGGACAGAGAGTCTGACTTCAGATTCCCAGTCTGGGATAATGCTGTCCTCAGTGGGAACCAGTAAATGCAACAGCCCTGCGTGTGTGGAGGCACGGGCTCGCCGCGGGGCTCCCTTCTGCATCGAGGACTCGCGGAGGCCCATGACACAGTATCGTGACTCGGTGGATTCTCTGCGGGACTCACCGCACAGTGAGAGGTCAGACCCCACTGCTTGGTGCTACCCTGGCACAGCAGAGCCAAACTGTGCCCTCTGTGCCACAGAAATGTTTGCCTGTACCCGACCCTACAGCAGTAGTCCTGTGGTAGCACTGGGAAAACTCCAGCTCTGGCCCTACCAGAGGAAGCCACCACTGCAGGAGGCCACTCTGGTAGGGGCAGCAGCAAGTACTGCACCCTGCTGACCTGGTGGCAATGTAGGTTTGGAGCACAGGGATGAGAGGAGCAGAAAATACCTGGCTGCAGTCAGCAACTGGTGAAGAAAAACTGGCTGAGAGCACACCCCAGGCAGCTTAGTGACCTGGCAGCGCAAGTGGAGTCTGGCCCTCAGGTATACAGGGAAAAGATGTGCATCCTCAGCACAGCCCTGGGTGGCCTGGTGAGCAGGGGTGCTGTATGTGGGCATAGCCCTGGGACAGGGCTCTTTATGACCCAGCCTTCTGGGGGACACAACTGCAGGGCTGAGACATCATCAGCCAGCGAGAGGCAACAACAGGCATCGTCTTCCTGGCTCTGGCTCCTCATGGTGCAGGAGCACATCCCCACCCTTGCTCCAGCCCTCTGTGGGTAGCCATGGGCAACCCTGGGTGGCCACATGCCACTTCTGGGCAGTTACCCTTTAAGGCAGTGGGACTTGTCCATTGGGGAAGAAGAGAAAGGCAGCAGCTCTTGCGTTCTCATTCCTGCCCCTGGTCCATTTAGGCAGGCTGACCCAGCTTGTATGGATGTCCCGTACTTCACAAGACACACGGGTCCAAAGGCACTAGACAAGCCAAGGGCCTGGGCAGCCTGAGATGGATGGAGACACAAACTGGCACTACTGAGAGGAAACGAAGTCTGCTTCTCAGAAAGGGGCGATGCTGGAGGACGGGCTGTTTGGAGAGGGACTAGACCAGACCTGAGTTGCCACACTGATGTTATCACTAGAGTAGAGGAAAGCAACAGGTGACCTTTTGTGACACAAGATTTTTGCTATATCAGAGGAAGCTGTGCCCAGGCTTTTCCCATCTGTGGCCTGAACAGAGGGAGGGCATTCTGGGGACCTTCTTTGGAGACAAGCCTGGCGGCTCCAGAGGGAGCAGGAAGCAGCTGGCAGGGGCATGAGAGGCAGGGAAGTCTTGACTCAGCCTGCTGGGAAGTGCTGCAAGGTTTGCAGCGATTCAAGGTAGGAACTACACATCAAGTCCCTTGGGAGAGGCAGCCCTGGGATGCACGGTGCATGGTGCCCAAGCACCCACCAAAGCCAGCAGCTCGTCCTCCCTCAGCACAGCAGTGCAGGGTCCCTCCATCTGGTCCCCCAGGAGGTGCTGAGCTCCAGGACCAGGTGCACCAGAGGCCTCACCTGTCCCTGTGCCGGGTGTTGGGCAGAGCAAGGGTGCAGCTGGAGGGTTTTGGGGTGGTTCAGTGTCCAAATGGAAGTGTTGTTTTTTTCAGGTACGTGTCAGCCCTGACCACACCAGCACGCCTGTCGCCTGTCGACTTCCACTACTCGATGGCCACACAGGTGCCCACCTTTGAAATCACATCCCCCAACTCGGCGCATGCTGTCTCCCTGCCGCCGGCGGCCCCCATCAGCTTCCGCGTGGAGGAACAGCAGCCCCTCCTGCGGCGGTACCAGCTGCCCTTTCAGGACACGCAGAGGTACGACAGCTACCACCAAAGGAAGACCTACCTAAATGACAGCATGGGGAGCCTGCCCTCCAGCCCCTTCCGCATCACGGAGGACGATGAGTACGAGACGACACAGGAGTACGTCACAGTGCTAGAGCAGCCAAAGAAAACAGCCAGCAGCAACAGGCGGTGGAAAAAATCCAAACTGAACGGGCACATCCCTCACAGAGCCAGAGCCGTCCGGGACTCCTTCTCCTTGAGCAGCGCCTCTTACAGCGAATCTGATGAGGAGCTGGTGGCCGAAAGCACCCCCTTCCTAAGCACTCAGAACAATGAGGGGGCGCACACAGAGTCGCCCCCACTCCACCGGCCGGGCGACAGCCGGACTCACTACCCCTGCAGCCGGCACAGCGTGCATGGGGAGAGCGGGCGCAGCAGCCTGGCGCACATGATGCCCAAACCGGACCCAGACCCTCTCTAGGTGCCTCCCAGACTCGCGCACCCGTAGACGTAACCCGCATGGAGGAGGCCGAGGAGGGAGGCAAGAGAAAACAAAACAAAAATAAATATTTTTATTTTATATAAAAGAGGGAAAAAATATAACAAATAAAATGTTTTATTTTCATTTTAGCAAAGTTGTCTTATAATAGCTAACGACAATGACTTTTTTATAGGGAATCTCTATTTATATGTAATGTCTTGATTTACAGCTTCCAAGAAAAAAAAAATTAAAAAAAAAAAAGAGAAGAAAAGAAAACAAACAATAAAGTTAAAAAAAAGTGGGCCAATTTTTGACTACTTAAAAATAGAAAACAAAACTATCGTGGTGCCTTTTGCTGTATGCTAGTGCTGGGATTCATGCCGAGGATTCTGTTTCAGTAGCATTTCTAAGATCATAGATTTTTGTTTGGGAGACAACCTGTCACAAGGGCGCTCTTCCGTCGGAAGAAAACAGCCTCACCACTTTGCCCCGTACCCTGCTGTTAATGATCTTATTCTTTAAGGTATCGTTTGAACACACATCAAGGGCATGAGTGGGAGCATTTCCATTATCGTGTCTATGGGGATCTGTCTTGCCCTGTAAAATACTTGTATTTTCACTTAAATCAGGAGGGGGGAAGAAAAACCAAAAAAAACCCCAACCCAACAGCACCGTACTGAAATGCAGAAATAACATTTCTTTTGCCACAGAGGTAGGAAGAGAAAATGCAGTGGTGCAGCAGCAGCCCTCACAATATAGCCCTCAGCCTTTTGCCATTTCACCTGTGGGTCTGAAGCTGGGTTGGCACAGGTCTGTAGTGAAACAAGGCAGACACCCATGTGTACGTGGTGAAATAACACCCCATGATGGACCACTGGGCCCAGGCCACTGCCACTGCCCTGGCAGGCAGACGGCACTGCGCGGTGGCCCCACAGGGCAGTCTCCATTCAGCCGTGGTGGCCCCGTGGCTGCATTGTGACACTGGTGCCGTTCTGGCCATGGCATTCCTGTGGCAGGGCAGCCAGGCCATGATGCTGTAGGGCTGCCGGGGCTGTGGTGTCCTGCATGCTGGGCCTGGCCACAGGTCAGGCGGTGCCGAGAGGACAGCCAGGGGCAGCCCTGTGGCGCAGCACAGTGCAGCTTGCCGTGGACTCCGCACCAGGCACCTGCTGGCTGGGCTACCCCAGGTAGGGCAGGAGCCCCAGCACTTCTGGCCCTGCTTGTTGCCCTTGCGTTGGCAAGGAAGGGCCTCATGTGGGGCAGTCCGGTGAGTGGATTCTTCTGTACCACCGTGCCGTATATTGTAAAGACAGTTGTTACCATCACGTCTTGCAATCAATGATGGACATCGTGTTTCCGGACTCGGAGCGGCTCTGCCCATCGGCTATGTGGCGCAAAGAGACAGTCCTGCGTGTCCAGGTGGCAGAGCATCCCCCATGGAAGTGCCCCTTTCTCCTCAGTTCTCTGCAGCAAACCTGTTTACATTGTAGCCTGACTTTTTTCTTTTTATATTTTTACTTCTGCATGTCCTTTGCATTTCAGATACTGTAGATTGGATGCATGGTGAAGCTGTGACTGAGAAGATAATACAACAATTGACAGTGTATTTCATTTAACTTTTAGCAATAAAGTAACTAAACCCTCTATTCCTCACCCATGATGGGGTCAGATAGAAAACTCTGCTAATTTGTCATAAGATGATTGTCAAAGTTTGCTCTGGATTGTCTGAATGTCAGAACTCTCGACTGTTTAACACTTGAACATTTTTTATATTATAAATAAAATAAGAAATAATAAGCTGTGGGCTGCATTAATCTCAGGCAGTTTGGGGGGCAGATGAGGAGCTGTGACAGGTACGATGCACAGAATTACAGACTCGCTGAGGTTGGAAGAGGCTTCTGGAGGTCATCTGGTCCACATCGCCTGCTTGAGCAGCCCACCCAGAGCTAGTTGCCCAGGACTGTGCCCAGTCAGGTTTTGAGTATGTTCAGGAATGGCAACACCACAACTACTTTGGGCGACCTCTGCCAGTGCTTGGTTACCCTCAAAGCAAAAAAAGTTTTTTGCTTGTGTTCGGAATTAACTTCCTATTTTTTAATTTGTGCCCGTTGTCCTGTCACTGGACGCTAGTGAGAAGAATCCAGCTCCCTCTTCTTCATTGCCTCCTCCCATCAGGTATTTATATACATAGATAAGGTCCCCCTGAGCCTTCTCTTCTCTAGGCTGAACAGTCCCAGCTCTCTCAGCCTCTCCTCATATGGATGATGCTCTGGTTCCATAAACATCTTTATGCCTGTAGAGATCCAGAGGCAGGTGTTTTTCTACCTAGCATGGATATTTGACCTTCGTTGCAGGGCTCAGAAGTGGAGGCTCACTGAGGTGAGTGGATGCTACCCACACATCTCCTGGGGCATGCCATTCCTTCTTCACCTGCAGACCAGGAGAGCCCCTTTCACCCCACCTGTGGAAGCTTTCTGTTGTGCCAAGAAAGGCCAAGACGCATGGCATGTGCTTCACATGCTGGCACCAATTTTGATGACTTTTGCAGTAGAGTGGAGATGTGTTGGGTCCAATCTGGAAGTGCTGTGCTGCTATGCAACATCTGCCCACCCACAAAACAGGTCCCTTCTCTAGCTCTTCCATGGCAAGCCCGTGTCTCAAGCTAGCCCCCAGTAGAGGAATCACTGAGAACATGGTGTATTCACAGGAATTACAGTTCCTGGGGTTGAACCCATGGCTCAGTCCAGCTCAGCTCCCACTCCCTTGTTCCTGCTCAGTGAAAATAACAGGTGCCCAGACCAGCTGAACTCACCTGCAGGAGAGGGATCTGTGGCGCACTGGTCTGAGTTGACCCCAGAAGAATGCACAGGGCCATGAGAGGAGCTCATGGGCCTCACAAAGATGCCTGTGCTGAAGGCCAGGCTGAGCCTCACAGCCTGGGCTACTTCTGCTCCAGCACCCCCTGGATGCCCATTGCCTTGGAGCTACCCTGACTGGGTCACAGGCCACCCCTAACATTCATCGCGTGTGCTGTGGGGACTAAAGCCTAAAGGCTCCTGCCCTCCTGGCACAGGGCCCATCTGACCCAACAGCCATGTGCAAAGGTGATCTCAGATGTCTGGGACTAGGGCTAAAGGCAATAGGGTCAAGTATTGATTTGGGTATATTTGCCTACATCATGTCCCACCTCGGCATAGCCCCAAGCCTTGCTGGAAAGCAGCAGTGCCATGCAGCTCACAACCCTCCCATTTCTCTTGGGACAGGCTGACTTCCCTTTGCCTTTGGTCCCCCAGCTTACCTTCTCCAGCATCTCCTGAAGCATGGTGAGATGACAGGCATGGGCAGAGAGTACCTGACCCCCTGGAAGGGACACGTGTTGGGAGTCACCAAGGGTGAGGCTCCCCGGGGAAACCAGCCACACAGAAAAGAGAGGGGTCCCAAAGCAACCCCCTCTCCCTGCCTGGGTCTCCCGTGTCTGTATGCTGATGACTCTGTTCATGGAGGAGTCCACCTGGGGCTGGCACAGCAGCATCTGCATTTACAAGAAGACTGCAGCTCTCAGGGCTCCTCCTGCCACACTCCGGGCTTGGGTGCAGAGCAACGTGTGGTCAAACCTCAGGGTATGCTCAGTGCAGCTGCTCCACATGGGGCACCACCGGTGCTGTCTGCTCCCTGGGGCCCTCAGAGAGGAGACACGTGTTTGCCCCGCACTGCTCCATGGTTCTGTGATGTTCTGCCTCTCCTGTAACACTGCTAGCTCTGAGCCATGGCAGTCTAGCCTCATGATTTCTTGTGGTGACTTCTTGTTCAACACGCCCCTTGATTCCCATAATTGTGTTCTGTATTTGGAGGTGGTTACACTACTTCAATTTTCTCTCCAATCGCCTCTGAAAGAAGCCTGTATATTTCTCCTTTTTCCCTGGCTGGTTTATTTTTAGCTCCCTCATTTCCAGCTATGCGTATTCCTAGGGTTTGGCCGTAAATATTTTACAGCCATTTTTACAGGTGAGGAGAGCCACCAAAGCCTCCTGCCAGCACTGCTCCGCATGTACAATGCCTTTGCTGCCCTTCCCAGAGGGGAAGGAATTGCTCTGCTGACACAGTGGAGTGACACAAGCAGGAGAGGAATGTCGGCTCCTGGCTTTGGGATTGCAAAGCCTCTCCCTTCCCCAAAAAACAGTCCCTCTAAAATTAATTTGGTGTCAGGTTGTGTCTGGAGGAAATGGCCTGGCAGGAAGGTCAGGCGGAACCAGCACCATATCAGGGGATGCTGCCTGAGACCCAGAGCAGCTGCGCTGCCTGCTGAAGTCTGGCACTGGCTGGGCTATGCCAGAAAGTGCATTGGGGCAGCTAAAGGAGGAGAAAAAGATGTGGCTGCTTGATTTCTCTGACACGCTGCTCGTCTCTCTCTTAGTGGTGGGTGGGGAGCAGAGTCCTTCACCTCCAGGGAGGGAAAGAGAGAGAAACAAAGCATTTTCTTCCTAGCTACAAGCTGAGACTGCGAGCTGGTCAAACAAGGCATTTTTTAGTATTCTCAGTGCCCTCTTGTAGGCAAGATGCTCACCACATCTGCACATGCATATGCACCTGGATCAGTACTTGTGCATCAGGGCAAACTGCTGGCTGTCAGTAAGTGCAGGTTTAACCCTCTTAGCTCTCATGCCGAGGGCTGTTAAACATCGGCTGCCACCCTGTTCGTGCCATGGCTCCGAGGCACTTTCCTGGTGCCCAGAGAGGATTCTGCAAGATCCTGCTTTTCCCCGCAACTTGCTGCCAACTGAGGATGGCAGCCTGGCACCTCAGCATGGGGGACTGAGCTGCTCTTGGTGGCTTCGTCAAACACACTAGAGCTGTCACTGCCTGATGGAGAGGATGGTCAGTAAGGACAGGCTGAGGTACAAAATATTACCTGGGATTATGGAGAACAAGAGTCAGGCCTGGTTCTCCAGGGCCTGTTTCCAAGTGTTTTCTGGGCACCAAACACTTCATGTGAGTAGAGGCATCTTGGAAGTCTTCAGTCCAGGGGATATCTGTGTGGTACCTGACACAGCAAAGCACATGATGCCTTGGAGAAAGAGCCATGGCACTCAATGTTGCTGTGGGGTCCTCTGGGAACAGTTCCCAGAATGTCTTCAGCCAGCGATACAGATGTTGGTATCTTCTTCCATAAACCTTGAGGCTGCATATGGACAGACACACCTGGGGAGCATGAGATGGAGGGAAGAGATACCTGTATG
Source organism: Falco naumanni (assembly GCF_017639655.2). NCBI lineage: Eukaryota > Metazoa > Chordata > Aves > Falconiformes > Falconidae > Falco > Falco naumanni. The sequence goes on along the minus strand of NC_054061.1, from coordinate 21,150,653 downwards.
TGCTCCCAGAGCAGCCCATGTGTCTACACCTGCTCCGTGGGCAAGGCATCCATTCAAAGCACGGGCAGGCCAGTGCTTTTGGCACCCGGCAGGGTGGCTGAGCTGGCAGCCCACCTGTGGAAAGGCACTGTGGTTTTCTGGTGCTGTCTGTCTATAGGAACCTGGCTTTCATTTAGCAGGTGCTGGTGGAGATCTGTGTCAGCCTGGCCATCTAGATCTGGGACCATTCCAGCACACAGTGGAACTGTACTTCAGACCAATTCTCTTTACCAACAGATTCAGCTTTATTGTTATTCTTTTTTACATGATTCTTAGTGCACCATTTCAAATAAACTATCAAACTGTACAAAGAAACAGAGATAAAAGAAGAGGTGACAAAGTTGGGCAGAGGTTTTTAGTGCCATGAACTGTCATGGAAAACAGCAGTCCATAGGCTCTCAAACACTGAAGGTCCAAATAAATCTTATCTTGTTTGTTTAAAAAAATGCTGCAAAATAGAAACAATAAATGACTGTAATTAGCAGCTACAAGATCCTTCAAAACTGGAACTTGATTACTGTGAATGCACCTAGGGGAAAGAAAAGCAATTTGAGATAAAGGACCAAAGCAAACAGCGAAATAAATAAATAAAGTATGGAAGGGCAGTTGTGGCATTGAAATGCAGAGGGATCACTTCTAGCACAACAGTAAATCATTGGACCACAGACAGCAGAAAGGAACAGAAACACAATTCCCCGCTTAAAACAGTATAGCATGTGCATTGCAAAATGGAGGAAGTACAACATTGATGGGCAGGTGGAATCACTCCTGCACACAAAGGTTCAGCTGGATCTGAAGCACAGCTCCAATTATGCCTCAAACCCAAAGTGGCGGGTGCCATGGGTGCTAAATAAGCAGCCACTTGGCCAGTTTGTCTGAACAAGCAGGAACAGGAGAGCGATGTTTCACAGCAAAGCCAGGTGGGATTTCCATTTGAGTAAAAAAGGAGGGGGAAAAAAAAAAAGAAAAGATACATAGGCTACTGAATTTTTTAAAAAACATCCTGGTGGGTTGGTCAGACCCTCCATGGTCCCTAGTGTCTTCCCCAGGCAGCTTGCCTTCACTTGCACACTGAGGTTAAAAACCCACATTAAAGTTTCCTTATATATATATATTTATTTATATATATTCATATGTATATATATATATATATATAAAACGGATAAGGTGACAGAGGGCACTTGAGGGCTCTTCTGCCGTGGGCAGATGACGTTCCCACATGCCATGCTGAAGATGCCCCTCGCTCGGTCGGTGACCAGCTCATGACACCCATCCTATCACAGCATGCCGAATGGTGTTCCTTCCAGGGGAGAGACATGCTCCCTGCTGCTCTGTGCCATTCTCTGGGAGCGCTGGTGGTGCCACAGACCGTCATCTTGTCTGAGTTGCCTGCTCTGCCGGTAACTGTGGACATGAACCAGTGGGGACTCCAGGGAGAGAAGGAGGAGGAGAAAGAGGGCTGGTGGAGGAGAAAAGAGCAACCTGGCCCTTGGAGAACCAGCATATCCTTTTGTTGTGCAGTTTGTGGTAGGAGGGAAAGAAAAGCCACTGGTGCTGTTAGGGATGAAGAAGAGATGGTGTGTCTATGATGCTGAAATGCCAGAGCATTGCCAGAGAGTGTCAACTAAAGCTTCTTTGATTTCTTTCACTAGAGCAGTCACTGTATCATACATGTCTACAGTTTTGCTCATGTAATTTCCTAGGTAAAATTGTGCTCATTGATCTAGTCCAGGAGCGCAAAGCATTGCCGGTTCATCCCCCCATGCATGCGTTCCTTGTTAAGTGTTCTGCTCTAAAATGTCCTTTTCTGCCTTACAGCTGATGGACATGTGCCCTTGGCTTAAGGAAGGGCTTGAATGTGTCTTCCGCAAAGCAATGTCGTCAGCTTCCACCTTGAAGAAACTGGTTTCAATTCTCTCCAGGTCATCGGTCCCAACTTTTATCTTCATGCACAGCAGGTTGATGTATGTCTCATAGCGGCTCTTCTGCAGGGAAAGAGGGAACAGAGAGCTTTGGAACAGGGATAACACACGGTATACATGGAAACCAAGAGGCAATGCCATCTGCTGCTGCAGCAAAACCCATCCTATATTGTCAGGATCCCACTAATCACAACTAACAAGTACTGTTTAAACACAGCACAGTTCTTGGTCTATGCAAAGCCTGCAAAGACGATCAACCCATTGCTGAAAGGGTTGAGGAGCAAGGGGAAGGTTATGCAAGATTCTTGCAGTTGCTCTTACAGGTCTTGACTGCCACTCTGACTGTGTAAGGCAGATACTGGAGGCAAAACAAGACCAAAAATCTGCTCCCTCCTGATTTAGGAGTGCCTCTCGACTGATTCAAATACTTCTTGATGTTGTCTCCACCCAGCGATTCACTTGTTACTGCTAAGTTGTGCCCCCATTGCTCCTCACAGAGCACAGCATAAAGGGAGGCATCTCCTCTCTGCCTGGCCCACACCATTACTTCAAGCTTAGATGGGGCCTCTTTTTACAGACGTGTCTAATATTTGTCCTTTCCCCTAACGTCTCAGAGGCAGTCTATACTCGCTTCTCTGTCAGCATAGAGAAACAAGCATTTCTAGAGCACATCTCACAAGACAGATGAGATGCATTACGCTCTGGAAGTGCCAACTTCTTGCAGACGTGAAAAGGCAGCCTAGAGAAAATGCTCAGATGGAGACTTCTCTGCAGGCATCCAAAACAAGATGTCTGGAAAACAGGAGGCAGCTGCAAGCAACTATTTGAAGGGTTCATACAAAGACAAGGAACCAGCAGGCAGAAATTGTGGCTTTGGACAGTTAGGCTAGGCGTCACCCGAAAGGGTGGTGCAGCCCTGGTATGCAGGAGGTGGGACATTTCTGTCCTTGGAGATAGTTCTGAGACTCAGTCACAAAATGACACATTCAGCTGGGGCTAATACTGGGAGCAATCCAAGCTTCTGCTGGAAGCAGGACCAGAGGCCTCCAGCTGTCCCTTCTCACTGACAACTATGTGGCAGAAATCACACCTTCTGCTCAAATCTCACTGCAACAGATTATCCCATTTCTCCCACAATTAAATACTTCTTAGACTTTGCAGAGAATTTATAGTTAGCTACATGCATCCTTTGTCTGTTACCAACTGTAATGTTTTTCATGCTTTTTAATGGTTTTTAATTTTTTTATCATTATTTACAGAAATGGTTGCAGCAAAACAAGATTAATTCTCCTAAGGATTCCCTTAGCTTTTTATTACTGTTGCTGAAAAAGACCGATGCACACCAAGAACTGAACCACTTTCTTACTTGGGACCTGAGGAAATGTCAAGTTTCAGCACAGTAAAGGAAGATTTTCTCTCATCAGTTTTCCCCTCCTCTGGTTAGAAATCACAGAGGGGAGGAAATATCTGTTGTTTCTTTTTTTTTTAGCTTCAGTGTCAAACAGTGAGGCTTGCTGCTGCCCCAAGATACCCATCCAGCCTGCAAGCCCTTTCAGTCTTTCTCTCTTGTTTCACACTCTCCGAGGCTCACAGCATCCTCTCCAGAGTTCTTAGTTCTCCTCAATCAGCCAAGGTATCATTTATCACAGAAAAGATGGAAGTTCCTTTACCTCAAATATTAGGTAATGTTCCTTGAGCCTGTATTCCTCAGCCTCTTTTGACTTGAGGCTCTTCTCTACAGGATGTAATTTATGCTCTGCTAATTCGTCTGCAATCTGCTTCATTTTATTTTCATGAGACCTCAGCTGTTCCTCCTGCCAAGAGAAGTGTGTCAGGTATTAAAATGCAGGAGTGCAACACCCGAGTGCACCGCCTGCCTGTTGATGTGGGGATCTGTCTCTGCAAGGATGTAAGCATGGCTATTGTGCTGGAGCCAAAAGTGTGCAGTACGTTTGCAGATTCATCTGATAAGGAGTAGCTGAAACACAGGTATTTGAGTAAGATCAAAACTCATGTATTACAAGTGCCAAGAGTAGATTTCTCTGGCACCTGGGCTTCTTTAGCATCATAAACACAAAATGCTCTTTAACATTTAAATACCTTTAACAGCCAGGTACAGCCACCAGTGTCCCCAGAGCTGCTCAGATTGCCCTTTTTTGAGATAAAAGTACCCTCCCCATCTGGGCTCTGAGAAAGGCGATGTCTGGCCACATTTGTTTCAGAAGATAGATAGGAGCTGTATCTCTGCCCTGACTTATCACACTGCCCTCCCATTTGCTGGGGCCCAGCAGCAGTGTTTCCTATTTTTTGGAGGTGCTAAGGCACGGTGGGCTTTCCCTGGAGAACGCAAACAGCAGCTACTCTTTGGATGGCAGCTGCTCATTGCTCTTGGTTAACTGAGCCTTAAGCAGCTGTGTTCTGGTGCACAAGCGGCGTGTCGTGTGTCCCCCCCCCCCCCCCCCCCCCCCCGCCTCCGTTTCCAGGAAACCTTCCCCACCAAGTGGCACTCGGACTCCCCCTTTGTCAGTGGCTTTTCGGCTTGAGAAACAGCAACGTTCCACCTCCAAGTCCCGTGTTATAACCCAAGGATGTAGCCATCTTTTGGGCTCAGTAGCACCAACTTTTGCGACTCTGGCAACAGAAAAGTGCCAAGATGTGATAAGCAAAGAGTAATGGACAAGCCAGAATCAACAGCCCCTCAGGCAGGGGTGTATGCATAGGGCTGCTTTATAACCACTGCAAAGGAAGCACTGACCAGACACTGGGATTTGCCATAGTCTGTCCAAGGCGCCCACCCTACTGCCCTGTTCCTGCCCTGAGCACCTGAACGTGTCCAACAGGCAGGGCCAGGGGAGCGGCAGACAGGCTCAGCCCGAGCTGCTGAGCTATGGGCTGCAGGGCTGGCTGAGCCCCAGGCACCCCTCCATCGCTCCATCTCTCACACGTTACCTGGCACAGCTTGGTCATGGATGAAGGCAGGAGCGGGCGGCAGAACTTCTTCATGGAGCAGATTGCAGCCGGGAAGGCTGGGGCAGAGAAAATGGCAGCAACAAGGTTGATTCGCAGGATCCAGGAGAGCATTTCTTCCTTGCTTCTGTCATGGAGGATGGAAGAGGAGAGGGGGTGTCTGTAAATGCTCCTGACCCAGGACCAGATGGCTGAGAACAGCCCTGGAACCACCCGCTCTCAGGTGGCCACCAGTGGCCTTGCTTTGAAGTCATTTCTGTGCCATCCTGGGCTGTGAGCAGAGGGAAACACTGGCTACCTTGGCTTCCTATGGTGCTCTAACGATTTCAGGGCTGTTGTCTGCCTCTTGAAGCCCTGGCAGTCCTGCCTTCCTCACCAGGTGACTGCATTCCCTGAGGAGCTGGGGAGAGGTAGCATGGTGGCAAGGGCTGAGGATCTCCTGCTCCTTGGAGAGCAAGAGCCACCATCACAGAGGTCCCACAGAGCAGGGTGGACCCCTAATCTGTGTCATTCATGGGACACTGCCCAGGGTCCTCCAACAGATCTGTTCAGGCACTGCTCCCCCCAGCCTTCAAGTGGGCTTTGACTGCACAAATTTGGGTGTCAAGCCATAGCTTGATGTTAGTACCCCAGCCCAACTTACAGACAATGTCGCCTATCTCAGCAGGACACAAGAAACCATCAGACAGAAGATGACTCAGCTACACCTGACACTAGCACAGCAACTTTCCTCTGCAATAGACTAAGGAAGAAAGAAGATACAACCTGTCTGGGGAGACTTCAATGAGCTTTAGACAGTTTCCCCATCAAAAGCCTCTGAGAGGAACCACCAGCTCCTTAGTTCAATGCACCATACAGATTTTCTCCCTTCCCCAGACTGGCAATAGAAGTTAGTAAGTGAGCCCTCTACTCAGCCCTTTAAATGCCAGCCCATCCTGCTCAGCCTACCTCTGTGACAGATGAGAAAGGACCTCCAGGGCTGACACGCAGCTACCAAGTGACAGGTAGAAACTGTGACCCCATGACCGAGCCCTTGGCACAGCCCTACAGCCCTCACCCTCAGCCCTCCTGCCCAGAACCTTCCTCCCCCCCAGTTTGTCCCCTAACATGTGTGTTGGTCTGGCCAGGTTGGAGGGAGGCTGGCAGTGGCTGGAGGTCAGGCTGCCAGCGCAGGTGCTGCATGGAGAGCTGGCACTTACGGGGCCTGGAAGAGGAAGACTCTCCAGTCAGCTGTCTTCAGCTTGAGCACGTTGGACTTCTTGCTGTAGTCAGAGGCTTTTGTGGCTAAGGCGTGGTGCACACGGATGGCATTTTTCAGATCCACTTCAGAGAGGTCTTTGTCAGGTTTATATTCATCCTGAGAAGAGGAACGTTAATTGGATAATGACAACACTAACATTTGTGGGCTACTTTAATGATCCTGCCTTTCTCTCTGTGCTATAATCACAGAGTGCCGAGACCAGGAAAAGCACTGCTTTGTACAGTAAATGCTAGGAGCTGATAATAATAATTAACATCTGGCAACTTCTTCTATCATTAAATTTACTGAGAAGATGTGAAGAAGGAGATGAAAGTTTTAAGCATAATTATCAATAGTTATCTCTAATACAGCACATGCCTGAGGCTTTGGGGGAAGACACAAGACAGGGCCAGGTTTCTTCAGATCTTCACCCACAGCACAGAGCTCAAGCCGGGATGCAGCTCCTGGTCAATGGCAGGTATGAGTGAGCGCCTGCCCCAGTGCTGCAGCTTCGCGTGGCAGCGGATCTGGGCTCAGGCTTTGCACCGTCTCGGGCAGCCCTGGCACAGCAGCATTCCTGCAGCCAGTGCACCTCCATGCAGGTGTGGGGCTTGCTGGGCAGTGGCCAGACTGAGCGTGGCCCACCTGAACCATGCTTGGTCTCTCTTTAGTAAGTGTACCCCCCTGGAATGGTCTCTCATGTAATTCATTAGGCTGGCACTTGCAAACTGCAGCAGAATTCCCTGTATTCCTGCTTGACTTTCTCCCTGAAGGACAATTTCATACAAGCAGGCAATGTAGCAATAACTACATATGTGTATATTTAATAAACAGAGAGAAAATACCAAACATGGTATTCTGAAAGGATGACCTTGGCTCAGTAGTTTTTAGGAAAGAAAGTAGTTCAGTGCATCCTGTGTTTATCCTTTGCTTTCCCAGTGACTGAGCTCCTGGCCACTTAAGGCAATACTGTCCCTCTCACTCTGCTCCCTTGCCAGCCCAACAGCTGGTCCAGCCGGGTGGTGGGATGGAAGGATGGACAGATGAATGGATGCATGGGTAGGTGGATGTAAGGAAACCTAGCCCTGGCTAAAACAAACCACCATCCCCAGGCCATGTTAGAGGCCATGTCAGGACAGGGTGTCCCTGGAAGGGCCTGTCTTGCCCTCCTGATTACAGTTCAAACCTACAGGACTAATCCACTTTTATGTTCTGCTTTCCTTGACTCCTCCTTGGTTGTCAGCACAGGGATGGCTCTGTCCAATAGTGGTGGTCTATATGTCCCTGCCCTTCCTTAGCTTTCAAGCTTGAGCTTGGTCTGTTCTGCAGATCCACAAAAACCTGGGTTTTCTTCCTGTGTCCTGGTGGTATAAACCCAGCCATTCAGGAAAAGCCATGCTACAGCCTCCTGGTTGCTAACCCTAGTCAGTAAGGCTGTTCTCTGGTGTAGGGTCTGAAAGGTCTCCCTTCTGTTGCTCTTCAGAACACCAGGGACCAGTACTGCCCAGCCCATGGATGTGGCTCACCCAGACCCTTGCTGCTGATGGCAAATAAGCTTCTGAAGCTTTTCCTTCCTTCCTTTTTTTAAGCAATCATCCCATCCGGGAGAGGGGTTGCCATACTGTGTTCACTGGCATGTGACACCTGGTCTTGTGCAAAGGAATTCCATGGGGCCCAAAGCCCAGAAATGTCTGGCATGGACTCCTGGCTCACCCAACTGCCTTCTTAAGAGTGAACCCCAAAGAAAAGCCCTGGCTTTCCAGCAGAGGAGGGGATCGGTGCCACAGGCACCGCATTCTGGGTAACACCCAGATGGGCTGTGCTGCAGGGCAGAATAAACAGCTTTTCCACAGTGGGGACTTCAATAACCAAAGGAATGGGGTATTCGCCTTTTAACAAAGAAAAACGGAATGCTTTGACTTATGGGGACCTAACATGTTAGCCTACTTGGAAAGTTGCTTGGTGAAGACACTGTTGCTCAGGCCTCATATATTGTAGGGAGACTTCCAATTCTGGCTGGTTTTCCAAGCTGAAGCTCTTTGGATCTGAATAAATCTGGCTGTGATGCCCACGATCTCTTATTTCAAGACAAGCTTTCTGAAAATGCAGTGCAAACATGTAGGCTTAATGGCATACAGCAAGGAGAAACTGGTTTGACTAATGCAGATCTTCACCTCAAATGGTATCTCCATCTATTGTCTCCACCAGTTTCAGGCTCACAGGCATCAATGCAGGTGTAAGGACAAGCCAAATCTTTTTCTTTTTCTAACACTGGGCCCAGTAAATCAGCGTAAGGTTGAATCAAGCAGATTGTCTCTCTACCTTCTGCCTTCCAGCTGGTGGAAACAGGCTGTGTTTGCAGGAGTGCATGGTGCTGGAAGCTCACTTTGCACTGGCCGGCTCTGCCAGGAAGCTCCTCTTAATGCCTGTGCTGCAGTAATCACCACACGTACGGCTGCCAATGCTGGGAGACCTCTGTGTGCTCTAAGCAGGCCCCCTCTGCAAGCTGCACACATGGCTGGAGCTATCACAGTTCCTGGCACTTACACTGTAGTGCAGGCAGGCCACACCACATAGCCTTCCCCTGGGGAATAACCCCACTACCCTTTAGGAAAGCACATCAGCTCTGCTCCAAAGCCTCCAGCAGGTTCTCTCCATTTTGCCTTACTCCCTTTCTGAGCTTTGATGTAAGTTTGTGTGCATAAACTGCTGCCAAGGAAGAGATATGTCCAAAACCGTAATGGTAACACAGTTGCTTTCAGTGACAAGATTCTGGTTTAAATCTCAAAAAACTGATTTATACTAAAACATAAGCAGTATCATCTTCGGAGGAACTGCAGGCAATGTTTCGTCCATGCTATAGTACTGCTAACCACACTCTCACCTTTTTCATGGTGTTATCTTGTCATACACTTCTTGGCAAAGGGGTTAATTTGGTATCACATGGCTGTTGATTGTTTGTCTTCTGTGTTCTGCACTGTTCACGCAGGTACTTGCCACTGGTAAACGGGCAAGGTGTGCTGTGCCACACCATACCACCATCACCCTCAGCCCCCAGCCCTTGAATGGTTCATTTTCCCCTTGCTTCTCCAGGTGTAGGATGGTGGGGCTCAGCAAATTTTGGGGTATGTTTTGGGGATATCTTCCACATTAACTGAGCCCAGGTGTGGACACTTTGTTTCAGAATCCTTCTCAATTAATTTCATTCATTTTCAGCTGTTAATGTTGATGGTGTAGACAGACTGCCCCATTCATGTGCCTCTCCTGTCTGCGCCAAGGCTCTGCTTAAACATGCACAACTACCCCCTTGCCTGGGGTTCCTTTCTGCCACGGCAATGCTCCATGGTGCCTTTGGCTTACCCTCCTGATGCCAGCTCTCCCCTACTGCCCATCCCTGTGGGCAGGTGGTGGGAGATCCACAACTAATATGGGCTCTCCAGCTCAAAGCTCGTTTTGTCAAGAAAAGGCATCCAGCTCTTGTGCCTGCCTTCCTTCATAGGGCACCCCGATAGGGTGAGAGAGCCCAGTGTCCTGTTGCCCTCTTCTCTGGACTCAGCACCAGCCCTGAGCAGTAATGTGAATACGGACATGGAGCTACAGACATTTCTCATGCTCTGGCTTGCATGGGTTTTCCTCCTTTACCTTTTCTTTGGCTCACATCTACCAGCCTGAACAAACCATTTAATAGGGAAAACTAACAACTGTACCCTTTTCAGTCTGGTCATGAACCTGGTGCTCCAAGGAGCACTACCATGGCAAGGGCCTGCCTGCATGGTACAGCACCCATGGCTTGGGGCTGTGCTGGGAACCCCTTCCCAGCTGGGGGCTGCAAGAGCAGACCCTGTGGGAAGACCTGCACCTTTTCCAGTACTTCTATATAAAAGCACCTCATGCTTTATAGCTCTCCATCATTCCTCTCAACACCCCTCTGTGTGTGGTGATTAAAGGTTATTATCCCCATTTCACAGAGGTGAAGTAAGTTGCCAAAGGCCATGCAGTGAATCAGTGCCCAGTGCAGATTAGAGCGCAGGAGGGGTGCGCCCTGCTCCCAAGCCTGCATTTCTTCCTCGAGAATGTGCTGCATCCCTTTAGGGGATCAAGAAATTGCTTCAGCAGACTATGCTAGAACACGCTAATCCAGCAATTAACACTGGCGAGTCAATGACATGTGACATCTCTACATCAGCAGGTTTATGGCTGCTGCCTGAATTGCTTCTAACAAACTGACTTCTACTTGTCCACCCAGCCACCTACTCTTCTGCCTATCTTCTGTTCACCTCTCTCTGTATCTGCCCATTCCTCCTTCCTATATATGTATCTCCCCAAGCCTTCACACACACACACATGTGCATGCGCGCCTTCCCTCTCTCTCTTACTCTTATTTCTAGTCAGCTTGCTCCCCAAAACGAAATTGAGAAAAGTTTCCCATTAAAATTATGAGAATTTTCTATTAAAGCCTAGAAACTCGATTTGGTCTGAGCAAAAAACTGGAACAGGCTGAACTTGTGCTCCTTGGCATCAGGTGGGTCTTGAAGCAGGTACTTGCTCCTCTACCTCCACATCAGAAAAACTTTTCCCAGTGATCTGTGTTCAAGCCAGGTTCTACCTTATGTTTATCTGCAGGCATCTTCCGCTGAGAGCTTGGGAGGCTGGCACACCATCTCCTTCCTGCACTGTGTAACTCTCTTGCTCTGCAAACCACTCCATAGGCAAGAAATTGCACTAAGAATCAACAGGGCAGGTGAATGTTTATTCGCTCTCTGTTGCAGTGCTGGAAATGTTTGGAAGTGGCAGGGCGAGGACTTTGTCTTCATGGTCTCATCCTTCTGTCCTCTCTCTGCCAGCCTGACAAACACTATCTACAGCCAAGCCCAGCCCAAGAAATCCTCTGAAGAGGACCATTTACAGTCTGGCAGCAGCTCATATCTAAGAAATCCCTCTGCCCAAATCCTTTGCCCAAACATTCCTCAGGTTAATTTTTGCTGTTGTTCCAAATGCTACTTCCTTGGGGCACCCTTGGCAATTCCAGTCCCTCCTGCTAATTACACATCAGTCATGGGTGTTATTTATCAGATATTTCCATAACCTAGCCAAATCTTAGGTGTTTTGCTTCTTCAGTCCTTGGCCATAAAGAAAGCCTTCAGTTAAGATGTTCATGAAGGTCATCTAGATAAGAACACTGGTCTTCTAATTGCCACATCAATCTCATTCTCACTCTTTTTCTGAATTCTAAACACCCAGTACTAACACAACAAAACTATGTTAATATAACAGTCTGGATGGTTACTGCTGCTAGACTTGTACAGCAAAGAAAACCCAACACCATCAGCAGCAATGACACTCAGTGTTGGCTTCATGGCTCCTTCTACTGCTGTCCAAGCAGCCAAGAACATCTTCAGTAAACTGGATTTTGGTCCAGCATGGGAAAAAAATTCTGTTCTGAAAGTATATTTAATTCCAAATATATACCCCACAACAGATGCACCCCGAGAGACATGCCCTAGAAGTCCTTGGTGAAAAATTCATCTGGATCCAAATGGTTCCTGGGATTTTGATGAAATTGCATATTTTTTTCCATAGAAAAACTGTCATAAAATAAAATGTTGATGGTAGCTCTGCACAAGTTAAATCCTTAGGCATCACCCATGGTCAACATCAGTACCTCTTTGGTGTACTCCATGTGAAGACTCATAATGAGACAAGAGACTGGATTGTAGGAAAAGTGCCACTGACTTGAAGAACGGCACACTTAGAGGGCTGCAGAAGATCTGTGCTCTCCAGTACGCTGCAGCTTCCCTCAGCTGCAGGGAAGAGTGGTAAGGCTGTAAAAATACCACTTGGCTAAAAGCAGCCCATACTGTAAGTTACGATCGGCTGCTGCCAGATTTCTGTTGGCTTTGTGACATGTGCCATAGGATCTGGCAAAACACAAGAATCATTGGGGTGTGCTATGAGCTCTGAGTCATAATTCCGTGCTGCCCTGAGGATCTTTCTGCCTTTCTTATATAATCCAATGTTTGTTTACTGTCATTGCTTTGGAGATAATACTGCAATACATACGAACATCTATGCACAGGGAGTGCTGTTCCAGCAAGGTGAGTTCAGTGGGTTACTGCACAGCATGTGCTACTAAGGTAGTTCAGACCTAGTTCAGTGGGTTATGCTGTTTCATGATGAACAGACGTTTGGCATCTCTGGCTGGCTCATGCTGACATTCAAGTGAGCCCCTATCCAGACTCCTTGGATTTTCCCACAGAAAAGACTATCCATGAAAATCTTCCTAGCATCCAAGTGTCCTGAAAGGTAGAGAGCTGAACGCTACAGCATGCAGGGAAGCTCTTCTGTAGTGACTTTGCTGTTGTTCCAGCATGTTCCAGGTTCCCACGAGGACCTGGGATCTATACTTGTGCTGACTAGAGGTGACTATGAAACAAACCAAGATGGAGACAGAAAGTGTCACTTGGCAACCCATGGAAGGACTCAACAAGGTCCTGAAGGAGAAGATAAACTTTAAGCATTTAAGTCCATACCAGATTCATGAAGCTCCTCATAATCAGAACTATGCCAGCAAATAAAACAATAGGTAAGATAAGACTGGTCTGATGATCTGCCTCTTCATATTGCATGTCTCACCAACATCCTATTTCACCTATTCCATATCATCTGTTCAATCACCCTCCCCAATAGCTCCTAACTGCTGGAACACTTTTGTTGAAATCTTGCCTCAGCGTTCCCTCTTTCATACTTCTTCCTGTATGGTCCTCTTTTGCAGCTATGAATAGCATCCTTAGCATGACCACCACTACCACCAAAGTTGACAGTATCCTCCAGTTCTGTATGCTGGTCTCTGGAGGAGTGCTGTAGATGTCCATGCATGAATTAGGGCATGGATTCACCTCTACTTGCATCTATGGGTCTCCTGCTTAGGAGAGCATGACTACTTTGGAGACAGAATGAAACAGCAAATGGAATAGTCCACCACAGTTACCTTTTGTAAATAAAGGACAGTCCCTTTAAGCACAGCATAAAATTTCTTCCAACCTCTTCTTCCTCTGGGAGCTAAAAAAGGAAGAACATTTAATGATACATGTCTGCTTCTTCCAGTGCTGCCTGACCTTCATATTTCTGGCCAAAACTAACCCTTCTTCTGACCCACTGCAGGCATGCACTGATGCTCGGACCTCACACACCTCCAGGCTATTGCCTACGAGTGGCTTGTCTGCAGGGGCACATGTCTGAGAGACACAGGCTGGGAGATGCAGCCTCCCAACAGGAATACAGGCAGGTCAAAACCAAAGAAGAGCTGGTATAGGGGTACCAGTGGACATGTGCAGAAAGTCTCTGCTCCTCCAAACCCGTTTCATGTTCCTTGGACTAAATGCTTGAGGAGCAGAGACATTTCCTGAGCTCCTTTGCTTCAGATGAGTTAGGCACACATACCCTGGATAAGGCAGCTTCTGTTCCACTTAGAAGGGAGCATTACCACTAGCCATCTAGATGGATTCGGGGACAAAGAGCTTGCTGGAAGCTGGAGAGGGGTGGGAGGTGAGGGGGGAGCCATCTGCATCACCACAAGACAGCCGATCCTCCAGGCATGGGCTATTAAGAAAGTGCTGGAAGCAAACAAGGCCTTCGGTGGTAATCTCTACTCAAGACTTTTAATTGGTTGCAGTGACTGGGCCAATCATATCAATTAGCAAAAGGGGTTATCCAAAGTTTCATTAATCTCTGCTCATTAACAGTTTCCAGATACATTTTCCTTTACCATTCCTGTAATCCCATATGCTGGCAGCAGAGCTATGAGGCATCCTTGTTGCCCAGCCAGCATATGGCAGCTGTGTCCAGCACATGGCAGCATATGGACAGGAACAAAGCTTTGAGGACCAGACTGTCCCCAAGGTCAGGGCTGGGGTGGACAGCTGCTGTGGAACCAGCCTCACCCCCCTGCTCAGAGTGTGGAAGTCAGGATTATGCCCATGCACAGGATGGAAGACCAGATCTATCTGTGTGGGACAGGCACTGTTAGGTTCCTTGGCAGTGAGAAGGGAAGACTGAGGCCTCCTGAAAACATTCATGTCTACAAATACCTCACAACACCCTCCTTTCCCTGTGCCCTGGCACTCGGGGATCTGGGAATCTCTCTTGTGTTCCCTGGGAAGCAGTGGGGAAACGCCTTCAGCAGGAGAGCCAGGAAGGTGGCTAGGGCAAAGCTCTGGGACCACCTGGGGCACACCTCCTCCTACCCCATTAACACGTACTTCTCTTCCCATCCATGTCTGCATGGGTTTTACGCGTGAGGACACCGTGCTTGTAGGTGACTGCGTTCAGTGCTTGGGGGATGTCCAGGAAGGGGTTGCTGCTGTCAACAATCCTTGTCATTTTCTTCGCACTGGCTCCAAATTTGTCATCTACCAGCTCGGAGAGTGATTTCCTCAACTCGTCCTCATCACTTGGAAACAAAGTCAGAGAAGAGATTGAGTGGAGGACACGTGGGTTGGGTCACAGTGTGCCCTATCTGCTTTGGTTCTAAAGAGAGTTACTTATTAGGAGACTAGTGAGAGAAAGAAAATGAAAGGAGATGCAGGGACTGTAACACACAGAGTGTGCCAGTGGCGGTGATCTGGACATAGCTGGGAGGAGCACAGGTGACAGGTAACTGTCCCGGTGGTCCCACTGCAAGGTTACTCAAAACAGGTAAGGGAGTAAAACTGCAGGCACACCACTGCTGAGGACTACAAGCATCTCACAGGGTGAGTCTCCAATTCTGTACCCTAAAATCAGAGCTTAATGAAGTCTTTTGCTGAAGACCAGGTACCACCGGGGTGTCTCACTCCCTGAGAGGCAGTCCCTGGGGAGATAGTTAGTAGATACTAAACGAGCTTGAAGAATATCCTCTGCATCTCTGAGGAACAAAAGCTCTTCAGACATTAGGGAAATAGGCCACTTGATCAAAAAATCACAAACCCTGGAACAGGTTACACATCAGCTCCCCATTTGTGTCCTCAGGATGGGCCAGCAGAGAGTGAGAAATGCTGCTCATTTCCATAAAAACTGCTTCTCCCCACAGATCTTCTGGTCCTGGACAGAGAGGGCTGAACAACTTAGGGAAGCATCCAATGATTCCACCAAGCCTGACTCTTCCTGTTTGGTGTAAAATCTACTCTGGCACATAGGAACTACAGCCTGTATGGGAAGTTACATTTCCCAGTGTCCCTGGGACACTAAGGAGGGAGAGAGCAAACGGAATTTCTGCCCTGTGTGATATGTGCTAACGTCTAAATGGTATGAGTGGTCACCTTAGGCTGCAGATTAGACTGGGACCAAACCTCAGCTGAGGAGTGACCCAGGAATGATCCACCAGCTGGGATGTGTACAGTAAAATGCCACACTTCCTCTCCTGAAGCAAGTAGATGGCCAAAGTATTAGACACCTCTTGGAGGAGAAGGATGATTTCTCAGCCCTCAGCACCCACAGGAGTCCTGGGGCTCAGGCAGAGCCCAGACACTATGCCTGGGTGGGAAGTTAGTGGGGCTCAGTTCTCTGAGCTGTACTGGAGGGACTCCTCTGAGCTCCTGCTTGCTGCTGGGATGATGGTTGTCCACCTGCCTGTCCAACTGGGCTTTGTGAGCAAGGGCACTTCAGTCCCCAGGATGGACAAGGGCAGAAGGCAGAGGCAAGCAGGGAGAACAGGGTCTTGCCTGTGCATGGTTACGACTCAGCACCACTTGGTGCCTTCCGAAAGAGAACCAGGTACCCCACATCTGGGAGCATCTGTCCCATGGCAGAGCAGCCCCTCCTTGCAGCTTGTCCCTCTGCCAACAAGCAGGACAGCCTGCAGCACAGCAGGTCCCAGGCTGGCATGAGGTGAATGAGGAGGTGCAAGGATACCAGCAGGCTGGGTGGAGGAGGGCTGACGCAGGGCTAGATGCTGCTGACTGGAACCACACCGCTGCCACAGGATGCGGGGGTGCTGGCATCCCTTGCCTGTGCCCGAGCCAGGGAGTGTGCACTGGCAGGCATTGTGTAACCACTGCCCGCACCCAGCCAGCAGATGCACTTCTGCTGAACTCTTACATAAACCATCCCACCGGCACCTTCTGCCGAGCCACAGAGCTCCCTCTCACGACTACCGCCCCGCCAACCCGGCTGCAGGGCTGGCATGGCTGCTCTCCTCTCCCACAGCGGCCGTGCAAGATTATTTTTAAAGTGAAACTGATGCTACGTGACCTGCTAGGAAACCACTGCCCTGCCAGGGCCACTGGCTGGCTGCATCCCTGCCAAAGGAGAGACCAGCCCGCAGCAAGCACTGCTGCCGTGGTGGCACAGCTGGCAATGGAGGCTGCTGCTCTGCAAAGCTTGACGCGGGTAGCTGGGGAGGAAGGAAGGGTCAAACTGTCTCCAGACACATTTCTGGCTAGGACAACATGAGGAGAAGAGCAGGTGATGGAACTAATGGCCCAGAAGGTTCTGCTCAGTCCCATGACCCTCTGGAGACAAGACAGGTCTGAGGCTAAGAAGGGGCAGAGAGGAGAGATGTTTACCGCGTTAGCTTAAGGCCCTGGGGTCTGTCATGGGCTTTCCCATGGCAGCAGTGGGGGGGCGCTGGGGCTGGGGAGAACAGCACACCCCTCCCCGAGGGCCCTGTGCTCAGGGCAGGCGGTGGGTGGCACAGCAGGAGGAGGACTGAGGAAGGTGCTGTGTTAACTTGTCATGGAGGCCAGCTGTCCCCAGACTTGCTTCGGGGTTAACAAATGATCTGGAGGAGGAGACAGAGTGCACTTCACGTTGAGTTTGTGGATGACATGCAAGTGAGAGGTGCAGGGCCAGCGCTCGGAGGGGCAGAGCTTTACCCCAGTGCCGCACTAGGCTGGGGGGGCTGCGGGGGGGCGGCCGGGCTGCCCGGCTGAGGAGCAGCTCTGCAGAAAAGGCTCTGGGGCTCCTGGTGAAGACGAGGTTGAAGAGGAGCCAGCCTGTGTGTCCTGGCAGAAACAGAGACCAAGCGCATCCCAGGCTGTGTAACAGCGGCACAGCGAGGAGGCTGGGAGAAGTGACCATCCTTCTCTGCTCTGCGCTCACTACATTATGTCTTGATACAGCAAACAGTACTGGGTGCCCCGTACAGGAAAGGGCATCAGCAAGGTGGAGAGAGTTCAGCAGAGGCTGCCAAGATGCCTGAGGGCTGGAGCGCTTGCAATATAAGAAGGGACTGGACTTGTTCAACCCAGAGAAGAGATGGCTTTGGGGAACCTCATGGCAGCCTTCCAATATGTGTGAGGAGGTTATCCAGGGGACAAAGCCAGGCTCTTCAGTATGGTGCATGGCAGGAGGACAAGAGACAGTGGCCATAAGTCAAAACAACAGCAGTTTCAAATGGGTAAGAAAAAAATGTCAGTCTCAGAATAATTAAGCACTGGTTCATGGATCCAGAGGGGCTGTGGGTTCTCTATCCTTGCAGGTTTTCAGGATCAAACTGAACAACAACCTGAGCACCCTGGTCTGAATTCAATGCTGACCATACTTTGAGGAGGAAGCTGGGCTGGAGATCTCGCAAGGTCCCTTCCTGCCTAAGTGATTCTGATACTATTTCCAGAAGAAACTATGTGGAAGAGATGGAAAGTCTCAATGGCCAAAATAACCCCAGATCGTCAGCTCCTTATGCAAAGACCTCTGAAACACCTGGACAGGGACCAGTATTTTATAGATGTTTAATAGCAAACAAAGACGGCATTCCCTTCCTTTAGACATGCCTATGGAACCTGTGTCCACAGACTGCCACCAACCTCCCAGTTTGCTCTTGTGTCTAAGCCATAAGTAAACCCAGCTTGCCTATAGGAGGGACTTCAGTGCTTAAGGGTTTGGCAGGAAATATTCTGGGAGCTTCTGGGGCTACAAACAGGACTCAAGACCTGTCAGCTACTTTGAAAGACACACTACCTCTCAAATGCTTAACATATACTTACATGGCCCACTCCAGCTTCTCATTCTTGATGGAGTTATATAGTGTCTGAAACAAGAACATGGAATTAGCTGCGTCTCTCATGGAAGACATGTATGGGTTGTGGAGACCATCTCCTCCACACCCTATCTGTGCTCTTGGAGAGATACCTTCCTTGCTGAACTGTCCTGGGGAAGTATTCACCATAAGCAGGACAACTGCTGTCCTGCTGGACCCTTTTTTGTCTATGTGCTACACCAGGTATTGGACTGAACACATAAACAGCTGAGGGGTTGCTCAGAAGCCTGTATATGAAATTTGTAATTCTTGGTGTTGTGCCTAGTCCTGAGTGAATCCTGACCTAGACAAAGATGGTAGAAGACTCCGGGGTATGCCAAGATACCTCCAATGTCTTGACTAGGGGAAAGTGACAGTGGAGGCTTGAATGCTGCCCTGAGAAGCAGGAGAGGGATGAATGATCTTGGGGATCAGCTTTTCCAGTTCCTCCTGTGCAAAATTTCAGTGGCTTCCTTGGGGCACTGGGAAAGAAGCAGGAATGGGCTAGGAAAGCAGAATGTGGAGGTGGCCCTGATCATACTGAGGGGAGGGGTGAGGTCTGCTGGGAGACGGGGGTATCATCTAAAGCATGACATGACCCCCCTGACATAACACTGGTCATTTGAACCTCCTTCCATACAGAAAAATCCAGGTCAGGCTGCTGGACCTACAGCAGGTGCGGACCACTGTGGTGCTGCTAAACGATATGGAAGGAGAAAATGCTCACTTTGGGGTGCTTAACCAATATTCCACAGTACTGAACAGAGAAAAGTATCAGTGCCAGATGGTCACATCTAGGGGTGAAGGGATAACTTGTGCATTGTCTGGTGCATCACAGAACTACCATGGGAGACAGGGACCCTTGGGATGCTCTGAAGGCAGATCTGCCACTAGTCTGGATAAAACATGACCAGGGAACAGACCTCTGGTGGATCACTGCAAGTTAGCAGAAGCTATCCATGTGCGTGCACTGGAAAATGCTGATTTAAGGGCTCAAAGCATCCCAGCAGGACAAGGTGGCACTACGGTAATAATGACAGCATCCCACTGTCTATATCATGTTACCTTCAGCAAATCCTTTGCAAAGTCCTTCCCATCATTCAGCCCATCCAGGTTTGCTATGAACTGTTGACACGACATCTTTTTGCCAATATTCTGTAAGGCAAAGAAGCAGTTTATTAAACTTCTGGAAAGTTTACACTTTAATCAGTGTCTTATAAAGAACAATTGTACATGTGGTGGTGAAGCTTGCATTTGCCCCAAGAACGCAAAGCTGAAAGGTCTTGTGCTCTGATTTTCTATTGGGCTCTTTGCTTTTTTGCTCATCAGCATTCAAATGTTTCAAATTACCTCTTTCTTAATGGTGGATATAAAACACCTGAAAACAACATCTCCAGTTCTTGCTCCAAACTTTCTAAGTGATCTCACCTCTGGTCTCCAGGTTGGTCCTGGTACAGGGCCTGTGTCTCAAAGCTCAAGATATGCACTCACTGCCTTGAAATTGCAATGCCTGAATGGGTCCCCAAGCCTGCTGTACATGAAATTGCATGTGTACTGTCAGCCTCTGAAGACAGCCAACAGTGGGCAATAGCTTGTCCTTCACGGAAACTGTTACCTTTTTATTGCCATTATGAAAAGAGATGATCCAGCTGCTGGTGCTGCGTGCACTCAAGTGCTGTGGCATGTGAGGGAAATGCACAGACACTGGGAGAATCCCGCAACCTGGAGCACACTGATCACCAGCTAATGCCAAGACTATTTGGTGCTAATGCTGCCAGGTCATCTAGATTCCCTGATGTCAGTCTGTGGCGTCTGTCTTCCCAAACCCTTTACTCCTCACCATGGTCAGGTGAGACACTTTCCCAGCCTGTGAGGGTCAAGGGGCTGGAGGCAGGAACTCTTTTTCCAAGCCTCCCTCTCCAAGGGACTGGAGCAGAGGAGTGGAGCAGTCAGTGAGAACTGTAGTTTTCTGAAAGAGAAGTCTGACACCACAAAGGAAAAACAGGTGTCTCCAGTGCCATGTCATACTGCAGCCTTCACACAGTGAAATCCCCAAGGACAGACCCCATAGTGGCACCGCATGGAGTGGACAGTGGGTTTGGGAGAGGACACCATGAGCTGCCACCAGTGTTCTTAAGGATCCTGACACTGGGTGGGCTTTGCATCAAGCTATTGACAGGGTGGCAACCCAGAAGGACCTGGGAGAACGGCCAAGAACAGCAGAGCCAGGACCCTGCTTAGGGTCTCAATGAGGAAGAAGGGCCTCAGTGCATCACTGGATCACTGGGAGGGGATGAAGCTGCAGCAGATGATACAGGAGGTGCCCTGAAGGGGAAGAAGTGTTCTCTGTGCAAGAAATAACTTCTTGAAAGAGACTGACACCAGAAACCCCTGCCCACAAACATGCACAACAGATGACCTGCAGGCTTCTCCCCCAGTGAAATGAAGTGAAGGCTTCTCCCCGGCAGAGAGTGAGGGCTCGGGATGGCCCCACAATGGCCCCACACGCACTGGCCACCTGTGTGTGCAGACACACTCTTTGGCTACGCAGGGAGCCAGCACTGCACAGCTCTGTCTGATAGTCTTAATTATGCCTCTTGTTGAGATCAAGAAAAAGAGGAATAAAGCACTGCTACAAATCTGGAGTGCCTGGGGACACAACACGAGCCTCAGCCATCTTTGCCTTCTCACAGGGGAGCTTCTGGCTGCTGCCCATAACCAGACCCCATAGCTAGAGGCTACTGCCGGCTAGTGCTCAGTGGGTGCACACAAGCTGAAGAGCTGCAGGGAAACCTGCAAACACGCTAGGTTTTTCAGCAGAAGGAAGAGAGATTTGTGTACTTGCTGGCTGGTGAATTACACAGGGGGGCAGAGAAAAAAAATCAGCAGCACAATGCCATGTGGATAGAGAAAGGAAGAAGAATGACAAAGTACATTAAGAAATGCAGTAACGAACCTCCACGAGGGAGGGAATTTGAAGGTGAGGCAGGGAGTTTGGAGGTGAGGTAGGTATATTGCCTGAGACTGAGGCACCATATTACTTTGCAGAGAGAGAAGGTGACTACTTCTACCCCTGCCTTCAGGCAGAAGAGCAGAGCGCACAGCAGATCTTTCTGCCTGCAGAGATCTTGTTGCAGTGATCCAGCAATGAATGCAGAGACCAAGACATTTTAGCAAGAGTGGATACAGGATGCAGACAGATAAAGTGCACAAGTTAACCAGCCTCACAGATCCTTTTTTGGGTTTCTTGCATATTGTGTCCAGGACATATATTGATCCCAGGGTTTTTTATTCTGTGATCTTCCTCTTTCTCTCATGCAAGAAGATCTCTGAACTCAAACTGAGAAAGCAGCCACATCATGAAAAAGCAGCTAATTGCTGAGCAACTGAGAAAACATACCATTTCTCTGACAGCCAGAAGAGGTGATGAGAAAGCTCCAGTAAGGATGGTAATACTGTGACTCGGCTCATTGGGTAAGTGTGTTGAAGCACTGCAGAACTGGGGGCAGGATTCAGGCTGGCTGTCAGTAGGACTGAGCACAGGATACTGGGTGGCTCAGAGGCAATACAACCCCAAGTCAACAGTATCTTAACACTTCAGCTTGCTGCTTTGAGAAATGGGCTGGAGCCAGCCACTCAAATATAAAGCCTGCATGTGCCTGCAAATCAACACCAGCTGAGAAGAGAAAACAAAAAAAACACTCCAGGACACAGACTTTGCAGCTTCATTTGACAAACACTTGCAAAGAAACAGTTCTATGCTCACAAATGCTTCATTATCAACAGCACCAGCACCAGGGACTGCCTGAGCCTTCGCATACTGGAATGGTATTTAGCAAGTATGGGGAATCCCAGGAACAACTCTGGAAAGGGCCACTGTGAGATCACTATGATGATCAGCAAGATCATCACATGCGGACATAATCTTCAGGGGAATGTATCTGCACACCTAAAGGTCAGATGTTGTATGTCCCTTGCAGATATATCCCCAACAGAGGCATTTTTCTTTTTTGTGGTGCATGAGTCACTTACCAGCAACAGTACAAGCCAGAGAGGCTGCTTTACAGCCACACATACCTATTATTCCTGATATGACCCCCTGGCAGAAAAGAACTTCATCCCATCTTTGCTTGCTCCAGCGCATGCAGCAAAGCATAAGAAATCATTGTCGGACAATCAGCAAGCACCCTGGTGTGCTTGGATGGAGAGTGAGTGAGCAAACAGTGGATTAAATAGATGAGAAGGGATAGATAGCTAAATGGAAGTTAGCTCTGGGGATATGAGAAGGACATGAACCTGTTGAAGCAAGTCCAGAGGGGGCCACGAAGGTGATCAGAGGGCTGGAGCCCCTTCTCCTACGCAGACGGGCTGAGAGGGCTGGGGTTCTTCAGCCTGGAGAAGAGAAGGTGCTGGGGAGACCTTATAGCAGCTTCTAGTACCTAAAGGGGCTGACCACAAAGCTGGAGAGGGTCTTTATACAGCGGCATGCAGTGATAGGACAAGGGGTAATGGCTTTAAGCTTGAAGAGGGTAGATTTGGATTATATGTTAGGAAGAAATCCTTTCCTGTGAGGGTGGTGAGGCACTGGCACAGGTCTGGAAGTGTTCCAGAACACATTCCTGGAAGTGCTCAAGGCCAGGCTGGATGGAGCTTTGAGTAATCTGGTCTAGTGCAAGGTGATCCTGCCCATGGCAGAGGGGGTGGAATTAGATGATCTTTAAGGCCCCTTCCAACCCAAACTGTTCTGTGATTCTGCGATTCTATGAACGGGTAAAGACAGTATGAGAACGGATGGACAGAGGCAGGTGGGTGCAGACACTGTATGAGAACGGAGAGATGCAGAGACAAGGCACATTGACAGTGGTTAGAGTGCATAAAAATAAATTAGGAAGTATGAGACTGATCTGATCGTCAGTAGACAAGGCTGATTCGGCCGTCCCACTGTTTCAACCCACTGTAACTCCCCTGCTTACATTTGGGTTCTGGCATCCTCTGGGCCTCAGCCAGCTGCTGCTGACCTGACTCACCCAAGATGATTGCAGACCATCTCCTTAAGTGCCCAGGATGGCTCTATCCACCTCCAGAAGACACTGGGCTGTAGCTTGGCATGCCTCAGCTGCTGCCGGGTCCCAGCATTAGGAGGCTAGGCAGGTGAGTACAGAGCTGGGTGATCAGTGGGAAAAGCAGGTGCTGTGCCAAAGTCCGAGGAGGAGAAGCAGGTTCCTGGGAGCCAGAGGCCGTGAAGGGTGGATGGCGGGGGTGCTCTACCCAGCGAGGTATTAAACCACTTGAGCTTCTGGGCTGGAGGCCCCAGGCATGAAACACCTCAGCTGCGAAGTGGTGAGTGGAGTACATCTCCTGTGAGGTCCCCAGTGTATTACTGTGCTTGTACTCAGGCTCCCCCAAATACTCATCTTCAGGGGAAAAAAAACCCAAAAGTGAGGGTCACTGGACCAAGGGATCTGGTAGTGGACATGATCTAGGCTGCAGAAACAAAATCACCCTGATGCAGGGAATAAACCCACAAGACTTTGGGTACCAATGACCCCTGGGCCACGCAAAGCTGCTGCAGGCAGACTGGTGCCACTCTGCAGATGACACCACCAGATGCTTGTGCCTCAGAGCTTTTCAGCTCTGCCAGTGCTACCAACACAGCAGTACTGCTAACACCAAACCATAAGCTTGGTTCAAGGAGAATATCACAGGGTTTGCAAGATTAATAGCGATCAACACGTGGAGTTAGAAGCTGCCAGGGATCCCATTTCAAGCTTTGTTCCGTGGCCATGAGAACCGCTGACCTGCTCTCTGAACAAATGCTAAAGCTTGTCACATTACAATGTGACTCTAGAAGCTGGGCTTTACCCAAGTACCACAACGCAACCATGAGTGCCGGTGATGTGCAGGTGACAATTTGCCACTGCCCTTCCATGGCCAGCAGCTCTGAACAAGGGATAACAGTGACGGTTGAAAAGGAAAATCCCAGAGCTTTGTCTCCAAGGGGCAGAGACGGAGCAGAGGAGTAGGTATTTTGCTGTAAGATCTCCTGGGGTTCAAAAAGCACCAGCAGAGCCAAGGTAGAGAGTTGCAACAACCTGAATTATACCAAAAGGCCTATAACGTCTGTTGGTGACTGCTGGCTTTTAAACACCAACACCAGCTGATTCTGTGAACATGGAATGCCTCACTTTAAAGACAGTAAGTTTTCTGGACGATTTGGAAACAGAGTCTGGGTGTACTTGTGGTAGAAATTCAACAGTACTAAGGCAAAACTACAGTGTGGCCAGGTGCAAATATGTTTTAAAGCCAGTCCCATCACTTTTAAACCTGGCCTCGGTGTACGTCATGGTCACTACTGGAATGGTGAAGCAGCCTATTGTAGAGACACTGCTGCAGGGAACTGCCCCTTTACAGAGACACACCAGCCACCTTTTCCTAATCAAAAGGGATTTCCCACTCCATGGCAATACACAGTAAAACACCGGAACACACACACACACAATATTAAAAAAGGAAATAAAATAAAAAGTGATATGCAATATCATGACAGCATCTTTAACAAAAAGGGGTGTGAGATCATGTCACCCATTCTTCTTTACACAAGCAGAATTTCATGTGATGCATATCAGCTGCCAATGGGTTGCTAAGTAGTGAAGGACACTGCACAAACACTTAGAAATCCAGACAAACAAAAATCCTTATTTTTTTAACACAGAAAAAAACAAGTCAAATGCCAGTGCTTTAAAGCAAAACACTAGAATGACTGCACTTACCACCTGGTAAAGGATTAAAGAGCAGAAAGAGAGGTTCCAGGAGCAGAAGGGAGGAAAAAAAAAAAAAAAAAAAAAAAAAAAGAAGGAGAGGGAAAAGAAGAAATTAATGTTACACATGCAGAAAACTAAAGAGAAGATCTTTCAAAGAAAAGCTCAGGCATTTCTACACCTGGTCAGAAGCAAGCTATTTTTAATTTGCCTTGATAGCACGAGACCATTTCTTCTTACCAGGTCTTTTAACCAGCTTGTCAACAAAAAATTGAAATGGTAAAGTTTTGGAGGTTTAGGGTTTTGGGGCCTTTTCAATAATTTCTACCTTCCCAAAGACATATTTTGGAAATATTTTTTTTAATTAAAAATACTACACAAAATAAGACTATTTTGGAGTGAAGTTGCATAGTTTGCTTTCTGCCACAATGCTGCCTTTGCTACTAAAGGAAATGCTTTGACGAAAATACTTCCTTGGCTCCAGCCACTGTGGCTGAAGGATGAATGCTTTGAGAGACCCTCCCAGCAGCCGGCCCCACGGCTGTCCCACTGCCTCCAGAGACACTTGGTGGACATTACTGGCAGCCACATGGGTGGGAATGGACCCAATGGCCAGTGTGACGCTGGTCACAGGCTGCCTGTTCCCCAAAGGATGAGGACGTGGCAGCTGTAGCCAGCCTGGTGCAGACCACAGTGCACATCTGGAAAGGATGCTCTTGCAGAAACCAGTAATTCCCTTCACTGACTGAGGTGTTCACACTTCGCCACTGTCATGATGGCAGCATCTGTATGGTAATGATGGGGAGGGTCTCCCAGATGGACTGTCAGGATGGCACAGGTGAAGCTGGTGACCTTGGCACCTTTCCCATCACAGGTAAAGAGCACTCATGTAGTGTCCTCTCCCCACCCCCACAGTATGCAAAAAAAGAGCTGACTGTAGCCTACTGTCCCCTCTTTAACAGGCTAATGAACAGAAATACAGGGCAAGCTTCTGTAGATGCAAAACAAGTTGTTACTAGCTGGAGGCAGAAGAGGACTCTGACAATACAGTTTGGAAATCATGGGTTTGTGGGGCGGAAGAAGGGTGTGTAGGTTTCACATCCATAGGCTGCTACCACAAGCCGGCCCCCTGTGTCCCCTCTATCTTCACACAAGTTCTGGGGAATCTTTGGCTCCAAGTCTGAGCTCTCAGAGGGGCTATGAAAGAAAGTACTTCAGTGACCTGAGAGGTGAGGAGCCCCCTCTACCCCTGGAAAGGAAACACATCCCCCTGAAGCTCACAGCCATGCTCTATGCCTCACCATAAGGCTGGAGAGCAGGGAGGAGATCTGGGGTCAATGGTAACTATCGCCTCCCACAGCACCAAGCAGGGCACAGAATCCATGCGTGCTCCCAGATGTGTGCTATGGCAGGGGTCTGCAAGGGTACATGATGTCCCAGAGCTGCCCTCTATGCCTATCTCCCCCCACAGTTATTTTTCCTCCCACTCTGCTGTGCTCTCTACACTGTGGTTGACCTTTTAGGAACAAATCCAACCTATGCCACCTGAAAGAACCTCTAAAAGGTGGCCAGAGATCTTACAGCCTCTGCTGTTTTCCAGCCACACTTCTGGGCACTGAGCTCTGCTCACACTGCTCTCTGTCCAGAGGTCTCTCTGATAGGACACTCCCCAGTAGCTGGCTGTAACGACTTGGGGGAAAGGAACAGCAGGGACTTACTTCATGTTTTTGGAAGGAAAGATCAAATCGAGACCTGTATGAAACCACTGATCCCTTGCAGCAGTTTCTGGGATGAGGGAAGCCGCAGGTGTCTGCACTGCAAGAAACAGCATCACAAGTGGTGCTGCTGCTTGCCAGCCCCACAGAGACTGGTGGTGAGGACCTCTCCATGAGAGCTCCCAGGACAGGGCTGATGCAAGCAACAGGTCCTGGGTAGAAAGCTGCACTGCCTGTGCCTCTGTAAGATAACTGATGTCAGCAGGAGATATGCCTTTGGGTCGAGAGTGGAGCAACACTAAAAGGACTGTCCCCAGGTATGGGACTAGCACCCAAAATTCCCCCTAGAGCTGGTAAGAGGACTCTCTGCCAGCCTATTTCAATTTTCCAGAAACACATCCTGCATAAGGAGACAGAACTCGATACTGAGAAAGAAAAAAAGAAGGATGCATCTCCAACTACTACTTACGTGGCCATGAAGGTCTGTGTTTAGCAGCATCAGGGCACAGGTGAGCGTATGAATCCCATCTGAAACACACAACAGCCAGATGGCTGTGATTACTCCCCTTCCCACGCAGTTTTTGTGTTTGCTGTCTTGGCGGCCCACCCATTGCAAAACCAAGGCTAGTTGCTATGTCTGGGGACCTTAAAGAATACCTGTTTCTTTCAACCACATAAGATGGTTAAAAAAAAAAAAAAAAAAAAGATAGCCTTTTTTCCCTCAGTCTTTACCTTTTCCTGAAATGATCACCAGGGCTTTAGACCAATTTTGTCAACGGCTTTTTAAAGACCAGACTTTCTGCCATATCCATTTTGTGCCGATGCCATTGTAGAATGGGGCAGAGACCCTGGCAAACAGCTAGTTTGCCCCCCGCTGATCACAGTCACCACAGGGATTTGTCCTGAGGTCTTTAGCCATCATTCCCAGGCAGCCTATAAGTTCTTGAGATGTTCAACAAACATTACTACTACAAATGAGTGCAGCACTTCTGGCTCTTTGACTTAACAAAACTCACATGAAGCTTTCCTTCCATTTGAGACAGCACAGCACCCTCTTCTGTACCAAGCAGCCTGGTGGCTTGCTGTTATTTCAAAACCATGCTGTGTCCTGAAGCTGTTCAAGGTCAAGAGACTAGTCTCCATGCACCACCCTCACACCAGTGAGATGGAAATGCACTCTGGCACATCAACTGGTCCTTGCAAGGACCTCACAAAAGGGCTAGAGAGCACCAGGGAGGAGGCAGGGGCAGAAATATTACAGCTTTGGTCTTTGGCCCTGCTCTTGGCATGACTTGATGTGCTCACACAGACAGGCTGCTCCACAGACCAAGCCAGATGTGACATGATAGCCCTGGCTTATTTCCCTTGTGCATGCTGCACACGGTGAATTGGCGACCTAGGGTCGGGCTGTGACATACCCCCAGGCTTGGCTGGGGAAGTGGCACTGGTCTCTCCTTGTGGGGACAGATGTGCAGCCACAGAGCACCAGCCACGGCCTGTTCCCATCCTGGTCAGCCACTAAACAAAGGCACCGTTTGCGTGGAACAGTGGAACAGTGACAAGCCCCGAGCACCCTATGCTCAAGACCAAGCTCTAAACACTACCAGCTAAAGGCAGCCAAACGCACAAGCCCAGGATGATGGCAACTGAGCACATGAGCTTCTCCCTTTCCTGGAAGAACTGTGGTCTGAGGAAGGAAGGGTTCCTCATGGGAACATGATATATTTCTCTTTGAGGGCTGACAGTCCTGAGGACATGGTATGATGGACATCTCCCTTCAAGAGATAGTAACTTTCTAAGAAAGATGTTTCCTGTGCTTTCAAAAGCAGCAGCTTCAGGCTTAGGACAATGTCCCTTCTCAGTGCAAATTTTTGAGGCTCTGTGGGAGGTTCTGCCCTGACATCTTCACCTGGCTTTACAGCTATCACTTTGGTCAGGTAAATCATGTCCCACATGGCCCCAAGGTGGAGCTGGTGTCCCAAAACCCTCTATTCTCTCACTGGCACTTGGCTCAGTTGCATTCACTTTTTCTCTCGGCTCACAGGGTATCTCAACGCAACCGCATAGTTCTTCCATGTCTGGGCTTCATCAGTACAGGAAAGCACTAACAGCATGTCCAAGACACCACCCCCTGGGAGGAAAACCAGCCACTGCACGCAGCAGTCAGCAAGTCAGTTTCTGCCACCTTCATTTGCAGCATCCCATCATGCAAGGCTGAAGTGACCCTTAGTGTTGCAACAGCCATGTCTCCATCAGTGGAGGAGTCAGTGGATCAGCAGGTAGTGATGCCCTAAAACGTTTTAGAGGGCTGTAAGACCTTCTCAGCTGCCTGATCATCTTCAGACAGAACTGCTTTGATTCTATCATGCCTCTGCCCACAGGCCAT
Source organism: Falco naumanni (assembly GCF_017639655.2). NCBI lineage: Eukaryota > Metazoa > Chordata > Aves > Falconiformes > Falconidae > Falco > Falco naumanni. Next base: position 21,121,634 of record NC_054061.1, on the reverse strand, counting down.
CACAGCCAGAGCAGATAACACACAGTTGCTCGAATTTCATCTTGGTGGAACACCTTTTGTAAGTTTAGGCTGGTGCAACAAGGAATTGCTTCCTGAAGAAAGAGCTTGCAATAGCTTTCTTAAATTATCATGCATCTAGTGCATGCTTTTGCAGCATCTGCCTGCCCAGCAGGTGCCATTCAGGCCTGGCTCTGGGTGGTTGGTTTTACACTCAGGCTCTGTGGCACACATGCACTGTGAGCGTGCAATGGACACTAGAGCCAGGGAAAGAAAGTGGTACCTTCCGACGTGCTCTCTTCTGGGTTGCACTGGCAGTATCGCCGGGAGAAATGAATTAGCACCCGCTCCCGTTCCTGTGTCTCTCCCATCAGCGGGAATGCTTTCAAGAATGTCCTGCAAAGTGAAAATGATAGTTAAACATGTCATGAATCTATCTGCTGGGCAGCATCCATGCTAAGGAGGGAGAAGGAAAGGAGGTCTTGAGAGCAGCTAGGAAGGCCTTTGTCCTCCCCCCAGCCCATTCAGCCCTGGGCCCCTGCAGGTACAATGCAAAGGGTGTCTATGGAGCCAGCTCTGAGCTGTGTAGGGAAATGTGCTGTCAGCTGAGATCTGACCCACCTGTGGCTTGATGGCACCAGGATGGGTCGTCTGTCCCAAGGGAAGAAGTTGCTCCCACTTGCTCTGATTTTGTACAGGATGGGATTCCTGGGAAAGCTGCTCTCCACCATGGGGAAGCAGGCTGGGGGCCCTCTTGTCGAAGCCCACTTTTCATGGCAGTACTTTGTGCGAAACATGACACCAAAGCAAAGATTAAATGACAACCTGGAGCTGCCTCCAGCCCTTGTTCCTATCAGACAGGCAGCCCTCGGTGGCACCAGGAAGCCTGGGGGAGAAACCCACCACACTGCTCCACTCTGCCCAGCCCGAGCCCTGCGCGGGAGCACCAGAGACCAGCTCACCTGAGTGCTTTGTCAAGGGTCAGGCCGGTGAAGTCAAAGAAGCTGAGATACTCCTCTGCTACCAACTTGCTAAATTCGTTACTGTAATTAAAGAGGGAGCAGTCAGCCCTTTCATTGGGGAAGAAGACACTGTCTACAAGAAGAGCAGCAGACTGCTGTCTCCTGGCCAGCCCAACTCCCAGCAAGATGCCACAGATATGATCCCAGACCCAGGGGGACTTTCTCCCAGCTTGAAACACTGCTGGAGGACCCCTGACCTACAAGGGGTCCTAATGTGCCCACAGCCTAGCAACGTGTCTGCCAGCCTTAAACACCTGAGAATGAGAGGTGCCTGCCCCCAGTGCATCCCTCCGCTGCGCTGCTGGCCAGGCAGAGCCTCCTCCCCAGCCAGCCAGGAGGAGGTGGCCATGAGGATGCTCTGTGCTCATCGAGCACCTTCTCTCTTACCTAGTCCTCTCCCATTGCTGGACACATCCCCTCCTACTACTGCAATATTATTGCTCTCCACTTCACATTGGCCCCCATCCCACCCTCTCACCGCGACACCTTGCCAGCATGCCAGATGGATGCCGCTGGGGACTGGAGCAGGGTAGCTCAGGCGAGCTTCTGGCCCTGCTCATCCCTGGATGCTTCTCCAGAAACCCTTCCCCTGCCACAGTTTTGAAGGATGGTCGGAGATGTGTTGCCTTTAAAGCTAGAATGGGTGCTAGTTACGTTCCTCTGTCTACACAACTCAGGCAGCAGAAGTGCAAGAATAATCAATGAATGCTGGCAAGAAACAGGAGGTGACCTCAATGCACTCAGCCTTTGCCATACACAATTCCTTTTGCTCCTCCCCACCAAACAGAAAGCATATCACTAAGCATTGCACATCCAGTTTCATGCAGGGACATGTTACAAGCAGAACTCATTGCTTTTCCTGCAGCCTTGTTTCATCTTCTCCTGTGAGGCGAATGCTGTAAAGCCTCTGGCATGGGTGCTGATCGGAAGCATAACACACTGCAGGATCAGGCAAAGCAGCATGTCAGCTCCAGGGGAGAGGTCCAGGCTGAGTTTTGAGGGGTGGGACATAAGTATTGGTGCTGGAATTTGTGCAGCAGACTGTTTCAAAGCCATATGAAACCACAAGGTCTCACACTCATAAAATAATCTTATAATTTGGGATTGCTAGCTCTGGGAAAGAGCGTGTCTTCAAGGGTCCATGGCCCCCCAGGTTAGTCTGTCTGAAGCAGTGCCACAACAACTGGCATGCAGATTCCTGGCAGCTTCCCAGGGAGACTTCTCCAGTTGTCCTGGAACTTCACAGCAAGGTGATGTGAGATGGGGAAGACGACCACGTGTTTGTGAAAGATGTCACCACATCTTCATCCCTGTGCAAAAGAACGAGCAGAACCAAGCAAACCCCAGGCCCCACTGGGAACCTCTCGGCTCTATGCCTGCAGAAGACTTCATGCATTGGCTGTGCGAGGGCTGGGAACTAGCCAGTGCTCTCTCTTCCGCAGGTCAGGTCCCACCTCACACATGCAGCTGTAGTCCCACAGAAGAAAAGGTTGGATTATTTCTGTTCTGGCACCTACTTACCAGGCCTCCTGGGAACCAACATGAGCACTGTGGGCACTGGGCACACAGCAACCACTGCCATGCACTGCAGCGATCCAGAGGGCAGAGCAGTGGCTGTCTCCCCCCACTTAACCTCAAGTTGAACTCAAAGGACTGGCCTTGACCAAGGTTCGCTAAAGCCAAAACACTTGGTGTGGCTATAGCCCAGCACATGTCTTGGGTGGGCTGGGTTGCTCTTCAGGTCTCTCCATGGCCTACACCCTAATTTACACTCCTAACTAGGTCTATAGTAAGGCAGGAAAAAGCAGGTGGGAGTTCCCCTTCACCCCACTCTTCCATCAGGGCAGCCCAGGAAGGCAGGCAGGCATTGCCACCTGACCCCCAGCTCACTGGGTCGTGCTGAAGGCCAGGAGTCCACAGGGAACCTGTGAGCCCCAGGACGCGAGGTCCATGCCAGCTGCTGCAACGCCAGCAGTTCCCAGCCTGGGTGCCCATCTCGCCTTCCTGTGTGCCTCACTGGGTCCCGCTCAGCTTGGAAAACGTCCAAGCAGGGACACCAGCCCTGCCAAGGGAACGAGACAGTGCCGCAGGACACGTGGAGACAGCCAGCCCCCAGGAAGCAACAAATTCCTATGCTGAGCCAGGGGCTCAGTGGCATTGATGGGACCCTTCTCCCTGAGCTCCAGAGCCAGTTAAGACGCCCCAGGCGTGCCTGTGACGCAGAACTCTGGCACTGGCCAAGGCAAGACCGTGGCCTACACTAAGGTGGGCTTAGATGTTTGCTCTTTTCTCCTCATTCAAGAACTGGCCTCCTCTCCCTCTGCGCCAGTCCCAGCCCCTTCTGCAGAACAGGTAACACCTCCACCACGCAGCTCAGACACAACAGAGATGTCCCCACATGAACAGCAAAGTGATTCCCACAGGGACACGCCTGGCATTCTCTGGCTGGTGGCCCTGCCACACAGGCAGCCTCCGCAGACCTCCTTTCACCTTACACCCCAGCCTGATGCTCCCCTGCTCTGCCTGGCTTGGGAAGGTCCAGGCACCAAGAGTGCTCACTGATCTGCTGGGTCACAAGCCACCCCAGGGGTAACACAGGAGCCCTGGCCTTTTCCCACAGTTTCATTCCTGCACAGCTGGACGTGGACAGATGCGTGCTGTTTTATAGCCGGGATCACACTATCCTACAGACCTAAGCCTGTATTTTCAGGGATCCTTTTTGTGCCACAGTCACCTGGGTCAAAAAAAGATTGTCCACAAGAAGTTTGGTTAAGTAAAATTCACCTGATCTAGAGAGGAGGTAAATGCGCTGTGTGCCCATGCCACGCTGCCCGTGGGACAGACCCCTGGTTCTCAGCGCACTGCAATGCTGAAACTGTGCTCTGCTGCTTGCTCCATCACTGCCTGTGGGGTTTTGTCCACACAGTGCTCCCTTGGGAAACCCTGCAAGGAGCACCTGGCACTGCCGGTGCTTCATGGCCTGGCAGCTGAAACAGCTCAGCCTCCATCCAGCAAGAGACATGAGACCGCAAGTAGTGATGGAGCTGAGACAATGCCACAGACCAGTCCAGGAACAAGAATCTTCCATGGAGAGTTCAGCTGCCAAAACACATGCTCTTTAGAGAGATGAAGGTGATTTCTGGATTTGAGGTTAATTTCACAGAATTTTGTCAGCTGCACTTTCTCGTTCATCAAGCCTTTTCTATTTGTTTGACAATGATGAATGGTTTGGGGTTTGGTTTGGTTTAGGCTTTGTTTTCTTTTTATTTTTTTCCTGAGAAAATTGTTCACAAAGGAAAAAAAGGGGTTAAAATGAACTAAAAAGCTTTAAAATTAGATTTTACTTTTTGCACAATCATCCTAGCCAGCCCACCTCCTACATGGAGCTGGCCTGAAAGCATCACTTAAATCCTGCTCCCACCACTGTAAGTTGGTCTTACACTGTCTTAAGTGAGCAAGACCAACTTAAAACACAACTATCCTCATCCTTCTTCCCTTCCTGCTCTGCAAATCCACCTGCTTGGGCAAAGAACCTGCAGCTCTATTCAGGTTTTGTGCTGGAAAATTACATGGATGACAAAAACCCAGCTGATCAAAACAAAAGTTTTCTTTCAATGGCTGTGTCAATTCCCAAATGTGGGTGACCAAACAGCTTCCCAAGGCACGAGGATTGCAAGTGTGAGCAAGGGATGCAGAAACGAGCAAAGGGACACACTCAGATGCACCCCCAGAGACCCACTTCTGGGCACGTCCCCCACCCAGTGAGCTGTCATGGCAAATTTGCAAAAAAGGAGAAGGATGTTAGACCTGAGGCAGCAGCAGCCAGCAATGCACCTGCTACAAGAACCACAGCAAAAAAGAATGGGGATGCTGCCAGGTGATAAAAAGAGCCTCTCTAGGAAACCATTCACGGGCTCCTTCTGTCCCAGGACTAAGTTGGGAGTCACAATCTTTGGTACTGAAAGGCTGCGTATTTGTCAAAGATCAGTTGTGTTCTGCTGATCTGGACAGGAGTGAGATATTTTAAGGACATTAAAAAAACAACAACAACACAGGTTATATCTGATCCAGAAGAAGGATGATGGGGATTGGTGCCCTCACACTCACTGGCATCCTAAAAAATCTGCTACTGCTACACTCATTACTCTTTCTCAGAAATCCTCTCTCACTTTTGATTAAATACTTTTTATTTCCTTTTTGTCTTATTCAGACAAATCTACCAGTGAGGTGCTTGGACCTCTGGTGTATACCTGGCTGTCCATCAAACCCTTCATGCCATCTATACAGACTGGGTCAGGAGGCACAGCAGCAAGATTTTGGGGTGCAGACACGAAAAACCTGGGGACTGGCAGGGAGTCCAGTGCAGATCCAGGTCTGGATCCCAAACCCTTCAGCCTGGGGACTGCTTTCAAGGGGGGTCTTTCTGGGCCCTTACCAAACACAGGAAGCTCTTGATCTGGTGGCAGCCTGTGGCCATTGATGCCCAATACAGGCGGGCTGATTGTAGAATTCAGGCTGCAAGGGCATTGGGCTTGGACCAGTTTCAACTGGAAGGATCTCCAACAGCCCCGACTCCATCCAGCAAGACCTTGTAACAGCAGGCTTGTCCCTCTCTGCCTCTGTTCTGTCCTACCAGCACAACCAGTGCTCCCCCCAGACCCTACCCAACACAGCTCTGTTTCTGCTGGCCATGCCCAATGCTGCCATCTCCATCAACCCACCTGCAGGGCTGGCTGCCACCCAAAGCCCCACTTACTTCTTCCCAAGTTGGCGTGCTACATCACAGCGCTTGAACCCCTCAAGGTTGTAGAGGCGCTTAGCCAGCCTCTTGGCGGCCTCGCTATCTGCCCTGCAGCCGTTTGCCAGGGTGTCTGTGCTGCCCTGGTCAAGCTGCTCCGTGCTGCCCATGTCAGAGTCTGAGTCGGAGAGCGCGTCTTTCAAGCTGGCATCACTATACAGAAAGAGGAAACAACTGAATGAGAAGCAACGTGACTTGGAGAAACCCACATAAAATTCCACACAACAATATGTTTGTGAAGTGGACATTGGACAAACTCTCTCTCATTTCAGGTCAAATGAAATAGTACAATTTATTTCAAATTTGTAGAAAAAGACTGGAGAGAAGGTGACTTCTCCCTGAGAAATGAGGATGTATCTGCTCAAAGCAAGCAGACCCATCACCTTTTTAAGCTTCCTCTCTTTCCACTAGTAGGGAAAAAGCTACCAAGCTCTTTCAGAGCTGTGAACACTCAGGAAACCTAAGGGATAGATGGCATGCTTTTCAGTTCAGGTTATTGGCTGAGGATGAGAAACTGCACTTACATAAATCGTGCCAACGGGACTGGCACCACATCTGCTGTCACTGGGGGGCTGCTCCTCTCCTAGCTGCCCACTGGCATTGTGGCCAGCCGTTGTACAGACAACATGCTGAGCAGCCCCACTGGCACCACATAGGTGGGGCTGTGTCCCTTGATTTTATTGCCCAAGGCCAGTCAAGGCACCTGTTAATGTGGTTTTGGGCAGTGGACTCACTGAAGGCCTGATAGTTAGCTGGACGCACGGCCTCGGTCCAGCTCTCCCACACCCTCACTGCTCAGATGAATGGTGATTCCCTCCAGAGCAAATGTGGACACCAAGTGCCCAGCCTTGCTTTTCTGGGTTCCTGCAGGACCCTGCAACTCACCTGCAGTTTGGGGTCTTGGGTCTGAGAACAGGGAGGACTCAGGCACAAATCCACTGGGGACTGGCTGGTTTAACACCATGAGCACTTGGGTCCCCAAGCACCAGCCCTAATCTATGGGTAGGAAATTTCTTCCTGTTGGTGTTTGGCTTCTCTGCCATGACAGCACATGAGAGGAGGCATCAAGGAGAAAAAAAAAAAAAAAGCAGCTCCATCTCTATCATGTCCCCTGAGCCTTGCTCCTGGAACGGAACCCCAAAAGACAAGGAACCTTGCCCAAGGAATCGCCAGCCTGTCTTACCTGATGGAGTTTATGATCTTGGTGGCATCTTCCTCTGACCCTTCCACGTGGAACCCATTTGGGATACTCTTCAAGGACAACCGGCTCAGCACGTTCTCTGACCTGCTGCTGGTAATTGAATGCCTGAGCGGGCTCCCAAAATCTCCCTCCACTGCCTTTGCTGCCGCCTGCTCTTGCTTATCAGCAGCCATGTGGTGAAGGCTTTCTCTCTGCTGGGCTACCAGTTTCTGCTCCAAGAGCTCTGGGCTTTCCTTGACCCTTTGCTGGATCAATGGGGTGAGTGGGGCCTCAAAACTGACACAGCTGTCTGTCTCATCTGTGAGAGAGAGGACGTCCAAAGAGTCCAAGCTGCTGTAGTATGTACCCTTCATAAGGTCAGACTCAACGATCTTCTCAAAAGTCGAGCTGAAACCATCCCTGATGTCTTTGAATTGAAAATGTTCCTTGTCATCCTCACTGTAGATCAGCTTGGCATCTCCAGAAGCAAACCTGGACCAAAACAGGAAATGTAGAAAATACTGTCAATGTAATTGCTTGCACTGTTCCACCTGGAGCTAGGAGGCAAGCGAAGAGACAGAAATCAATGCTGCAATTACAGGCCCTTGGCATCTGTCTGTGGTATAACCTCCTTGGTTCCAAATTTTATTACAAGCTTCCAGAGCTGAAAAAGGCAGTTTTATGATGAGCAATCCCAGAGGCCTGGCCAGCCCTTAATTTGGGCATGCCCCAGTAAAAGCCAGATATCTGAACTGGAGATATTTGCACCTGACATCTACTACTGGATCCACTGCCAGAATGGATTTAATCTGCAGGTTATCTCTCCCTTCAAGTGCTCCAATTACAGCTACTTCACAAGCATGAAAATCCTCTAAGATCGAGGTCAATTCATGTAACTTTGGATGTTGACAGCAAATGTCCTCGATCCCTCTTATAGCAAAGAAAAAGCAGCAGCTTTTAGGGAGCAATTCATATGCTGCAACTTCAGCCTTTTTTCTTACATGAGGCATCCTAGAAGCGCACAGCACCCTACAAACAGTTTTATCTCTCCTGAGAGGTATGTAAAAGGTGATGGACATACACCGAGGCAGGGGAGGCTCCTCACTGCTTTACAGCTAGCCTGGGGGATTCAGGCACAGCATTACAGGCTGTGAAATGCATGAACATATGCACCCGGCTTCCAGGGAAGCATGGATGACTCTCAGCAATCTCAGCTGTTTGGCTTTGAATGCAGGGGCATTCAATCCAGTGTACTTCTCAATATGAACCTACACTGGGAGAATTAATCTGAGTCAAACTCAGCAATACCCACTGTGCTGGGAGCCCTGGAGAGCTAGGAGGGCTCAGTCCCTCCTGGAATAGATCAGGCTGCAAGAACCTGCCTGAAATATCGTGGTTTCCCAGATGAAACCTACCTACCACCCCACTTCCATCAGACACTGCTGTCATTTGCTTTGTCAGAACCAGACATTTTGTGCTGGGATACAGGTAAAAGCTAGGGGAACAGTAAGTTGGTTTTTTCTCCACCTGTGACAGAGTTAACTTTCTTCATAGCAGCACGTATGATGCTGTGGTTTGGATTTGTGACTAAAACAGCGTTGATAATGTATCCATGTTTTATCTGTTGCTGAATACGCCTGCGTATTCTCTATTTTTCTTTCTCTATTTTTCACTCCCTGGCAAGCAGGCTGGGGGTAGGCAAGAGGGTGGGAGGGGACACAGATGGGACAGATGACCTGAATTGACCAAAGACATATTCCATGCCATATAATGTCATTCACAGGAAAAAAAAAAATCAAACCCACTAAACTTCACAGCCTTAATTACACCCAGCAGTGGGAACTAGGGACCTGCCTCGGCAGCTCATCCCATTGCTAAACTTCTTGTGACAGCCCCCACTGTCAGTGAACTGCCATCTCACCTACAGAGGGTCTGTGTCCTCTCTACACCAAGGGAAAACCCTGTGCCTTTGTGATTTCATCAGGTCCTCCAAGAGAGCAATCACACCACCCCTTTGCCTGCATTTCTCCATTCCCATTGCCAGCATGTCTTTGTGCAGGAGCACCCATGCAGGAGGGCATGCCCTGGCTGATCCCTGTGAGGTCTGGTACGCAGCATGTGTTTCCAGAGGTGTTGCACCCTGCACCTCCTGAGTATTTACTTAGCAGGTCCCACACTGCCATAATCCCAAACCAGACAGTTCCCACTCTCTCACCACACCAAACAGAATCATTTCCATTAACTGTTCACATCACAGTGTTTGTATTTTCCAGCCCTTTACTTATGCCTTGAGCCCAAACTTGTACAGCAGCAAAAAAGTGAGAAAACCTGTGACTGTACAAACGCCCCAGCAAAGGCTGTGTGGGACAGACTGCAGCGGTCAGGGCTGGAGCCGTCATCCCGGGTGGCTCAGTGGGCACCAAGTCAGACACGCCACATCTCTCCTTGTGTGGTCCCAGAGAAGACGAAGGACAAAGAGGCTTTCTGCAGCTTACACCATCCCAGGAGCACCGTCTGCATCTAATTCAAGCAAAGCCAGGCTGAGGTGGAAGACAGCAAAAGACCTTGCTCGTGTGAATGAACCTGACATAGTGTCCCCACAGAGAAGCCTTGCATATTTATTGCACAGCAGGGAAGGCAACTGCTTTACATAAATAAGGAGCTGTGTATTTATTTGCATTGCAATCACAAGGTTTTATAAGCTTATTGAAGTAACACTGTATCTAATCACCTGTGCTGCTTTTCCCAGTCATCTCTGAAATGCTGTTTTATTGCTCATGGCAAGGCATGCAGAGCAATGCGTTTGGTTATTGTTGCAGCTGAACCGTACTGGGTTTTTATGCACCGAGTTGTTTATATTTCACTTCTCACTGGTTAATTAGTTGTAATAAAGTACAACCTAGTTTGCGGTGTTGGTGGAGTGGGGAGTCCTGACAGAGAAGGACATGATGGCAATCAGGACTTCCTTACCTATGCACTACAGGCTTTCTGCAAAGTTTTTCCTGAAACTTTAACAGAATTTGAATTGCTTGACAGCTATATGTTGCCACAGGAGGAAATGTGTGGGCAAAGGCAGCAGTCCCAAACCTACAGGTACTACACATGTCCACAAGCCAAAGGTGGGGATTCCTCTATTAAAAAGTTTGACCTTTTTGATGCGTTGATGGGGCTGAAAGCAAAGAATATCATTCACTGGTGATGCTCTCAGTCTGACTGCAGAGCTGTGACCTCCCTGAGATCAGCAGGGACAATGCTGTGGGCTTCTGGGAAGGTGAAAGACCTCTAGGGAACACAGCCAGGATGATAAGAAAAGGGGTTTTCGACAAACAGCATATTGGCATGCCAGCACACACACGGTATAAACTAGAAAGGGGGTAACAGGGACTCAGTTAATGCAAACTGCAGGACAAGCTCTAAAGCTTTGGCTTTATTTCCCTGACTTTTTAACAACAGTTTCTCGCACAGAAGCACAAATCTACCTCCAGTGGGACAATCGTGGTTTCTTTCTCCAGCTCCACCATGGAGTTGATGACCTTGGGTGACTCTTTCCCCTTTAATTCTCCATTGGTTCAATGGGAAGAGCAAGACTCAACATCTTGTAAAGTACTTTAGGATCCAGGGACCAACTGCATCATACAAGCACCAACATGCAGATGGTAAGTGATTCCCTTCTTCCCTTCCCCGCCTCCTCACCCCCCCCCCCCCCAGCAGTGAATACTTGTCTGCTCATCAGTAAACCATTAGTCCCACAGACAGAGAAACCCCAGGTTTTCTTATATCCAGAATGGGTTGTAACAGAAATGGCAACATACCAAAGGGAAGTAAAGAAAGAACTGGGGAAACTCAGAGATGATGCAGGATGGCAGTGACTTCCCGGTGCCTTGGTCCATCTGTCAGCTTTGTTACTCCTGACCCACACTGATCCAGGAGTCAGACTGTCACCTATGGTCTGGAAAGACCAGGTCCGTGCTGTATTTGGCCCGGCCACCTGTTTCTGCCATTTACGCTGAAGATAGGTGGTCAAAGTACTAAGGAGCTCAAAAACAATGAGCTAACCTGATCCCCAGGCAATAAGCAGTTTCCCAGATTTCAGCTGTGTCCCTGAAGTTTTCCAGCTGCTCTTCTGCCTTTGAATACAGTGTGTGACTTGTCCCTTGTGCATCCAGCTCCCCAAAAAAATCATTTGCTATGTAAGTAAGTTTACAGCATAAGATCATGGCCCATGCATGTAGAGTCCAGTCATGTTGCACCATCTCCAGATTGTCAGCCTGCCACTTCTCCCAATTCATACTCCAGTACCTTAAAATAACTGCACTTTCAGTCATTGTAGCGGCATTCACTGGCCACCCTTAGCTTCCTCGTGAACTCACTATCTCTTCCAGGGAGCCATATACCAAGCAAATACAATTCCCTTGCAACCTGAGAGACCTGCAGACATCCAAAACTGACTGACGCAGCTTATGGGGCTGGCAGGACCTGCCTGGGGGTAGACTCCCCTAGCTCTCTGGACATCAGCAGCCTGCACTGGACCCTCTTCCTTTTCAATACTTTCAATTGAGCTTGTTGAAACAGTGTCGCTCCTTCTTGCTGGGGGCCTCGAGTACAGCAAACCACCAGCTTTTTATAGGGGAGCCTGTTCAACACTTGAGAGGCAAAGAACTAGGGATGCCTGTCGTCAGCCTACACACCGTGCAGCTTCCCAGCTCTGCTGACGCTCCTGCCTACACTCCAGACAGCACTGAACAAATGGCTCAGCCTGAAACCTGCACTGGACTGAAACCAGGAGGAGATTCACTGACCTCTCTTAGCAACTTGTCCCTTTCACAACTTCTCCTCTTAAGAAGGCCATGCTCCTCCATGACAACCCCTGCTGCTCTTCTCTAGCATGCAGCACCTCTCCCATGCCTGGGTAGGTACATAGGCAGGGCCACAGGATTCACAGCAGCCATCATCCCCAGGTGGCTACAATATAGGCCCCTGCATGATTTCTGGTGGCAGAGGAAAGCATTCGTACTGTTCCCACAGGAATGGCACGGGAAGCACTCCACCTGGTCCCAGTGACCAGGCATTTCCCCTCAGTCCCTAACCTGCAGAGCCCCGGGGAGGTCTAGGCACTTGCAGAGGCATAACACCAGCTGTGGACACCCCACCAGTGCAAGTGTCTCCCAGCCTGAGGAGCCCTCCTGCACCCGGACAGAGGGCAAGGGGCTGAGGCGCACTGCGCACAGGCTGGCTTGTCTCGGGCACCTGAGAAGATGGCAGTCATCTCCCGTCTCACACTGCTGTCCCCGTGTCACCCAGGCACTGGCAACACCTGCCACAGGTGCAGCTGGGAGCAAAGCTCCGTGCCTTGCCCTCCTTCACTAACAGCAGGGACCTTCGGACACAAAGTCGTTGCTAACCCAGGGGCTGTCAGAGCGAGCCCAGCTGCCGGAGCTTCCAGGGCGCAGCAGCCCCCCGCCGGCCAGCCCGGCGCTCCCTGCCCTGGCTGCTCCAGGTCACCCTGCCCGGTGCTGCAGTCTCCCACCCGCGAGCGCGGCACCCCCGAGGCGAGCCCGCCCGGAACTCTGGCCCCCCCGGCGCTTCCCCGCCGCTGCAGTGACGGGGGGGGTCGCAGCGGGGAAAGGGGGCGCGCAGCACAGCGGGAATGGGAACCCGCAGCCACCCGCTGGCGAGTGACACGCGGCGCGTGGGGCCCGAGCGCGACACGCGTTACCCGGCCACGCCGCGGCGTCGGACTCACCCCAGCTGCGCCTCCGGCTCGTCCGCACTCGGAGCTCCCGGGGGTCCCCGGCCGCCGTGCCACCGCTCCTGGCCGAGAGGCTCGCCGGGCCGCTCCTGCCCGTGGGGGCTCCTCCGCCCCCCGCCGGCACCGCCCGCGGCCGGCGCGCCCGCCCCCGCCGCCCGCTCGCCGCGCCCCTGGTCCGCGGCTCCCGGCTCGCCGGCCGGCGGGTCCTCACGGCCCCCCTCCGCCCCGGGCGGGGGACCGGCGCCGTCCCAGGGCCCGGCGCGGCGCGGGGAGGGCGGCGGGCAGCAGCTGCTCCCGCTCATGGTGCGCTGTCGGCCCCGCGCTCAGCTCCGGCTCGGCGCCACCTACAACGGAGAAGAAACCACGTCAGGGGCGCCCCGAGGGCCGGCAGCGGGGCGCGGGCCGGCCCGCAGCAGCTCGGCCGCGACCAGCGGAGCGCAGGAAAGTCCCCCCGCCCCCCGCGACCCCCGGCGCAGAAGCAAGGAAGGACCCCGCCGGGTCCGCTGCCTGCGCGAGGGCTGGCGCTCGCTGCTCGGCGGGATCCGTGAGGAAACCCGCCGCCGTGGTGCGGGGCCACCGGGAGCCTCGGCACCCGCCTTCCCCCCGCAAGCCCCAAGCGCGGGGCCCTCCCCGGCTGCGGCTGGCAGCTGCCCCGGGCTGGGGGCAGAAGCATGGCACGGCTGCTCTTCCCAGGCTGGCTGCTGAGGTGCCGTTCCCACGTACTCCCTGCCCACCACAAGCAGGGGAAATAGGACATAGGTGTGATTCTTATTTTATTTTAACACTTCTAAGAAGCTGTGATGTGCCAACCTGTGTGATTCTCCCTGCTGACTTCGCATTTCTGCAGAGCTCCTTGCCTGCCAGAGTAACGGGCAACTGTCTTTTCCCCACACACCGGTACTGCTGAAGGGTGTCATAAGTTGCCAGCTAAGGGTGGCAAAAGTGTCCTTACTGAAGATACTCTGGGATCTCTCTGTGCGGCAAGGGAAGGATGCTGTATTGCACCAAATAAGACAAGTAGCTTTTTCATTAAAAGGCACCTTATCGGTGGACATGCCCATCAGTGAAAAGTCTTGCAAGTCTTACAAGCACTACCCTCAACTGTAGCCCCACAGTGCCATGCAACCTTTTCTACACTGTAACCCCTGCAGCTGCAATCAAGTGCCACCAGAAATGCTCTCTTCTGGAAACAGGAGGTTCTGTATGGTGCCCAGACTGAGCTGTGATAACAGCTGACTTTGTTTTCAAACAATAACTCTTTTCACCTGCACAGGAAGCATGGCTAATCAATGACAGCAGGCAGATAGGACCCCTGCGTTCTCCCTCTAATTCTGTTCCTAACTCACATCTCAAGCAGATCATTTAAATGCCCTTCCTCAGCTTCCCTCACTGTAAACCAGGGATTATACATCACCTCTGAGAAGCCATGAGGGTGCCCAGGTGTCAGCAACGGGCTCTGGGTGCTCTGGCTTGCTGAGCTGCAGCTTTTGTTAGCAGCAAAACCACTAATTGCTTGGACAGTGCAGGGAGCTGCTAATTTCTTGGTAACAAGAGGTGCTGGGCTGCATCTGCTCTCACAACCAACCCCTCACCCTGTGGAGATACCAGCAGCCCCTCCCTGCTGATGATTCTTCTGCACCTGGTCAAGGAGCAAGAGAGAGGTGGGATTTAACCCTGAACACCCCTATGTGGCCTGGGTAAGGGCAGATCCACTTGGGTACGTGCTGAGCTGCTGGCTAAATGGGACAGATCCTGAGGGGAACCCCAGTCCCCAGCTGGTTTTGCTCCAGTACCACAACCCAGACAATTCAGGACCCAGGATCTAGCCCGCTCTCCACATCCTGCTTCCTGCAGCTGGGAGACGTGGTGGGCTGGGGAGTTCAGAGCCCAGCGGGGGATGGGTCTGGGGAGAAATGCTCCTCAAGGTTTGCACATGCCGCAGTCATGAGATGGGGCAGGTACATCCTCAAGGCAATGCTGGCAGTTTTACCTCTTTTCCACGTGCATCTCCTGCTGTCACAGAGCACGAAGCATCGCTGTGCCTATCGCACTAGGCACAGCCAGGCGCTTCCGATCCCTGCACAATCCCTGCCTGTAACAAGGGATCAAAGAAAGTGAGACCCAGGCAGGAGAGGAGACCCCCCTTGATCTCCGGCCACCCTGCTGCTGCTCCATATCAGACTGTTTCCCAGACCCACCCCATGGCCAATTTTTTGCAGAGAGCTGTCAGTGGTCTTCCCTCTGCACACCTTGGTCCTCCCTGGTTTTCAGCCATGGCAGTGCAACAGCCAAGTGTGGGAGTAATCCTTAGGAAGGGTTTCTAACTTTTTTCTTTATGAAGTTCCCCCCTGACCAATTAAAGGAGAGCAAAGGGACTATGTGGTTGCAGGTTTCAGGAGAAACTTAACAATGAGCCCACTGAATGTCCAATTTCAACCACCAGATCCATAGGGGAGACACCTGTGTCACAGATGGATGCCCCTCAACAGCCCTCCCCAGCCCCACCACAAACCAAGAGCCAGGTTAGAGGTCTTTGAGCTCATCGTAAGCAAATCTGAACTATCAAAACCATTGATAGCAATATTTTCCTTGCAGAGCGCATTGTACAGTGCAGACTGGCAGGGACAGTGGTGCTCTCCGTGAGGTGACCCCAAGCTGGAGAAGCAATACTGGCCACAGATGATGTGTCACCTACAGACAACTGCCTGCCTTGCTATAGAGCTGATAGAGACAGACAGACGGGGCACCATTGCCTGGGTGCTATTAAGCGTCTGCCTCCGGCTGGGTGGGTACGGCCCCGGTTGTGCCACCTGCTTTCCAGTGGCTGGAAAGAGTCCCTGGAAGAGCTTGACAGCAGCTGTCTTCATCAAGTCCCTGTGAAGGCATCTGCTTACGCCCTCTCCTAGGCTCATCCTTATGGGCCTTTGACCTCTCTCTCAGCCAGCCTGCCTCTCCCTGACAAGAGAAAGGCCAGCCTAGACTTCTGGGACACCAGCACATCAGCCTTCTGTGGCCCAGAACCTCACCCACAGGAGCTGAGCCCTCCCAAGGGAGGTCAAAGCAAGCCCCTGGGACAGCCCTCAGGTTCACATGTGGGCTGAGTCTCCTCTAGCTTGTCCTCCCGCCACCCCAAATGAAGATGAAAAACCTGAAAATCTCTGTTCCACCAAATCCAGCACAGAAAATCAGTCCCAGGCTTTTGGTCTTCCCATGTGCCGACAGCAGGGCCAAGCCAATGCAGCATTTTCAAGGATTTTGCCTGCAAAACTACCAAGAGTCTCCTGAACATGACCACACTAACCTCGAGTAATACTGAAAACCTAACATTTTCCAATTTCCAAGTCCAATTTTTTTTAAACCAGCCAAAAGGTTTGGGCTGAAATTCCCCAGCTCCTTGCCATCCATCCAAAAACTCCAGTAGGAACCAGACACCACTCAAGCTAAATTCCAGTCCATTAGCTAAAGCTTGGCCCAGCTATATGCAACCAGAAAACAGGAAACTAAATGCGGTTAGAAGATGGGCCTGAGTAAGAAATGTTGGCAAACTTTAGTAAGTGTGAAGTCCCATCCATCCCTCCTAACTTTAACCACTTTTATTATTAATATTAAAAAACCACACCAATATTTTTGTTATTATGTATAAACTACTGCATTACACCTACTCTGTTTTACCCTCTGTGAAGTCTAACTGGGATGTTTATGGTCTGGAGTCAGTAGTTAAACCCTTAGGCATGCTCTGCCTTGGCCTGGATTCCTGCTGGAGAAGAGACATGAGGGGAGCCCTGGGAGGATGCATGCACATCAGACTATTGCTGAGCCAGGAAGATCATCAGCTCCCAGCCTCCAGAGTACTGGTCTGAGCAGAGCGAGGAGGGGAGATCCAGGCCTCTCACAGCCTCCTGGTCCCTCTGAGCTTTGTATATCTCCTGTTGGATCCCTCCTCCATTGCACACATGTGGATGGAGGCTGTCGTGTGCACCTGAAGTCTGCAGGCAAGCTAAGTGTCTATCAACCCAGGCCAAATTACCCAAGAAGTCAGTAGCTATTTGATTTATGCTTGCAGTGGCAGTCACTTGAAGCACACCCAGGTTATGGGTGGTTGAGGCTTCCCAGAAGCTCCAGAGAAACTGGGAGGTTGGGTCATAATGGGCTGGGGCTCTGCTCCCAGCTGCTCACGGTGATGCCTTGCACTAGTCATGCAGCTGAGCCACATCCAGCTGTGCAGCCCAGCCAGCTTGTCCCATAGTAGCTGCAGAGCATCCCTCCCACTCTGCAGCCCATGGGGTAGCCGTATGCAGAGGGCTCATCTGTGAACTGTCACCTTCCCCAGCTGTGCAGGGAACGTACATGGACAAAGGGAAGAGGAGACAGGTTGTCTTGCCACAACTTGGACTAGAAGGAAGACAGCCAGAGGCAGAGCAGCTGGTTGCAACTGTCCACATCTGCCTCCAGCACATAGCTGGAAGGTTACCAACACTGGACATTGTTCCAAGACAGACTCTCTACACCCTTCTGTAAGCTCAGAGAAAGTACCAAAGTGCAGCTCAGCCTCTGGACCAAAGGAGCCACAGCTTCAGCCAGGCCATCAGGAGAGGACATGCTGCAGCACTGTGGGAAGGGCCAGGTGGGCTGATACTCCAAGGTTCCCCTCTGGGGCTCCCTTCCATTGCCCCAGAGTGGTACAGCCTGGCAGACAGGAGCCTGAATTGGACTGCAGGCTGACAGTCCCTGCTTGTTTCTTTTTGTTTCTGCTGCAAAACGCTCTCTGGCACAGGTACGGGCTGGAAGGTGGGATCTGGGTTCTCACCAATGGATTTTCACATGACCACAGGTCCTGCACTTTCTGCAGACTCAAGCATCCTCTCAAGTGACTGCTGCTTCCCTAGGTTCTGTGGGTAGAGTGGGCATCCCTTGCATGTCCATGGCTCCCAGCCTTCCACAAATGTGACATTGGTTAGTATACAAAAAACAGGTCTGGCAAGAAAATGGAATGATGTGGCATATGTCATAGCCAGGACTGCTCACATCAATGGCTACTGTGGCCCTGCTGAGTTGTAGACAGTTATTAAGCTGCAGTTCCACATCTTGGACCAGACTAGCTCTGTAAGACCCACTGTTCTGGTTTCAGCTGGGATAGAGTTAATTTTTTTCTTAGTAGCTGGTGCAGTGCTGTGTTTTGGATTTGGTGTGAGAACAATGTTGATAGCACACTGATGTTTTTAGTTGTTGCTGGGTATTGTTTATACTAAATCAAGGACATTTCATTTCCTTGGGTCCTGCCAGCAAGAGGGCTGGAGGGACACAGGACACTGGGAGGGGACACAGCCAGGACAGGTGACCCAAACTGGCCAAAGAGGTATTCCATGCCATATGACATCATGCTGAATATATAAACTGGGGGAAAAAGAAGGAAGCTGGGGACATCCAGCATTATGGCATTTGTCTTCCCATGTAACCATACATGTGATGGAGCCCTGCTTTCCTAGAGATAGCTGAACACCAGCCTGCCGATGGAAGTGGTGAATGAATTCCTTACTTTGCTTTGCTTGTGCGCGCTGCTTTTGCTTTGCCTATTAAATTGTTATTATCTCAACCCTTGAGTTTTACATTCCTTTCCGATTCTCCTCCCCACCCCTTGGGGTGAGGGGGGGTGAGCAAGCCTCTGTGCGGTATTTGATTGCTGGCTGGGGTTAAACCACAGCACCCGCTTAAGCAGAAGAACATGGATTCATGCTGGAAAGAGGCTATTACTGCTGTAGGAAAGGTTAAGTGAAGCCAAGGCATCCATGATTCAGTGCTAACCACAGCCTTTCCATCTCCTCCCCAGTACTGGGGCTTGGTGCTTCCACCGCAAGGTGGGAGAGAGGCAGAAGGGACTGAGGATCCCATCCCCTGCAGCACTCTGATGCTGCCCTTTCTTGCAGGGCAGATCTAAGCAAGTCAGCTGCTATTAGCTTCATTTACCAGAAACCCGGCAACATAAGCCCACCAACTGCCATGTGCCCAGTGCCACAGGAGAGCAATGCAGGACAGCCACCAACTCCTGCTCCAGCCTTGCTCTGCCCCTGGGGTCCTACATGGCCCCTGGACCACGAGATGGGGCAGGGCTGGTTAGGGGGGACAGAGAGCAGAAGTGCCCCACTGGTTACTTTGGGATGATGTCTGGATTGGCAGTAGGGCTAGCAAAGCCGGGTTGGCATCCACTGCAGGAAAGCACCAGTCCCGAAGAGGCTGGGCAGAGATGCAGCAAAGTTTGCCCTGATTGTGTGAGGGGCTGGACACCACACAGCAGCTCTTTCAGGAACTGGCTCTGCAAGTCTCCCAGCTTTTGTTGAAGCTGAATGGCTGGTGGGAAATGATTTATTTTTAATTTTCTTCCCTGCATTAGGAACTGGAAAGACTCCCACTTCAGTTTTGTGTAACCACTTGGCTGCTGCAACACAGGAAGGCTTGGAGAAGAATCCTGCTGCTTAGTCGAGCACAAGCTTTTCCTCAAGCTCACACTGAGCTGGGATGCTTTGTGCTGCAACCTTGCTTTGCCTTGCTGCTCTGCATCCCATTCCCTCGGGCTTGATGGAATTGGTGTAGCAGCTTCTTCATGAGGGCTTTGCCCTCACCCTGGCACTGAAAAGATGCAAAGAAGTCCAGGGGCTGAGCAGGAGACACAGGGACATCAGGGAGGAGAAAGGCACATTCTGATGTGGTTTCCGTGGTGGCGGAGGTGAAGGAGAAAACAAGCAGATCCTGTGCTCATCTGACAACCTCAGAGTTGAGTTAAGAAAGTGGGGGGGAGGGGGAGAAGGCTCGGGCTGTCAAGAGGGGGAAGGGGTTGCAAGGTGGGTTGCCTTGCTCTGGGATACACTGGAGTGCAGATCCCAGGGGAAGGAGGGCACCACGACCTTGCACCTGCTTGTGTGTAGCCTGCAAGTTTGGAAGATGCAGGGCAGAGCAGGACTGAGCTCTCTGGGACCTTCAGCAAAATTGTAGAAGGAGGCCTGACCCAGAGCATCGCCACGCTCTGCTGGACCTAAGGTGGTGGCAGTGCCAACAAGGGGTGTTGTAGCCCTTGCCCTGGGCCTGGTGCTAACAGGGATGAGCCAGTTCTTGTGAGTGGGCTCGAAGCAGCAGCTTTGCCCACAGTTTCTTCTGGTGCATGGGGGTGAGGGCTGTCAAGAAGAGAAGACAGAAGATGCCTGTGCCACCACTCAGGTGCCACGAGCCCCTTGGCCTCACAAATCCACACTGGCACCTGGAGGCACATGTAATCCTATAACCAGCTTCAGTTCATATATTTCTTCCTCATACCCCACAGCATAGGGTTTGCTCAGTGTAACGTGAATGTAGCATAGACATACCCAGACAGGAGCATCTCAGGATTTCCATCCTCTGGGTGACTCCCAGTACCACACATTCAGACAACCAGGTAAGAAACACTTAATCCTGCTCTTTCTAAGTTATTTTCATCCCTGGGGCAGGAGGCACCCGCCTCCCTCCTTGCTTGCTGACCACCATGAAATGCAGTGCTTTCTGTGCCCCAGGACCCCATTCTAGGCCATTGCAAAGTGGCCACAGATTTCTCAAGATGTTGGTTTCTTAAAAACACCTTCCATCCTCTTTTTGCAAAAGTGAAAAGCAATTTTAGGTCACAGCTTTTATGGAGGGAAGAGTTCTTCAGCAGAATTCAGAAAGATGCAACAGGCAGATGTTTCCTGCTTGGCCCTTTCCTTGATGCAAACTGTGCCGTGCAGACATGGAGCCACCACTGACACATGCGGCTACAGCTGGGCCTTGTCCCTGTCTGCCTTACGCCCAGCCTGCTGCAATTGCCTTCTGCTTTTCTTAGAGGGGGAAATACTAATGAGCTGAATCACTTTTTCTGGGCATCTGGCTTGGGTTTTATAAGAGCTTAAAAATTCCCTTGGTCACTCTTGTTGGAGAGAGCCCTTGAACTCTTTGGGCTAAAACGCCTACACTAATGTCCTTCACTGCGATAAGCCATGTGCTCTGAGTTCCCATCCCCTCTGAGCAGGAGCAAGACATGCCACACAGCTGTTTGATGTACACACTGTTGATCCCATCCATGTTGTGGCCGGTGAACAGGAACGGCTGTGTTTTTATGGCCCAACTCACCAATTAATTTATAAAATGCAGGTGCAACACATCACCCTGGGAGGAAGGTGTATGCATGGGCACAGTGAGGAGCCAAACCCATAGAGAGATGGAGAGATCATGGTTCTTCCTTTTGAAGCATGTCTCCTCCCTCTTATGTCTCTGCATTGACTTCTGCCCTTTCAACATGGCTGACAATAAAAACTTTTTACCATTCTCGGTGTGAAAATCCTCTTTTATTTCTCTCATGGGCTGAAGGCTTGTTTTTATATTATTTTGGTTTTATATGATTTTGAAGACCTCAATCATATCACCTCTCACCCTCTCCTCTCCAGACTGTAATCCCTGCCACCTTAGCTTTTTCTCATAAGACAGCTTCTCCACCCCCTTGAGAATTTTGACTACCTTTCTTTGGATTTTCCCTGACTCTATTACTTCTATTACTCTGTTACAGTCTAGAGATGGGGAAAGCAGCACTGCATAGTGAAGTCAAGATGTAGGCACACCAAGGATTTATACACCAAACTGTTCTGTACAGCAGCCTCTGTTCTATACACGAATCCCTCCCTGATGACATCAAGCTCTAACTCATCTGCAACAGCTCTTCTGAAGACTGGGGTCTCAGGAGCAGGGCTGGGCTGGGGTCTCAGCCAGACACTGATTATTTCAAAGGTGCTACTGCAAGTCAGGATAGAAAGGAAAGTGGGCAGAGCTTGAGGGATTCAGTACTTCCCCACTCTGTTCTCCCCTTAACATTCCTCTGACCATGCTACCTTGGAGACTACTCTGTGAAGCCCTTCCCTGTGCTCCCAGAACCAGCTGGACCCACCAGAAGAGGTCCTCCAACATCTAGTGGAGGGCATCTGTGACTGCATTACCCATCCTGTGTAACAGCTAGGAGTTGATGTGTGCAACTGTTCATAACCCACACCATGTCCTGGTTCAGGTGTGGCGCCCATGGGTACATGGAGGTGCCCTTCCCTCTGAAGATCCAGATGGGACCCATCTGCCTGGGTTATTCTAGGAGAGATCCTGACAGTTTTGGTTAGTCTCAGCTTGTGACTTGAGAAACCCATACCATTCTTCAGTTCCCTGCTTTGCAACAGCCTTTCTGAGACAAAAGGCAAAGCATTCAACCTTGTAGTTCTCTTGCTCCTGGAAACCTGGTAGAAGTGCACTGCTCTGTGCCCTGTGGGGGGAGGGCTGGCAGGAGCGAGAGAGATGCTCCAGATGGGGAAGGACTGGACACCCATCCTGGGGTCAGGTCTGCGTACTCTCTGCTCCAGCCCACATCCCCAGGCAGTGAGGACTCGGGCTGGACAAGGGCCAGTGTGGTGCTGTGGGAACCCCAGACCAGGCTTCAGGGAGCCACCTGTGAGAGTCACCAGGGCCAGCCTGCCATGCCAGGGCCAGGGTGTCAGCTCTCCTGACTGGGTGTCACTGCACGCCAGCACGCGCCTGGCCTGAAAGAAACCTTGGGTCAGCAAGGAAATCTGAGCACTCACTGATGCTAGTGTTTTGCTTTAGAGAGCCCCTGGGGCACTGCTAGTCAGTGCTCATGGGCAGTACGCTGTCCCCGTGGTTTCCAGCAATCACCGACAGTTTAAACTTCAGGTCCTATATCCTGCACTTCCAATGTAGAAAAAAGACCATGGATAAAACATACACCACAGGCTAAAATAAACCAGCTACATGCTAAAAAAAGAGCCTCTGGGTAATCAAAAATCACTGTGCATTGAACATACTTCTTCTTGAAGCCAAATCCTACAGCTCCTTATTTTGAGTTTTTATTAGAGTCCCCAGAGCAATTAGTAAACGTTCAGATCCAAATGACTCCTACAAAACTTCATCTTGGGGAAACAATGACAGTTTTTTGCCTATAGAAAACAATAAACTGAGTCTTAAAATTCTTAACAGCTTTCTGTTTGCACTCTTATGCGGTTACTTAAAGGGGGAAAATAAAAGAATATACTTAGCATTTTTCACATGTTCCCTTCTTTGTACTGACACCCTGGCTAGACAGCACTTCGTGCACTGAACCTTCCTCTAGCCCTGTGTGTGCATCATGCAAAATGGACCTTTTCATGGGGGAAACAGAGTCACAGTCTGAAGCCTACAGTGGTGAAAGCCTGGACTGCACCATCACTTTGCATCTTGGTGAAGTGGTAGGAGTTGCCTAAGCTTCCATGAAAAACTGGGCCAAAGCATAAGGACAGTGAGTTTATGAGTTCCCCAGAAGAAGCGTAAGCTTGAGATGGAAGGTCCGGGAAGCTGATGAACACAGACCTGAACATCCCTCTATTCTAGACAGTATGTCAGGGCTGTATTCTTCCTGGAACAGGCTGCTTTAAAACCCCACCCAGGGCTTCCAAGTTTGCCTATGGAAGGACAAAGGTCCTATCAGTGATAGAGCAGCCAGCAGGGTCTGTCGGACCCTTAGATCCCTGCTCCTGCAAAAGCAAGCCTTGACGCCCTTGGAGAGCTCAGAGGGCTCCCCATGGGCTCCGCCTGCAGGAAACCACTGCAATTCACAGGAATCCTGTGGCTCAGGAGTCTCCAGAGAGGGAACAGCAAAGGAGGGCAAATTTTTACTGCATCTTAGGTGAAGGAGGAAGAGGGCATCTCCCACAGGGCTGTCGATCCTGCCTTCGTAAGACAATGCTCCCGCTAAGTGGATCTGACCAAGGTAGTGGTTTGCTGCAGGAGCTCAAGGCATAGGCCAGCACAGATGTAAAGCCTGCGGGTGTAAAGGTGGGTCACAGGGACATCAAAAGACTCCCGCATGTGCAAGGGTCCCTGCCACCCCTTCGCTGGCATGGGAGCAAAGGCAGGGGAAAAAGCGCAGAGGCTGTCTGTGCCCCGGCACCCAACCTTCAGGCAGCTCCTGCAGCTCAGAAGACAGCTTGAGAGCAGGGTGCCTACCTGGGAAACAGGTGGGTCCCAGTGGCTCCAACTCTGCCTTAGTGTAGAACTAAGTTTGTTATCAGTCCTTGCTGTTCAGGATAGGAGTTTTCATAGGGTACTTCCAGACAAACCTTATTCCTCTTTGATTGTGAACAGCAGAGTTTCTTAGCTCAGCTCAGAGCTGGCTCCATCCTCACCTCTGCCTATTTGCTCTGGTGCTTACCTTCTCTTGAGAGGGAGCTTTATACCTTGGATGACTGTAAACTGGGCTTGTGTCCTGGTTGTCTGTAGGTTTTATTATAAAATCAGGCTGCTTATGGGGCCTTTCCACTCAGTTCTGCGCAGCACTGTAATTGAATTCATTAAAACCCAGCTTTCCCCACAGCTAGGGTTACCTTCCATAAAAGTCCACGAGAGCTGTAACTGCGTCTCATAACCCATAAATGGAAACATCCTTCTTCCCCACTTTTTCCCTCCCTTTGCTTTGATCCTCCTTCCCTACATTCTCCCCGTACCCAAAATAATAAAACAGGTCTGGCAGCTGACTCAGACCCCAGAAAAGGAAAATTCCTGCCATGCCATCTACACTAAACCTATGCAACGCCTCACTGCAAGACCTTAACAAGATTTCAGGAGGCAGCAGGCAAGCCTACTTGCCCACTAGGAGAAGCATGATGGAGACCAGTATTACAGAATAAGATGGAGTTTTGAAGGGGAGGTAAACTTCTCTTCACACTCCAACACATCAATAAACCTCTCATGTGGGGGGATAGAGAAGAAATCCTTTCCTGACAGAGGACTAGTAAGACACCAGATCTTTGCAGTGCTGCTCTGTCCAAAGAAGTTGGTAGACAAGTTGGTTGAAGGCAAATGGACTCCAGCCCAAGGGATACAGAGTCCAGCAGCGCTGGGAATCCAGACGCACAGAAATGAGCAGAGATCGCCCAACTGAGAGCAGAGGTCACCCTTCAGCTGCCAGGGTTGTTAGCTCTCCACAGACAGGCTTCTGCTTTTACAGCACAGCTAATGAGTAAGGAACACACCTTTCTGAAACTGCAAGTCATCCTTTTTCTTCCCACAGACAGTTCAAAGCAGATCCAGGTTACACTGCTGTGTTTTCAACTGGAGAAAACAGGTGCTTCAGGAATAATCAGTGAGATTTTATGAGTGAGTTTCTCCATTTTGGAATGGCTGTTGTTGGGAGGACCCTGGGAGCAACAGCCCCCAGGAACATCATTTTCCAACATGACAAAAAATTATTTCCCTAAGCATGGACACCTTTGAGCAGCATGAAATGTTGAAGCTGACTTGTTTTGAGAACTAAGCAAGTTGGCCAGAAAGCATACTGAAAACCTGATGGAGCCATTTTGCAGCTCCTGTGCAGAGGTTTCATCTGCCCTTAATGGATGTGCTGGATAACCATGCCAATAGGAGTATGATTTTACTGATGAAGGAGTGTAGCTCTAACAGGCATGCTCCTACACTGACGTAAAGGTGCTTTATAGGGACAAGGCCATTTCTTCTCCAAAAGGGAATTATAAGAAGAGCAAGAAGCACCATCAGGGTGATGTAATTGCATCAGGACAGTGCACTGTTTTGACTAAAGCTGCTCTGGGACCCAGAGCCTCTTCTAGCTTCCCAATGTGCAAGGCGCCCTGCACTAGGTCTTGTGACAAGGCTTCAGTGTTGCTACACCAGACAGCAGTAGGTAATTTTGCCTTTTAGTGGGCTTTGTTAAAGTACAGAATTCTCACGGCTCTCCTCTTGCTCCTTAGACATCATTGTATTTATGAATCAGGCAATGATTTTGGGAACTGATGAATTACATCCTGGGCTGAGTCTTCACCAATGCACAGAGAAGCCAGAGGGGCCTGCCAGAAGTAAGTGTGTTGTAAAGATGAAATAAAGGTTCAGGCAATTAATGCTGTTCAGCCTGGTTCATTGGATGACACAGTGACATAGTGGCACAAGAGGAGTGGCAATTAGGCTTGCTGTGGGAGCATGGAGCCTGAGAAAACTGTGCAAGCTACACATTGTACGTCTAAGACTGGGAATCTCTGATTTTTGTAGTGTGCAAAATTAAAGGGACAGTGTCACCAAGGTGCACTCCTTACAGTTTGCTGTTATACGTGTAGTGGATTCTCTACCATTCTGTTTGTGCTTACAAAAAACACCTAGTCATTAAAGCACACGGTTCTGCTACAGGATCGTTCCCTACATCTACCAGGAGCTGCTGCAATTTTGTGGCCACTTTTGTTCTCTCTTAGTCTGATGGCAGTAATAGTAACACATCTGCATTTTAGGTGTTGCTATCATGCTGTTACTTTGTTGTGATATTGCACATCCAAGTCTCCTGCACTTCACCTGGGGTTCTTACTCTGCTCCTGGACCTCAGGCAGCTCTGGTCCAAGACTCCCACCAAGCAATGCAGAGCCACCTCCTCTCAACATTATCACAGTTCTCACACCAGGTGCACATGGGAAATCCAAGCACTCTGAAGCCACACCTGAACACCCAGCTCTCCCCCTTCTTACGCACAAAAATGAGAAGACTGTGGAGGAAGCTGGGAGAACACCAGAGCTCACAGTGGTAAAAAGAGGCAGCTCCAAAAGCTTGGGATAAAAATGTCTTGCTCTTTTAAAACAGTCTTGTGATTTGTGTGGTGAGGGATAATGCCCATCCTAGTGTCCCATGTTGTGGAATGCTGCATCAGAGGCAGGTCCAGCTGTATGTGCACTGAACAAACTTGCACAGCACCCAGGTGCTGTGGATAGCATGGACACTGGTAAGCACCTGCAGGAGCAGGCACCATCCCTGACAGAAGTGATGCAAGACAGGCTCCATGGCTGTGGTGGGCACAGATGCTGCTCAGGAAGCTGACAGCTGCCTGTGAGGAGCAGACAAGAAGGACCACCCAATGAAGGGGCGCAAATGAGAAGGTCATGCTTTATTATGAAGCACATTCATAAATAGTTCATAAAGGGTTAATAAATGATTTGGAGATGCCTTAGTGCCTTGCAGACAGGCGCTTCTAATCACCTCAGAAATACTCCCTGCAACAGGGATGTACAGCGTCTTAAAACCACTCATCACTTGCCTTAATCCTTTCAAAACAACTCCTAATGAGATGGAGCCTAAAACTGAGGGCTGGACTGACAGGTGGGATGATTTTCTGGTTTTAAAGACAGTTGTGAGCTGTCCTTTCCTGCACTGCTGGGCTCAAGACATCTGCTGGGCAGATGAAGCGGTCCTTTGCCCCAGCTCCTGGCAGGCTCCTTGGCCAGGAGGCACAAGGGAGGCTGATGAGCCTGCAGGTTTGATGGTGAGCAGGAACAGCAGGTCTGGGAGAGAGGACGCTTCATCTCTCAGGGTGGGAAGGAGCAGAGTGGCAAGGCAACATGGTGCAGGGGCTGCAGAAGGCATCTTACAGTAGCAATGGCTCTTCTGCAGGAGCCCCACTGCTCCCAGCTCCATGGGCAGACACCAGCGTGGGCTCACAGATGTACTGGGCAGGTGGGGCTGGAGAGCAAAGGACACGGCAGACCAGCAGAGTCAAGCCTTCAGGCTTATGACCCTCAGCCCACCCCATCACTGCACAGCTCAGAACAGCCCAGCACAGCTCAGAACAGCCTGGCCAAGCTCAGCACAGCCCAGTTCAGCCGTGCCCAGAACAGCCCAGTCCAGCCCAGCTCAGCCAATCCCAGCTCAGCCCATCCCACCCCAGCACAGCTCAGGATAGCACAGCACAGCTCAGCCCACCCCATCCTAGCACAGCTCAGAACAGCACAGCACAGCCCTCCAAAGTCCAGGCAGGGGGGTGGCTGAGGGTATCTCAGCCCAGCAGCCCCCACACCCCATCCCAGTTCAGCGAACCAGGCTGGCCATGGACAAGGACACCCTGTTGCTGCTGCCATGCCTGTGACTGGCTCCATGTGCGGTGGGGGCTGCCCGGGCTGAAGGAACCAGCGTGGCTGGGCAGGGGCCGGAGTGGCACAGAGCCAGCTGGGCTGTCCCCCTGCACGGCCACCCAGCCGAGGCCACTGGAGGGCTACAACAGGGCCTTGGGCCAGCAGCACCTGGCACCCATCCCGCCGGCCCCGAGGAAGGAACCATTGAAGGAAACCACCTCAGCTGCCACGGTAAGTGGAATCTCTCTACTTCTGGGTGGAAAAACCACCCTGTGATTATCTGCTACCTCAGTTTTCACACCTATGCAATGGAGAAAGCTGCCTCTTGAGACCTGGGGAAGAAAGAGAGCTTTAACAGTGAAAGAATACCAGGAGACCTGGATAAATAGCTTTGAAAGGACACAGGATGTCCTTTCCTCGAAAGGCAGGTTAATGTTCCCAGATGCTGGCAACCAGCTCCTACCTTGGCAAGCTAGAGACTCTGGTGAGGGGTGGTTTGAATAGCTGCCCTTGCCTGGTGTTGCTAACTTATGAGATAAAACCTAAACACTCATTAAAGCAGCACTTGGCAGAAACCCCATCCTCAATTACAAAAATAATTTCTTTTTTTTTTCTGAGTCTGAAGCCTTTGGGCCTCATAATCTAATTAAATAAAGCTTTCTCAGTGTTCCCTTGCCTGCTCCCCTAGCTTCTGTTGTACCAGCAAAGACAAATATATATTTTTAATTTAGCAAAATCCCCCTGCATTGTGTATCCCCTTCTGACCAGAAACCACCTCTGTTCCCTGCATGCTTGTGTCATGCTTGGGCAGGCTGTGTCATAGGTTGCTTTTGTTCCTAGAAAGTGCCCAGAACACCAGGCCTCCATCCACTTCCACTGCCAGGGCACCCAGTGCCCTTTGGAGCAGCAAACACACAGAGCCTGGTACAAGCAGACCCCCACCTGAGGTGGGCTCTGGGCTGGGAGCAGGGCCTCATGCTGCGCTGGGTACAGACCTCAACCAATTCTGCCAGATCCATCTGCCAGGATGTGTGGGAAGAAATGATGCTGCTTCAGGATATGCAACAGGGAGAGGCTGCAGGTGAACTGGGGAAAGTGCCATCCTCCCTTTCATCAGCCAACATCAAGTGGCCACACACAGAGTGGACAGAGACCTCTGCAAGTGGGATGGGGGCTTGCTGTGAAGGATGCTATCCAGGAGGATACCTGGAGCCAGCAGGTCCTGCTTGATATAGAGCAGCACATGGATATTTCACCAAGCTGTCCTTGGACTATCCAGTTTCAGGTCAGGTGCTGGAGGACAGCTTGGTGAGACCAAGTACCAGTACCACAGTGAGCTTCCTCTCCACCTTTATGAGGCTCTTTCCCAGAACCATGTGACATTCTTTTTCAAAGACTGTTCATTGGCCAAAAATTGCAGTTATAGGTCAGCTAAATTTTACTCAGATTTGTGATGCATTTGTGCTGAAAGCACTGAGGAGCTGGGTTTAAAAAAACATCCCCAAAGTGTTAAAAAAAAAAAAAAAAAAAAAAAAAGGTCGAAAGAACTGAGTTTTATGCTTTGACTTTGGAGCATGTAAGCACTGAGCCTCACATGGACCCTGTCCCAGCACATTCTTGGAAGAGGCATTTCACTGCTGAAAGGGATGCAAGGAGGATGTTTTCACCCTCAGAAAATCTGGCAAGGAGGTGTCTACATGGCAGAGACTGTCAACTAGCAGAGCAAGCAGCAACCTCAAGAGAAGTGGCCATTTACAGGAGTAGATCACCCACTCCAGTTACTGCTTGTGTACAACCTCCACCTCAGCAAGGAATCACTCTGCCAGCAGCCAGCACTCTGATGGCAGTAGCAACAGCCCCCTCCCAGCCCAGAGAGCATCCTTCTGGCAACACCATCAACCTGTGCGAGTCAGCAGGGCCACACGCAGATATGTGAGCCGAGCAGGCCTTTTCATTTCCTTCTGGTAACAAGGACCAACTCCAGCTTTGGGCAGAACCACTGACACCGCCTGGGGCAACTCCACAGATGGTGAAAGCACTGCGGACTTCAAAGGAGGCTTTTTGTTTCAGTGCCTTTAAACCTGACATGCTCAGCACCGCGTGCCTCATGACAAGCATAGCACATAGATCATGGCATGGGCTGCAGCTTATGGCAACACTGGATGGAGGGATCCTCATCAGTGAGAAATTCCATGGAGGAAGGGGACAAAGAGGTGTTGGATGATGGGATGAAGTGAAGAAAAGGGATTGGGGCTATAGGCTGAAGTCAAGAAGAGCAATACGGGGTATCACAGCATGGGCGATGAACTTTGAGCAGCATCAGAGGGGAGAGCAGAAAGCCAAGACATCTGTAAAGGCTTCACACTCAGACCTGGGTGCAACCGTGAAGAGAAATAATGTGGATACCTCCTGCCAAGTGCCAAGTGTTCAACACCATGTGAAAAGCCATGCGATAGGTCACATAGTGGTTTTCATTTCAGTTACCCTGTAGGTTGGATCGGAGGAGCGTGTCCTCACCTTGGACACCACAGATGCTGGTGTAAAACTGCTCAACTCCCTCTGGCCACCTGCTTTGCAGCTCTAATGGGTGGCCTCAGCAAAGAGCACCCTTCCTCCATCCACCCAGTCTCCATGAACCAGTGCTGCTTTCCATCACCACCATCTTCCCACTGCACCTACAAACAGGACTGCACCATCTGGATACTGAAGGGGCCTGACGGTCCGAGAGAGGATCTTGCTGGCAAAACTCTTGCTCCTCTGGCCAGCGCTGCCGCTGCCACCTTGGCAAAGTCACTTGACCATTCCAAGCCACAGTTTCCCCAGAGAAGAATACAGCCATGTCCTGGGATGGGCCAAGAGCAGTAATGCCCTGAGATAGGAGAGAACTTAGTATTGATTGAGAACTGTGTGGCTTCCAGCCTTATGGATCCAAGGGGATCTCCAGGGAAAAACCACCCACTTCAACTCTACTTGCGCCTAACTTTTAGGGGGAAAGAAGAGACAAAATGAGTACCATCCATTTTGTGAATCAGCCATCTCTCAGACTTCCCCTCTGGGCTTGGCTGCCCACTTCCAGACTTTATCCATTGTTTGCTTGGACTCTTGTACAGGAAAAATCACATTAAAGAAAATCCTAGCTGAATCACACACTTCGGAGCAGTTGCAATGGACAATTTGACAAGGACATGGGGATTTAGCATACTTGTAATACGAAAATATCTGATGATAATATGCTACACTTCTGGCTAAAAACATTACCTACTGGCATGGGGGGAATTTAAACTGTAATACTAGCTACTATAATGCAGGCCTGAAACTCCATGCAAATATTAACCTGATCCAACAGCTACAAAGCTCTGTTTATCCTAGTAATTAATTCTCTCTTATGTTTAGTGATACAATTAGAGAAACACTGCCATTCTGATGGGCTTGTTTCCACCAGTGCCTTTTACTATATTTACATCCCCACAATGGGCTTGGTCTTACAGAAAAGGGTGAAATTGCATTTATGGAGACAATGCCACATGCATACCCAAAGCATTTTATAGATGTAAAGTTGGGCTCCAAATTGCACATTTATTGTTTGAGCACACAATGAGCTCGGATTAAATATTGACTAAAGCCAGCCTAACACCCAAAATAATGAAGATGAGCACAATAGTGTGATTTACTCCCAGCCACTAGAGAAATACACATCTGTAACATATAACATGCCCTTCCCACAGATATACTCTTTGTATTCTAGCTAGCCTCAGGCAGGAAAATTTCGTTCTCATAAATTATGGATTTTCTTTCCCAACTGCCAACACATTCATATTACCAGTTGCAAAGGAAACAAATACAATAACAAAAACCCAGTGCCACATCCCTGATACAGTGATGAGCAGGTGACTGGCTCCTCGTATCCTCAAAGTTGAGGCAGGAAAATGGAAGATAAACATGGCTAAAATCAGAGAATCCTTTCCCTTTTGTCCCCCAAGACGTGGGAGCCAGCAAGGAGGTGTGAGCATGGCAGGTATCTTTTTGGAAAGAACTCCCAGCCCTAGCTGTGCTTGGAAAACTATCTGTCCTTCTCACGCCTTCCTCCTCCCCAGACTTGTAGAAGAAATTCAGGCAGACACAGATGCTAATATAACAATTACAATAATAACACAGTGCTGAACGGGGGCAACACACACCCATCACAGCAGCTCGACCTCTAAATCCTCTAATACGGTACTGCTTCATTCAGGATTAAAAGAAATTGTAACCTAGCAGAGACAAAAAGACATGGGAGGCAAGGCAGGCTCTCACTCGGCAGTGAAGCCCCACTCCAGTCCAGATGCAGTCATATCACTTCAGCTTCTCTGTACCATCTCCATGACAACCATGTAATTTGAATGCAATAACCACTGTCGAATTGATCTTTAAATGTAGCTTTGTTATAAAACATAATACTGAGTGTGTCTGGCTCAGGATAAAGAAAAGTAGCCCACTTCCAATGAGGACTGTGATTTAAGAGCCCTCCTTTAATTTTTAGCTGCTGAACAGTCTTGCTCTTTCAATAATTGCATGGATGAACAGATTTTAAAATCAGTAACAGCAAACACCATTTGTGTGTGTGTGTGTGTACGGCATGCTGTAGTATAAATGACACACCGCACTGAGAGCTGGAAAAATGTGTCAATGTATATTCAGAGAATGGGCATCTTTCCACATGCATGCATAGGCACACACACACACACACACACATACACACACACGTATCAGGAAGATTCAATCTCTAGCAACTGAAGCATACAGCTGCTGCATCAAATAATCGTAATAAGAATCCAAACGGTATAACTAAGCGAAATATGATGGAGGATCAATGTACCGCATGACAATGAGAGCAGGGGAGCTCGCATTTGCACTTACCCAAGCAATGAGCTGTTTATTTTTTGGTCCCTTCACAAATGCAGCTCCCTTTTCTCTTCAACAATCCATGCAAAATAATCTGCAGTCCCACCGACGGAGGAGTGGCCCCGTCCCTCCCCCTCCACTGCCTTCCTAGACCTCCCCGTTATTGGCTTCCTTCTCCCTTCCCTCCTGCTCTGCCTCGCTCTTGCTGGCGATGGTTACACCTCCCAGCCTTCCCCCAAGGTGTCAAGAGACTGCTGGGGATCCAGCAAAGGCAGGGTGGGAGGGGACGCGGAGAGGAGGCGGCGGCAGAGAATGATGGTGAATAGACCCAGTGAAAGGATGCAATAAAGCCCTTGCTAGCAAAGCCCCTTGAGGAGTACAGGCAGGAGCAGACCTGGCACTTGCCTGGGAGGCTCCACTCCTGCTCTGGCTGCACGGAAGCTGCCAACAATATCCCCCGGGGTGCTGGGGCTCGTTGCCCCACACACACTTGCAAAGCTCTGGGGGACAGCTCTGCCTCCTGCCACCAAATTGTTGCTTTTTCAAGCTGAGACTGGCTTGAAGTTTTGGGTTGAAAGGCTGCCAAATACTTACACCATTGTTAACAACTGACACGCTTCCGTACGCACACGTACAGCACTGGAAATACCTCAAGGACCCACCCTGGTTCAGACCCCAGCACTGCAGGTCAGCTTGCTCTGTGCCTCTGGGCACTCCCACCTGCTGCAACCCCATCTCATTGCATCACATCACATCCCACCCCCCACAACCAAAGCTGCAGCAGTGCTGCCCATGTGCCTGCTTGCCCAGCTGGCTCCAGAGTCACCTCCACCATGCTGGGCTGGACCACACGCCTGCTTACCATCACTGGGACCTTCCTTGGCAAGCCTGATGCACCTCACTCCTGACAGGTCTTGGATGCAAAGGCAACAGTTTTGTCTGTCTAAAGTCTAGCACAGGCATCTGGCTGACTGAGACAGCTGGAGACACGGTAGAGGGTGGAGATGCACAGGGACACAAAACCTTCCCTGTTTTAGGGCCTGTCTTACTTGCACATACAGCGTTGTAGGGAAAACACTACCTCTTGGCCATTTGGTGGCTATAATGCAACAGGGGTTTCTATGGGCGCGCAGGTGAGAGGTGGTGGGTGCTCTTTGGTTCAAGTTGCCCAGCTGGAGCACAAGCCTGCAGTTTCTCAGCCTGAGGAGCCATGGCAGTGCACAGCTGCCAGGATCCTTCACCTGGAGCTGGCCCACACCTCTGCACTGGGATCACCCACATCTTGACAACCCACACGACCCAGGATGCTCACCCATTTGCCTGACTGCTTCACAGGGATGCATGCTGCCTGCCTGCCCTCAGCCTTGTGTCTCATGGTGCCCAGAGCACCACTTGCATGCACTGTCCTCCCTTCTGACAGCCCGCAGGGGACCGAGGGATCCCTCAGCAGCACACAGAGGGAGCAGTCCCAAGCTGGACCTTTAGGCCGAGGAAGAAGGGTTTGGTGGCTGCCCCAGACGCATGTTCCAAGACAGACAATGGCTTCCTGATTGCTTGGAGAAACCCTCTCCCTAGACTTCTGTGCCTCTTTGAAAGCTTGTTCCAGAGGATGCACACTGCTGAGTGAGCAGACAAATCCCCAATACCTCAAATTAAAAACATCATTACAATGTATAGCCATACATCCAAACACTGAAGTACAGCCATTAGATTAAATAATGTCCTAGAGTAGCTCAGCAGAACACGGCCGTATATTCTTCCAGAAGGGATACCCCACAGCACAGCACACGGGGTTGTTTGCCAGGGATAGTATTGGTAATGAACCATGTAATGAGCCACCCTGCAGCTATACTCAGGAGTTATCCAACAAACCCAAGTGTGAATGAAGGTTACTGTGCTGGAGAGACATGAAATGGATCTTGTGGCCAGGGACAAGGGCAGTAAGCAGCCGGACGAATCCAAGTGTGGGACTGCTAGCCTCCCTCAGAGTTCCTTCATCCAAGAGACAGGATCCGCATTACACCATCACAAAAGTCTGTCCTACTCCTCTCTCTGATCAATTCTAATGTATTTGTAATCAACCAATTACCAGGTTAGGGTGCTTTAACAACAACAGAACAAAAAAAAAAAAAAAAAAAAAAGCACAATCAATATTCATCAGTCCATTGTACTGTTCAGGTCTGAAGGCAAGTAACAAAATCCAATTTCTGCACAGCCAGCCCTAGGAAGCGACATTTTGCAGCGTGAGAAAATGAGGTTCTAGTTTCTAAGAATACATCCACTAGTGGGTTCCGAATAACTGGGTTATCAATCATTCTGCTTCTGGGAATGAGCAGATCAACAGCTGGATTCAGAGAAAAACCTCCTGTCATCCCTCAAGCAGGGTGGTGTGCTTGTCCTTAACATTTATGAGACACTCCTAACAGTAACAGTACTAAGATTTTCCCTGGATTGCTGGTAGATTGGTGTTAGATGCCTTGCACATGTCATAATGTTTTGTTTGGGTTTTTTTAATTAAGAAATCTCCTAAACTATTACAATTTTGGGCATGCTGTTTAATGCTGGGATGTGCATGTGAGCGTGCAGATGCCGTTTGCCACCTGTGACATGAGTTCTGTGGGGAAGCAGGAGCAACATAGGGAGAGGCCACCTTTCTTCCACACTGACATCAAGGGGGGCACCCCCCAAGCAAATGAAAGCACACATCTGGGGGTCTTCCGGGCACCACACCTAAACTCTGCAGACCTCATGACAGGCACGAAAGTTAACAGGAGCTACACTGTACAGACCATGGAAACACCCTAGCTAGGCTGATGGGAGAGGCAGATCCCTGGAAAAAGATGGGAGCTTGTGGTCCTGAGATTGTTCATGGCCAGGTACCCCTGTGGAATCCACTGATAAACCTGAGGTCCAAAGTTGCTGCAAGGCTGGCTGCCATGCAGCCCCAGCTCTGCTCCTGCATTGCTCCAAGTGGAGAAGCCAGGACCATTTACCCTACAACACCACAAGGTTTATAAACCTCACCTGACAATTTTAAAAGTCTCTTAACTAATGCCTAAGTTTGAAATGCTCCATCCCCATAACAAGTGGGTTTCCAACCATGCCCACCATGATCTCCAGTGCTCTCTGGAAGTCCCAAGATGAAACTGCACAGCATGAATCTCTTGTGCGAGGATTAGTCACCCCTCTCACTCAGGCAAAAGAAATCTTGATGGGCTCCGGAGGTTTTTTGATCCCCTGCCCCTTGTAGGCATTTCTGCCTGGGAAATCCCAGCCTGGAATATGGGAGACATCATCCCTGGCATTTCAGGTTTTGGCAAAAGGCAAGACTGATGCTGCTGGATGATCACTCTGTTCACTCTCCATCTTCATGCATATCATGAGTCACCATCTTCCCTCTGCTCGTGGGGGTTCCTGAATGTATGAATTTGCATTTGTCTTCCTGAGAGCCCATCATTGATGTAAAATCAGCTCCCCAAGCAGACACGACCACTCTCAGCATCTGACTTGTCCTGATTTTACTAACTTTTCTTGTATGAAAACTGTATCCTCAGCAACTGATTTGAGCAAACTCTGGGAGGTCCAGTAGGGAGCCTGCTGTTCTTCTGGCTACAAGGGATCTGCAGTGTCTCTTCCATATTTTGTCATATTCCAGTGCAGTGAGTCTCCCCCTCTCTGCCATTCACCATCTCACCTAAACAAATGTCATCCTACTTTGTCTGCCTAACCTGTCCCCAGGTTATATATGATATATATGAAATATATACATGAATATCAACATGAAAGATATACATGAAATATCAACACCCTAAAAGGATTTCTCTCCCATGTCTTATGAAACTGTTCAATGTAGTTTTTCTAGTCCTAAATTTGTACAAGCACTTCTGTTTACCAGGTGCCATTTAACATGGTGCCTGGTTACTACTGGAACAAGAAGTTTTCCATTATCTCTATAAGATACAAACCCATCAGAGTGCTTTTCTCCAGAGCTATGGATCTTTGGCTGGACACTTTTTTTGCACTATCAGATCAGACTCTTTTAGCACCTTGATCTAAAAATGACACACAACATTTATTTTATTCCTGACATGTATGTGTATAAATACAGCACACTTTCTTATAGTCCTTAATGCTGGTAAACATAATTTTCATTGACTGGTCTTTCAAAGTAGCCTTCCAGGTTTCTGCATTATGTAACAGTTAATTCATAGCTTTTGTTACCAAATCCCTTCTTTTTCTAGTTGGCTTTTTCACTACTGTTATTATTTCTGCTTTTCTCTTCCTTAACAATGATAGATCCTTAGCTAAGAGTATGTTTGATGATTTCAAAATAGTGTGCATGCTGTGGAAGACACAGCGCCTATCAAAGTTTTCTTAAACAACCCTCATTTATAACACACGTTTTGTCTCAGTTTTTCCTCCAAATATTTCATGCTTGTAATTGTTCTCAGCTTAGGAAAATTGACCACTTTAAAGTGCCTTGCATATATATCATCAATTTAGGATTACATTCTACTTGTTAGCAAGTGCAATTAGTTCATTTAAGCAACCACTAATTCTGAGTTCAGTAATCAATTCACCTTTATCTGTCAGACTGAGGTCTGATACAGAATTACACCAAATTCACTGCAATACCTTTGGTAACAGAATATTATCATCCATCATTTTTAGAAACTCTGGGGCTGTGTTACCAGCAGCAGCATGAGTCCTTCAGCATCTATCCCTAAGACTGAAAAGCTGTTCTGGGAACATGGATTTTCTTTCACTTTGTTATGAAGCTGTACAGGGAAGCTATTTGTCAAGCCCCCTAGTTCAGCCTGGTAATCTGCAAGGACACTTCCACGCTGGGGAAGATCAGCTTGAGCCTGAACGGAGGAGCAGCCCTTGGCCATACGTTAGGACAAGCATGGGGACAATGTCCCAGGACAGGTTGAGGACTTGGAGGCAGAAAGGCTATGATGCTGTTATCAATCCACTCCCTTCACCCAAGGGAACCTCACTCCCAGAGGTGCCCACAGCTCCACCAGTGCCGGCTGGGATGTCCCTAAGGCACTGTGTCACACGAGTGCCACCCCAAGGAGGCAAAGCTCTGCTGCGTCCCCAGTGAGCCCTGCAGAGCAGCACCTCCCCAGCTTGCTGGGATCTCCAGCGGGCTCTCCACCAGTTGCACGCCAGGTGTGACAGGCAGAGCATGGCCTTCTCTGGACACTGCTCGGCTCTTGGATTCCTACGAAGGTCTCATCTCCAGCTCTCTGTCCTGTCACCCCTGCATGATTTAGGTATCCTATGACTCAGGCCTCTATCAATGTGTCTCAACACTGCCTAGGATGTCCTGTTTATTTTTGGAAATGAGAATTTCTGATGTTCGTCTATTGCCCAGGCATGTGGCATTGATGCATAAGACAACTGCACAACCTCCTTTTTACCCACTTCTCCATATTCCATGCTCAGATGGCAGTAAGGGTACTACTGATAACTTTGTTCATACAGAACTTATCATTGACTGTGATGGCCAAATCTGACTCATGGTTCAGAGCAGTCCCTCTCCTTCTTTAACCACAGGCATGTGCCAGGTCCACCTCTGCTAGGGGCTTCTGCAAGCCCCAGCACCCTGAATGCTGTGTTTGTCTCCAGAGCTTCCTCACAGCCTGTCGCTGCAGACTCTGTATCCTGCTTCATGCATGAAACAGCCCCCCCCGATCAGGCAGTGTACCCAGAGACAGACATGCTCCGGCTGGGTCATCTGGACTTGCTGTGAGCTGCCCGGGACCCAGCGCTGGCTGCTCGGCATGCATGACTACAGTGCAGGGAGGAGCCTGGGGAGCAGCAGCTGCAAAGAGATGTAATTTATGCATCCTCACATCAGTCAGGTTGTGTAGGGTCCTAACATCTCTGGGAGGTTTTCTCTTGCCAAACTGCAGCAATTTCACCTCACCCAGCCTGGGCCCTTGCTCCTTTTGAGATGTCTCACATGCTGGGCTGACAGCCCTGCACGTGGCATGGCAGCACATATTTGAAGAGGGTTTTGCTCAGAGCTTATACTTGACCGGGGCTTGGACACAACCTGAAGCTGGGAGAAGGGCATATGGAGTGATTATGCTGCCTGTGTGCAGGCTCTGGAGCACTGATGAGAAGGGACAGACGATGAAGAATTTGCTGTTGCCTGAGACAATCCAAGGCACGAAAACAGAGAATGCTTCAGTGGTAAGAGGGAAGAGAGCCCTGGCCCTGGCTTTTGCAGGTCAAGGACTACTCAGCCAGTAGGATTAGGTATAGTGACCAAAGATGTTGAAAATTTTGGCCAAGCTAAGCTACACTGCCCATGTACCAGGGAGCATGGCCTCTCTAACCGTAGATGTTGGCCTTGTCATCACACTCCCCTTTAAGGCACATTGCCAGTCTGGATCCAACCTACAGGCCACAGTCAGGTGCTCTGGCTCTGATTTTTCAAAGGCTTTGGATAGGGGAAGGGGGATTAAAGACAAATTTTGAAATTATAAATGTGATTTGTATTATATTGTCTATAGCTATAGGTTTTCAGATGATGACAAGGGACATTTAAATGATCTGATGTTTCATTTAAGCTCCAGAGTTAGGGCCTGGCTGGGAGACACAGGGAACAGAAGCACAGAGGGCAGGGGGCTCCCATGTCTGGGGAGGTGTTGGGTTGCACTGAGACAACTGGCAATGATGCAGCCTGCAGCTACACAAACCTCTACAAGGAAGACCTAGCATCTTCTCTGCTCGGAGTGTTCCTGGGTTGCTAAAAGTGGATTCAATGAGAGAGACATTTTGGGCTGCTGATGGAGAGATGACACAGATGCCAATGAATTACCATTAGCTATGTGTGCCCTTAGGACTATTGTAGCTGTATCATTTAATCTTTTGAAATGACCACTGGGACAGGGAGCACGAAACTGAACGGCTGAAGCCATTACGGACACCTAACAGCACTGTAGCTAATGGCACTGGAAGGGGCAAAGAACAAATTATTCAGTGGCTGGTCTGAGAGACTAAACCAGAATTATTTCTGATAAAGCAATTAGTTATAGCCAGAGTTTCATCTCTTTTGAGCTAGAAGTAAGAGGAAGATAGTGATCCACAAGTAGGGAGATGAAGACTGGTTGAACAGTTTAGGAAAAAAAATCAATTTCAGTAAACTATCAGAACAAGACTATTTGCAACGGAGAGCTACAATTGTATCCTTTATGACACAATTTTTCCCCCTGCTGACAAAACATGTTTCATTTGCAAAGAAACGTTGCTTTAATTTTTGTTTTCATTCATTTCACTTCCAGATGTATTGCTTACATTCTAGCAAAGCTGAATTTATGTGAGGCATCGGGAAGGGACAATTCACTGTATGGGGACTGGGAAGGAAGCTGAGCTAGGTCTGGAAAGGCTCTTACTGTCCCTCATGCATTAACACATCTGCTGCTCCCATCACTGACAGCATCAAGGGCACAGCCATAATCAGGCTTCCTTTCTCCATCCTTCCAGCCATTTATAGATGATCTCACCAGGGCTCACATTTTTCAAAAATCTCGATCACAGGACACATTCCCATAGAGCTGGCATCCCTGAGGCTACTCCACACCATGAGCACGTTTCTGTAGCACAGAGGATGGGAACTGTGTTTTCAATGGGAGAGTTTATCGCTCCTCAGCCACAGGTTGGATTGGGACTGTGATGCAGTTAAGTAGTTCCCCAGCCTGCACCACCATTTAACTCAATTTCCATTCCTAAACCACTGCTGACGTCTGTCTAAATCATCATTATCTCTACAACCATGCTGAGTGTTAGCTTTTGCTGAGTATGGCGTGGAAGATTTGAAGCTTTTGAAAGGATGTTGAGCTTAAAGAAGCTGCTGCTCCAAGTGGCTCTGGGTGTTTGTTGCATTTCACTGGCTGTTTTTTCCCAGTGCGCACACAAGCACACACCCCCATGCACATGCACTCTCTTTCATGTGAGTTGCCTAAGTGAATACTTGCTGTCAGATCTTCCAAGCCACAGCACATTTTTAATCAGTCAGATAATTCAATCATTCATTTCAGACCTGCTCTGCACAGCTGTCATTTTCAAGCATCAAAGCTTCTCTGTCAAAAATCACACAGGCTGGGGATTCATTCAGGCATCACTGTTTCAAAATGCTGGGGGGGAGGGGGAGGGGGGGGAGTGGAGGGGGTGCAGAGGAAAAGAACTAACAGAATAGTTTAAATGAACTGATTATAAAAACTTCCGAAGCTACCAAAGAACCATCCTCAGCAGAGAACACTGACATGGCACGGTTACAACCCAGGCTTCTGCACAATTTGTAAAATTTTTGCAAACATCACTCCTGAAGTGTAGAGTGAGGAGAAGCAGGGGGGTGTCAGATGAAGCTTCCTGCCTGAGATGCTCAAAGCCACCGAATGGGATTTGGATGTCTGGTTCTCATTAAAATTAATGGAAATTGGGTGCCCAGATCTACAGGCAGCTTTCAAAAGCTTCGTCTCCATTTATAATTAATGTTCCCAACAGAGTGACTAAATATTTATACAACAGGTCATGTTATATGCAAAATAGAAGAGGTGCCTATTAGTATATCAGGGACCAAGCGGATGAAAATCTGATGGTTCAGTCTGCATTGTCCGTTGTTTAAAGCTCTTCTACTTGCAAATCTCCAGCAGCTCCCACTAGGTGAGCAGCTGGAGTGGTATCTCCAGCAGCGATGATGTTCTCAGGGTACAATACAGCAAATTAAAATGACAGTTTTAGAGCTTTCCTGAGGTTTTTTCCTCTCCCGCCCCACACCTCTGACTTCCTTCAGCAACCTCAGTTTCCAATATGAAGAACACACAGTATCACTTTAGGAGGAGAGCAGTGAAGCTTAATTCATGAACACTCCTCTGCCTTGGTCAAAGATGTTTTAGATGGCAGATGCCAAGTAAAATACTGACACTAACCTACCTCCAGACATTAGCAAAGCCATGGCTGGATCTGTACAATTGCATTTGCTCTGTAGCAAAGAGTAACTCAGTGCGCAAAGCTGGTGGGTTGAACCCTGAGAGTGTCTGAGTCTATGATCGGTGGGTGAAAGTCTGGCACTCCTGCAGGGGAAGTCCAAAGCAACCAAGTCCTGTCCTGGTTTGTCTGTGCCTTGGGGGAATCCCTTCCTTGGCTGGGCCACACTAATCCAGAGAGGGTGTCCACAGAAACTTGAGTCCTGTGTACCAGGTAGCCTTGGGTTCCCACCCAGAAGAGCTCCCAAGCTTGGCTTTACACAGCCAGTT
The DNA here is from genome assembly GCF_017639655.2 of Falco naumanni. Taxonomy (NCBI): domain Eukaryota; kingdom Metazoa; phylum Chordata; class Aves; order Falconiformes; family Falconidae; genus Falco; species Falco naumanni. The sequence goes on along the minus strand of NC_054061.1, from coordinate 21,079,814 downwards.
GGGGTGGGCTTGACTGTAGTATTTACAATGCTTTAATGGAGGAGACCCACCTCCTTTAACCTTTGAGAATTTGCCTTTTAATATATTTCTTCCATGTCTCATCGAAAGCCACCAGACAGAGAAGCTCTGCTGGCTCAGGGAATATGGAGTCCCCTGCAGTGTCCTCCCATGGTTTGGCATCTCAAGGTTTGTCAAGCCCAGATGAACATACTGAGTGGTACCTCAGAGCTCATGTGGGATTCCTCTGTAGGTCCCCAACTTCTAGGATGCAAGCTATAGCTCCAGCTTCCTTGAAAGGACGCAAAGCTCAGCTGAAAGATGAGTGGTCTGGTCTTGTGTCCATGGTCAAATCCCCTCTGTTATAAAGGTGTATCTTGTGCTCCTAGCCACTAGCTTCTTGTCAGCTTGCTCTTCTTCGCTCCTACAATAGAAATCACCAGTAGCTAATGTTGCCTTTCTATGTGACCTTGGATGCATTACACAGATCTTTCTTTCATTCTCCTGACCACCACAATATGGGCTGTGATTAGTGTCAAGGTTGGCTTAACACAGGTGTAGAAAGCTGCATGCAGTCACTCAAAAGGTGAAACTGAATGTGAGCTACAGCCACATCACCTGAACCTCACAACCCTTCGGGCAGTGCAAAGGGGAAAGAAGGCATCATTCCTCTCTAACACCAGGGCCAGTCTGCTTGGCGTGGGACATTTGCTGCTCTGAGACTTTGATCCCAATTAAAACAATCAGCTTTGCAAGACAAAAATTCGAATTCAAGACTTAGAGCTGTTGTCCCCAGACAAGATGTCAGAAGAGCATCAAAGACACATCAAGAATAAAACAGCTTAATTTTCCTTGTGAATAGCTGTCTGCTTATTTTTTAATTAAACAACAGCTGGGTGTAGACTTGTGAGACAGCAGAGGGATCCCAAGACAGAGATTAGGCAACCTATGTAATGCAGGGATGTAAACCCTTCCTACTATTGCCAGTGTGGCAGCTGATGCTGGCAGAACACTCTCCATCACTGAACTCATCACTACAACAAGCTTCTGAAAAGGGTCTCTTAGCTTTTGAGCATTTAATCCCAGAATCAATTGTGTACCCCAATTCACAGTCAATTCCCCAGCTTGTAAAAGAGATAGTGGTCATGGGCAGGGATTTTAGGAGCAGGTTGGAGAAGCCTCTGCTGGCAGCAGCCTACATAAAACTGGTTCCATCTTCAGGCATGAGCGTGGACGAGGCCACCTCTCAAAATCTATCACTTGTTGATATACATGTCAGTGAAAGTCTGAAACTCTATGTCTTCTTACCACACAGACCCAGGAACAAGGTAAGCTTCCCCATGTGGAGATCCCTCAGGGCTCGGCCACGCAGGGAGGGCTGTGAACCCTTGCTGCCAAGGAGCCAAGCCTGCACGCTTCTGATGTCTGTGGTTACAAAGGAAAGACTGGGACTGAGGACCTGTACTGCTCAGCCCCAGTAATGCACCTTCTCAGACACTGAGCCACTGACCCAGCCATCACCCTAAGCCACAGATGCGCCCCCCCCTTGCCACCGAGGACCGCCATGCTGGACACCATGTGGGGAATACAACTGTGCTCCCAAAGAGAGCGGTGCAGGTTGCTGCACTGTCAGACTGCCCTAGATTGGAGCAAATAAGCTCATTCCTAAAGGAAGGTAATTGTTCTATTTTAAAACTAAGTGGTTCAAGGAGAAAAATGCAGGCAAGAGGGCCTGATGCTCTGAGCTTGGGGTGGGAAACAGGAGGTGTGCAGGGCAGAGCAACTAACTGCACAGCTGCTTTGCTGGATAGTTAAAGTGCTGGATGAAAAACAGGAGTCAGGCTGCTACTGTGTCTGCAGCCCAGCCAAATCGGTGCTGCTGGAGACAGCAGAGACCTTGGCAGGAGAAGGGGGTGCCCCTCCTCAGGGTACAAAGCTTCAAGGCTGGACACCCTTAAAAACCAGAGGGGAAAAGCTGCTGGTGGAACAAAGAGGCTCTGTCACCTCTTGCCTATCCTCCCTCCCCTCGCAAGTTCAGGTTTTGTGGCCATAAAGTAGATCCCTAGAGCCCTTTGGGTCAGCCCATCAGGCCAGTGCCACTCCACAGGCTGGGCAGAGAGCTGGTGGTGTACAGCCCAGCCATGCAGAGAGGCAGCCCCCACCACAGGGATGGTTTGCAAGGAAGCTTCTCTGGGGAAAATAGCTGCTGCTTTGGCAAACTGTCTCCCAGAGCAAAGACCAACAAACTAGAGCAGACAACAACAGAGTCATTAATAAGGCCAAGCCTGGCATCTTCCCGGACCCCCCCCCACCACTGTGATCAGTGATTTCACCAAGCAAGCACAGAAGAGGCCTCTTCAGCAGAGTTTTGTCTTTGCTGCTTAAAATTCAATAGCTCCACTTCCCAAGTGGGCAGGAAAGAAACAGTTTTTGTACGTTAACAGCCTGCCCCCCTCGTCCCCATTTGTATGGAGGAAGCTCCCTGGTTTGAACTTGGCAGACGTGCCCCTGGCCTGCAGGGGAAGGACACCAGGAGGCTGGAAGGATGTGTCAGCAGCTCCCTAGCCCTGCTGGACCACCGCAGCCCCAGCCCTGGCAGAAACAGGTCCATTTGAACATCCTTCAGCTGGAGGTCAGACAGATGCACTAGGTGCTCCAGCAGCCTGGGTCCCACCAGGGATGCCAGTGAACAGCTCCCCCCGAGGTGGGCACCCTTGCTGACTCTCCCTGTGTCCTTTCTGCTCAGGCTCAGGGACAGAGCTGTACCACTGGCAGGGTCCGACGTGGCGCTGGCCTCATGCATCCACACCAAGAGATAACATGCACGCGGTGAGCGGAGCCATGGCTTGCCTTCAGACAGCATCACAAGATGATGACGTAAACCCCATTTTTGGGGGACCCTGTGACCTGCTAACAGTGGTGGAAGCACTCAGATGACCCCTCATACAGGAGCTGAATATTATTCATGTAAAATTTTGCTTTAAAACCAAGGCTGGCTGCCCTGTCTTGTCTGAGAGCTATTCGCTGCCACTTTAGGTCAGAGTTAAGGTTACTAAGAACATAAATGACACGTTTTCTCTCACAGACAGCCAAGACTCCTCTTTTGCACAATGAGCACCCAGAATGAGTGGGAGGATGCGATAAGTGCCCTGCAAAGCTTTTTTCACCTTAAAGTAGTTTTGCAGTTGACAATCTACAGCTGTAACTTAGCACGTCTGGGAAAAGAGAAGTCCTCAGGCCTTGCTTGTGTAACCCGGCCTTGTGCCCACAGCTCTCAGCTGCCAACCTGCAATAATGCTGTTGGGTCAGCCAAGCTGTTAAGGCCCAGCTTCCCTCCCAGAAAGCCAGGGTCACTTCCCCGGAATGGTCACCTCCATCGGTTTGGGATGCTGCAGTCTGGCAGAGGCAGAGCCGGCTGTTCCCTCTGTGCTGGATCACTGATGAGCAGGGAGGGCACAGATGAGTAACTGTACCAAGAAGGGTCAGGGCTGAAGCACTGGGGCCAGAGGAGAGCACACCATTCACCCAGATCACGTGTCCTGCAGAGCTGGCAGCAGCAAGAGCGTCAGTGAACAGGCAGAGCAAAGGGGAGCGTTTGCCATCTGAGTGCTGGGCACCCTCCTAGCAGTATGGCTCCTAAGGGAGGAATGAAACATGGGAACAAGTGACCTGGTCTGGGCATAGACGTTGCACTCCGCGAGGGATGTGCCTGCTTTGCACAGATAGGAGGGATCTTCTGCTTTCAAATCCTTTCTGACTACCATCCCCTCCCTCCCCATGGTCTGCAGCCCCTCCATCCACCTCTCTCGCTGCAGTAATCATGTGAGCCTTATCTTAGCCACACATAATCTCAGTCCTTTGTCCCTCTGGACAGGGCTTGGAGAACTCCCCAAACTTAATGAAGCAGGTCCACCCCCTCATTAACTAACGGGGCCTGTCTTCTTTCATTAGGTTGTGCTGACTCTGCTCACACATCACACTTGCTGCTCTAGATGCAGGGACACTGGGGCATTTCCAGCTGGGACACAGACAAAAGGAAGAGATAGCAGAGCCTTGGTTACCACCAGAGCAATTCAGGACAAATAATTAGAGGCTTTCAAGGCTAATTGGATCTGTACTGTCAATCCAGGACAGGAGATGCCTTAACCCACACTGCCTGCCTGAGATTGCTAAGCGGGCCATAAATAAACTGCAGCACTGAACCAAAGCTCATCGGCCTTCAGCTTCCACCCTGCATGCTCCCTCCAAGCCCCACTATGGCACAGCCTACCTGGGGGGCAGTCCAGCTCCCTTGCCTTTTCCAGGACTGCAGCCTTGCAGCCACACCAGGACACTTGGAGTCCACCTCAGGCAGCTCAAGGACCCTTCAGGCATGCAGAATTCAGCGTGACTCAGAAGCTACTGCTTTCAAAGTCAAAGGGTAAATGGACTAGTGGTTAGGAAGAGCCAGGGTGAGAGATCAGTATTAGCAGAGGCTGGCAAGCCAAAGAGAAGCTATTTCCAGAGGAAGGCTTGTGAGTTGGAAGGTGGTTCCCTGCAGTATTCAACCTGCCTTTTGTTTTCAGTTACAAGAGAAGACTCCTGTCCTGTCCCCAGCTGACTGTCAGCCCCGAAAAGTCCTTCTTCCCTTCCCTGCTCAGATGTCTCTTCCAATCCTGGGAGTGCTGGCACTTCAAGACAAGGTATGCCTAAAACAAGAACAACCACCTTTACGTGACTGCCAGCCAGCACAAGGACATGCAGACCCTTAAAGCAAGCTGGAAGCCTTCCCTCTGAGGACCTTCAGCATCTAATCATCTTTAAGGAGGCAGGCTCAAAACTGTGCACTGGGGCCCCAAGCCTTTGACCTGTCTGCAAGGCTGATTGCTGTGCAAGGGCCCAGAGGCTTCCTGCAGGAAACACAGCAAAGGAAAATGGCTTGTACTGCTTGGGACCGTGACCTGCAGGTCTTCTACCTCTGCCACAGGAAAGCCAGGCGCAGGATGCGCAGAAAGGCAAAGTCACAACAAAAGACAGTCCAACACTCTGGGCCAGGCAAAAATAGATTAACCTACTTGAAAGTAGGACGATGTCACTAAAGAGTAGGACATCTGGTCACCACAGCAGGAGGAGCAAATACAGAGGAGGCAGCTTGCCCATGCACATGCTAACCTGATAGGAGACAGCTAAAGTGCAGATATGTAGTATGTTCAGGCAAGCAGCTGGGATGAATGGTCCTCAAATCAGAGCAGCTCTCTGTCTCTCTGAGATGACTGCTAGACTCACTGCTGACAGTCAGTCTACCTGCCTAACAGAAGAAATGTTCTGCCCCCAGGAGCCTGTGGGATGCATGTGCCCAAACCTAATGGCTGGTCCCCGTCTTCCTGATTTGCTAAACTCAGGGGTTTGCAAGAAACGATCACCAAGAGAGAAAACTTAAGAAGATTCCTGATGTGCCTGACCGCTGAAGTGTCAGAACGAGTTTAATGCTTGTAACCTGCTTCGAGGCTCCCTACTGCCAAGGCCATCTCCTCTGCTGGCCTCAGCCCACCTACCTCTGCTCGACTCCTTGCACGTCAGCACCTTTCCCCCAGCTCACTTTTCAGCCCACTAGCAGAGAGTGCTGTTCAAAGAGGACATGAGGAAAAAAAAGTTATTAAGGATCATCACTGAGCTTGTATTTAGCATCTTCAAAAGCTCCACAGACCACCAGCCAGTCAGCAGGCTGCAGCTGAGGCAGGCGTGATGAGTCCCCCAAAAAGAAACAAGAAAATAAGTTCTGCAGATAGCATGTTCATCAAAGGAGCCTCACTGCTGTTTGTAGAGAGGAGTTAAGGCTACACCACTGCCTGCCTGCTCCAGGGCCGAGTTTCCTACCCAGCCTTGGCAGGACAGGCAGTTTTCTTGGCTTAGGACCCTGTGCTGGAACGGAAACACAGAGCACCAGATCTCAGGGCACCATTCAAAATCCTGCTCCTTGTTGTTGCTGCTCTCAAAGGAGGCAGTAGGAAACCATCCAGGTCCATTTGCAGAAAGCTGTGAGTCCCTCCAAAGAAAGGTTTCCCTGCCAGGTGTGGTTTGTTTTCTTAAACTCTGACTTGCAAAAAGCAGTCTGTGGGAGCCATGAGCTCAGGTGTGAACCTCAGCAGCCCCTAAACTGAGGTGAGTGTTCCTGGTCTAACCTAACATCTGAGTCCACCAGCTGAGAAAAGCCATCAAGATTGTTTTGCGGGTATCCCCATGTCAGCTTCCTTTTAACTTCGAAGTTATCAGCCACCCACAATGGTCTTTTAACTGCCTTGAATGGAATTCAGCTGCTCAGCCACTCCCTCCAGGCTAGGGAAACATGCACACCAGTCTAGGACGAAGTTGAGAGGTGGAGAAAGATTTTTGTCTTTCCTAGGGCTGTTAACCGTGGCTGCTTGCTAGCACTTGTCATCAAGACATTTGGGGCAGGAGTGATGACCCTTATGGATCAGGCAGGGCATCCAGGCAGCAGTAAAGCAGGAAGGTGGCCCGCCTGCCCTGTGCCCATGGTCCTTCCCCAGGGACAGCAGCCCAGGATGGCAAGCAGCGCTGCTGGATGGGGAAAGCTCAGGGGTGACAGGAAACACTGGGACAGAGGAGACCACCAGCTCCAGCCCTGGGCTGCCCGAGTCCCTTTTGTGGTGCCAACAATGGTGATGATGCCTTTGACTTCACAACAGTGAAATTCAGTTTGCCAACAGCAGGGTGCAGGCTGAAGCTGCTCTGGGCTGCAGAAGCCAACCATAGGTGCACAAGCTGACTGCTCAAGGCCATCCCCTCACACACCACCTCTGCCAGCCTGGGCAACAGCCCCAGAACTGCCGCCTCCCTCATACTAAACCTAGAAACCATTACTCCCCTTTTCCTGCCATAAGGAAGCCAATTTTTGCCAGGCAGAAAGAACCAGAAGTGCTCACTTTGGGACATTTTATTTTTTTTTACTCTGGAGTGTCTTTCATCCTACACAAAGTCATTGCTAACTGAGGAATCATATCAAATCCACAGGCAAATTCTGCTGTCCTCCTATGACCACTGCCCAGAGGTACTGACATGGAACTTAAGGCTGAAGCACCAGAAGACTGCTCCTCATAACAAGGCTTCCCATCCCACAGAGAAAGCAAGCATCCTATTCCTGCAACTTTGCCAAGAGGCTACTAACTTTGCTTGCCAAGAAAGACCTTAAACCTTCCCAGTGCAATTCTTGTCCATCAGACCAAGGTGACCCACATGTCAGCTTGAATGAGGTTTTCCACATGACACCTTTTCAATTCTGCTTTTCAGCCTTCCCTCTAAGTTAGGGAATTACAGTGAGCCCAGTGCCTCTCGCCCATGTCCGAGCAAAGGAGCACTGCTTACAGCCTGGCAGGGATGCTGCCTCTGCCTTACATACCACTGGGTGGTGGTTGAAAGGATGTTTCTGCCACCCCGATGAGCCTGCTCCATTACACAGAAGAAAGCCAGAGAGGCACTGGACCGGGAAAGAGCTGGCCAGGAACCTGACAGCAGAAAAATCCTTGCAGCAAACCCTCTTCCAGGCCTCAAATCTTCCAAAACCCGTACAGCGAGTCCTTCCCTGAACAGCCTGAGAAGCACTGCAGCCCTTTGAGATAGCATGACACCACTTGAGCACAAGCTTAATCCCCCAGTACTCCTTCCCGGAGACTCTCAGGAAAGGACAGCCACCTTCTAACTCGGTGAATGTCACTTCACTGGACACCGCTTGTAAGAAGATGGTGCTCCCGGGGGTGGTCGCTCCAGCTTCTGCCACTGTCTGGCTTATGGAGAGGCGTACATGCAGCGCCTGCACAGCCCACCCTGCACCCTGCTGCTGATACAGGGGATGGCACAGCCCGCTGGAACCGGGATAACACAGCCACGGGGGCACCCATCCCTCCGGCACGGGGGCGGGGGGCTGAGCCCACCGCTCGCCCCCAGGAGCCCTGCCCACCCCCACTCCCGGAGATGTTCCCCGCAGTGTGTGCCTGCGTGGGGGGTGCGCGCACTCACCTCGCAGCTCCGCGCCCTGCTCGCCTCCGTTTCCACGTCCCCGCCACGCCGGGCGCTGGCCCCCGGGACACGCGTGGGGCCATGGGCAAGCGGCTCCGCTCCGCTCGGTGCATCCCCTGGGGGACCCGGGACTGGGATCCCTCCCGGTTGCAGTGCGAGATCTGGACGCCAGGGGACACCAAAGAGCGCAGATGCTGCTGTCGCGTCCTTTGGCTCCCCCTGGCGTTCGCAGCTGGCGCTGCTCCCAGCTCCGCGGGGCGGAGGCAGAGGGACGCAGAGCCAAGCGACAAAGGTGTGGGCAGGCCGTGGGCTTGCTTTCCTCTCCCCTTTCGGCCATCCCAGGACCTGTGCTCTGTTGTGGCAGTAGAATGCTATGTGGGGACCCCAAAAAGGACTGGCTGCTGGCTCTGTGGATGTTTTCTCAGTGGGCTGAGGGTATTGGGAATGAGGCACTGTTTTCCACCCCCACGCTGGCAGCATCAGGATGGCTGCTCCAAGCAGGCGGTTAATTGGGGTCTCCCGTGCTAAGGGTGTGCCCACAGGGACACCCCTCCGCCTGGGGCACAGCTGCAGCTCTGGTACCCCTGGCTGCCTCATCCCCACCACGGCACTCTTGGGGCAGGGGCAGCCTGAGCAGCTTCTCAGGGCCTTGTTAGTCATGCGGGAGCAGTGGTAGAAGGCAGGCAGGGAAGTGGGATTTTTGCATGTCCCTGGTGCAAGAAAGGCCCTGGAGAGCTCTGCAATTGGTGGGGTACCAGGCTGCGGTCCCCTACATTGATGCTCAACCTCCCACACACCTCGCCTACCTCACAGGGCCAGGGGAGAGAGGAGGTGGCATGTGCAGGAGGATACAGCCCCTTCCTTCCAGGCAGCAGCTGCCCTCTGCCCTGCGCATGAAGCCCCCATGACTGGTGGACCAGACATGTGCTCAGCATCTACCTTCTGGGCTGGAGCGTTGCTAAGAGACAGGATCCCACGGGAGGCTGTGGTGCCAGCCACTGAGCCCGGCACATCAGCAGAAGGGGATGCAGCCACCAGGGAACCTCTGAATGAGGGAAGGCCGATGTGGGAGATTATGCAAAATGCAGCAAGGTACCATAAGAGACACCCCCACACCTCACAGAGAAACCTCTAATGTGGCGAGAAAGGAGGCAAAACCAGGAGGAAGAAAGATTTCAGCATCAGCAGGATGAACTAGTCTGGAGAGAGGTCTCCAGAGGATTTCAGGTCAGGGAGATCACACTGAAGCGATACATTTCCGTTAGCAGCCCGTTCCCTCTCCCTGGACCGTGGAGGGGGGTCTTGCTTGGCTTGTCAGGGCAAGCAGCTGGCATGTGCAAGCCACAGTGGGGGGGGCTGAACAGGCAGCCTGGCAAGAGGAGGGCAGGAGGACAGGGCAAGGCTGGGAGCTGAGCACTTCAGTGGCCAGGCTGCTGCTTGGGTCACTGCCCGGGGCATTCGGGTTGGGTTGAGAAATAGTCACTTTGCTCTTTTCTCTCCTCTTCTTTGATGTGGCAAGGAATTCATGGGCTGTGGGGGTCTAAAACCCAATGCAGGGGATGGTGAGAAAGATGACCGGAGGTGATGCAAGACCCAACTTCCAGGACTTTCTCCAGTGCAAGTTAATTGGACAACTGTCCCAGAGACTAGACAGGGGCAGTGGAGTGTCCCTGTCTGACACATGCTCTGGCATTGTACAAGGTGAGTAGCTGCCCCTCAAGCCCACAGTCGGCATTTTTCTACCTATGTACAAGTCCTTTTCATGCTTTTCACAGCAATTCACACAAGCCAAAGCTTTCTTTGCTTTTTAGGTGACCAACATTCCTATCATGTGATTTAAAATTGGAAATGAAATCATATATTGTGAAGTTGGCAGCACCACAGACATCCCAGAGGAGAACAGAAAGCAGCCCAGAACAAAATAGGCTAACAGCCCTGCCCTGCATCCTTTGCCATTGCCTTGCTGAGCCTCCCATGCAGTTGCAGGCACTGAATTTAAAGTCCTGGGCTGCAGTGACAGACCATATTAGGGGACGGCTACTCTGTGAAGACAATTAATTGGGCTCTCCCAGGCCTCTGCAACCTCAAGTGGGTGCCTTGAGTGGTCCTCAATGGTGCTGCAGGCTGGGGTGTCAGTGGGTGCCACAGCCTGGCTTGGTTGCTAGTGCTGAGCTGCCCATGTGGCTGTGTGGTGCAGCGTGGAGCGTGACAGCGTTGCAGTGGCAGCTGGCGGAGGGATGCACAGCCCATCTGCCACCAAGCCAAGCTGAGCCCCACACTCTGCAGGGGCCCCATCCTCTTTGCACGAGCTTGGTGAAAGAGATGGTCCCTGGCATCTTTACTACCCTTGCTCTGATGCAGGTACCTGTTGAATGATCCTCAAAGCAGAGGATCAAACCACAAGAGTCCTTCCCTAGTTCATTGAATCTTGACCCCAAACTTTGATATTTTTGATGTGGTCATTAGTGGTAATTTAAAACTATGGGCTCCTTTAACATCAGACTGCTCCAGAGTGGTGTCCAGATAAAGTAAAAAGCTTTGCTTTGCTTGTAATTCTTCCCAGGTGATAGCTCCTTCCCCTCCTTGTTACCCTTCTTCTTCTGTGCCCTTCATCCCCATAGGCCATGTCTTCCTTTTCCTGGGTGCTCCTCTCCCCCACCCTATTGCCCTTGGAAGTATCCAGCATTTTGCAGGGCATTGCTCCTGGAAGCACAGGACTCCCTGTTTGCAGAAGTCTCCAACTGAGGCCCAGTCAGGTTAACAATTAGCTTCAAAAGTTTTTTCCAGCTAGGGAGATCTGAGAGACAAAAGACTCTTGCTGGCAAAATGAAAGCTGCTAGATGAGCACAGGAGCAATACTTGCTTTCCCTTGTTTGCTGGGAAATGTAAACAGCAGCTGTCCAGCTCAGTGCCTTCAGGAACCTCTTGCCATCCAGACTGCTTGAGAGCTCACTTTTCTGGACTGACAACTCAAGTAATGTGACCTGGCTTTACCAGGGTGCAAACCCAGGTACCCCAGAGGATGCACTAGATGCCACAAGCTGCTGTTTGGAAGCAATGCTTCCCCTCCCAGCACTGCTGTAAGTTCATGGCACAAGCATGGGAAGGTCCCAGCCTGACCCAGAGGCAAGCAGACCTGTCCCATCTGCTGGGCACAACACTGGTCCCTGGCTCCTGCCCAACACTGCCCAGCTCTGATGCATGTTTTCAGCGTCACCTTCCCCACAGCTCCCATCCACTCCTTTCTGGTGTGTAAGACCCCGGGTGGGAAGAGCTAACAGCACACATCAGTAAGGCACAGCCCTGCTGAGAGACGCTGAGCACAGCCAGCACCATTGGCAGCCCTGTGTGCTGCATTACCTGACAGGAGAGGAGCCTCTGGCATACCCAAGATACTGACGACCTGGCTTTCTCTGGCAAAATACCACTGAACACACCAAGCCAGAGGGACCAAAGAGGTTCCATCCTGGCTAGATGGGTGGGATGCTCCATCCCCCAAACTGTGCTGCATGAGAAACACACCCAGCTGTCCCCATCACCCCCAGCCTCATTTTAAGAAGCTGGGGCATCTCAGTTCCACTCATTTGGAAAAAGGGTGCTTCAAATCTCCCAAGTGACTCCCCTCTTCCCAGAAACATGCACTGAACTGCACTTTGAGGACTCTCAGTCACTGCCAGAGACAGCCCTGTTCTTGGGTTCCCTCCTTCCCTACCGTGACTGGAAGTATATGGCAAGCGGGGCCATTTGCCAATGTTTGTGTCTCGACAAACAGTCTGTCAGCATTTTAGTGTATGGCTTCAGCTGGGATCAGCTATGCGTTCTCTCCCCATTAAATGGCAGAGCTGTGTGCAAACACCCTGGCATCAAACCATCTGGGGCATGCTCGGGGCCAACTGCTGATCTCCTGGTAGTATGTGTCAGGCACCTTCTCGCACCAAGGCGAAGGATGACTGTGGGATGGGTACTCCCATGCCACTGCCTGCACAGGTAGCCAACCCCCATCCTGCCCTTGAGGGTCTCCTCTGCCACCAGTCACCTCTCCCACTAGGACTGCCTACCTGGATCCACTCTGCTCCAGCCTCGCTCACAGCTCACACTGGCATGAGTAAGCTGCAGCAGATAGCAGTCCTGAATAGAGCAGACTATTGAACGGTAGCAGAGGCCAGTGGAAACAAATTCTGGTTGCTGATAACAGACAAGTCCCCCACTCCTACTAGCATGATAGCAAGCTTTCACGACCCTCATTCATGGAGCTGTTGAGCATTCATCTCCCTCCCTGGCTTGCTGGGGAGCTGTGGCATGGGGGACTGGGAACAGGGCAGACTTTGTCCTAAGATTACACCCTGACAGAACAGAGTCTTGCTTACACAGGTACTGTTCAAGCTCAGTGGTAAGATACCTTGGATGTACAGGCTAGATTCTGTCCAGACCAAAAGGCTCTGGAAATGGTTTCTGGCCCAGGGAACCAGGATTCAGGTGCCTTTAACTTCAGCCTGACCTCTGCTATGTCCTCCAGTCTCAGCAGTTTGCACCAAGAGCAGAATCTGGCTTTTTTCCCAAGGTTACATTCTGGCTTGGCGTAGCTGTTACAGGAGAAGAGCAAACTGAAAGAGTAGACACATAGGACGTGATGCATCCCACCTATTTTCAGCTGGAGGAGACACCGCCTCTTGCAGCAGCCAAGGGTCTTCTAAGTTAACCCAGTGGACCCAAAGACACTGCATCCATTTACACCAGAGGTGAGTTTGTCCCCAGTAAGCTGTTAGCATGTTCACCTGCCTTTCCTAGTACACTGGCTCCTCAACGCTCATCTGTGACGGCTTTAAATGGTACCAAGATGGTCACCTCTTGAGAAGATTTCCACATCCTTGTCAGACACTGGGAAGACCCAAGTTCCCCAGACCCATTTCCTCTGTACAGCACTTAGCATAGCAAGGGCCTCATCTCTGTTACTTAGCACAAAATAAGGATACTTACTAGCTAAGGCCAACAGTGGAGCTGGTGATCTATTTTACATCTCCAAACCTCCTCTTGCTTGGAGGGGACTGACTCTGGTTCACCACAGAGTGAAAGGATTCAAAGCCGCAAGGGTAGGTGACACTGAAAATGTCACTGGTGGTACCCAGTAGGTAAGTCACCCCTTGCAAGACAAACCTGAAAGCTTCTTTCTGCTATGGTCTATCCTCCCCTGGAGTTCAGGAAAGTCAGTGATCAGCCCCAGGCACTGATTCCGCAAACGGCACAGAAGGTAGCGTTGCTGGCAGACCAGCCAAGCCCACCAGTCCCACTGCATCTAGGCTCAGAAACCTTCCAAGATGTGTTCAGCAGAGCTTGGGCAAGTTGCTGCCTCCACATAAAGCTGGAGATGGAACAAGTGAGCTTCAGAAGAGCATGCACATAGAAAGTGATGGCCACAGACTGCAGTGAGATGTATCTCCACTGTGGTTTACACTGTGGATTTGTAGGTAACGTTGCCTGAAAGCTGGTGTGACCAAGACCAGGTCTGTACCAGATCCCAGTGGCTGGGCTGAGCTGCAGATGCGCTGATGCCACAGGCACCACTGAAAGCAAGGTGCACATCTCCTTGCTGGGCAGACCCCAGACTCATGCTTGGTACTGAGGGGCATGATCTCTGTCTAGAGGAAGGCCTAGGTTTTATTGTGGTAGTATTGCTGGTGATGTGTTCATATACCAGCTCTGTTTCTTTACAAAATTACACGCTAATGTTTCCCGAGGATACAAGGACAGAGCAATCAGCATCACCACAAAGAGAGACCATCAAGAACTGCAGATGACAAACACACAACTCAAAGATCAGGGTTACAGCAATTATTTCACATCTGCCACTGAAGGAAATACATGTTGCACCTATGATTATCACTACACCACAGCAAAATCCATGATCAAAACAAGAGTAAAAATTGAGCCAGAGCAAACACAGAGCAGCCATGGCTAGCACCCCGTCACAGAAGCCTGATCGGTTTGCCGTTCCTCCCCCAGCCCCAAGCTGAGCACTCCATGGGGGTGTCGATGCCTGATTCCACGAGTCAGCTTGTGCTAAAACAGCAGCAGTGGCTTGCCTCTGTATCTGCTGCTCTTCAGAGGGTCATGAGCATCCCTAAAAATCCAGTTCCTCGCGCTTGCCAGGAACAGCAGCCAGCAAATGGATCAAGCCCAGCCCATGCAGGGTCCCAGCTGGGGAAGGCAGCGCTGCAAAGATGCATGGAGGCCAGCTCTGGTATTGGGATGCACGGAGCAGCAGCTGCCTGTCCCTTAGTGTGGGCTGGCTGGGAAACACTGCATGTGCCACCCAGGTGTCCCCCGCATGGCAGGGATCTGCTTCTTGGGCTGCGACTGGGCTGCATCAGGCCTCAGCAGTGAGCATGGAGTCTGCGTGTCCATGCTCAGGCGTTCATCGACATGACAGTTTGATCACACCTGTCCAGAGGCGAATGAGCATAGAGATGAGATGTGTTCATGGGGGGATGCATGTAGCCAGGGCGTTCCCTGCCCCTGCACAGGGAGGGAAGGGCAGGAATAGGGTCTGTGGGGCGGGGCGGGGAAGAGGAGCTGCATGAGACTAAATCAGTTTGGGATTAGAAGGTCGCGCTGGCAACCTGCCATGTGACAGCCAGGCTTGCACAGCCAGAACCCCAGCTGTCAGCCTGGTGGCAGCAATTAAATGAGGTATCGATTGAGGAATTGTTGTCTGCAGGGTTTAAAGATAAGATCGATTGAGACCAAAAGGTTTAGGCTCCGTTTACTAATCAGTCGAGTGTGCTTGCAAGAGAAACCTTCGGAGACACGGCGAGCTGAGCTGTGTTCGGGCAGTACTGCCAATGTGCTGGGGTTACCCCCTCTCTGGCATCCAGTCTTCACCACTCCCGACTCTCTGGTGCCAGAGGGTGGATGGGTACTGTTGTGCTCACGCCAGGGATTTAAATCAGCAAGGAGGCAATCTGCTGGGCAGAGTGGGTGGGGGCAGCGGGGGTGGCGTATTTTGTATGTGCTGGGGTGACAAGCTGCTTTTCTCCCAGCACAGGGATGTGGGAAAGAAGGGTTGTGCATGTGTCTGTGCATGGGGAGGAGTAAACCAAGAGAAGGGCTGCTCCCTTTGCATTGCAAATTGTTTGGGGGTGAATTGATCCATTTCTTAGGCTCTGGCATTAGTTACAGCCTGAACACATTTCTCTTCCCCCTGCTCCTTGTGCAGCAAGCCCAGAGACACAAAGGAGACAAATGTGGCACAGACTTTTTGTGGCTTATGTGCTGATTCTGCCTACACTCCATGGAGCTAAATTGGAGGAGAGCAAGGCAATGGCTTTATGCCCACTCTGCTTTGTTCCCTCAATTCCAGACAATGTCCAGGACATGGTCAAATGGGGACAAGCAGGCAGTGGCCTTGCTTGGATGTGGTTTGGGTGTCCTTTGAGACTCTATCCTTACTTGTTGTTGTGGTGGTGGGGGTCTGTGGATTCAAAACGGGATGGTTTCTAAACCAGCTGGGGAGCTGGGCTAGGTCATGTCTCCCAGGGGACATCTTGGTGTCAGCTCTGCATTAGGAAGAGGCGTTGACATGGCTCTCCCTTACTGGGGCAGCCAGAGGATTCCTCTTTTCATCTCAGCTTACCAGGAAAGTTCAAGCCTAGCAAACCGGGGAGGGTCAGGAGCTGTAGCAATGGGTCCTGTGACCCACAGCCAGCCTGGGGGCAGTGCTTCATGGCCAGCATAGCCATGGGTCATGCATTGGCTCAGACCTGCTCCCCACCATGTGACAGGACATGCCAGAGCACTGTCAACCACATAACCTAATGTGAGCCCCAGGGGAAAACACCCGCCAGTTTGCATTCCCTGCACTGGCCAGTCCTCCCAAAACATGACAGAGGGGAGCAGGGCCCAGATGCCACTGCAACTGGCAGAAGTGCAACATGTCCTGCTGGAAATCTTGTCCTTCGGCTGGGACTGCCCTCCCTCTGTGCCAAGCTTGGCGACTGCTATTAGCAACTGCAACCTGACCCAGCCTGCCATAAAACACAGCAGGACAGGAGAGAGCAGCGTTTGAGCAGGCTGAGTAACCGTAGTCACCAGGAGACAGAACGTGCCTCCGGGGGTGGCAGGGATGAAAGGAGGGGATGGAAGAGAAAACAGAGATCAAGGACACTGTGACGCCATGTGGCTGTTCCGGGTGTCTCATGCTTTTGCAGCAGGGCTAGGCAGATTTATAGCTTTGTCTTGAGGGTCTGGAGCCAGCCTCCAGTTATTTCACATTTAGGAGGCAGTTTCCTTTGCTTTTCCTCTGTCTCTGGCTTGTAAAGCTGCATGCCCCACGCTGGACCAGACCCATGTCCTTGTTCTCTGCATATAGCATCAGTGCCTGGGACAGATACTGCATCCCTGCCAGTGCAGGACAGAACTGACTAGGGTCTAGGGAATTGTTGTTTTCTTGCTGTTGTTACACAGCTCCGTGCCACTGCAGCATCCAGGAACTGAATTTAACAGTGCTTCTCTATGGGAGATGCAGATCGGGCAGCAGGCCCTGGGCTGCCAAAGCCATAATGTTCTTCCTATGTGGATTTTGCTTTCCTTATTCTTCCCCAACAGTCAGGCTGACCACCCTGCTCATGGCCACCTGTCCATGCTAAGAGGGAACAGGAGACCCTGTGGCTTCTGTGGGCTGAAGAGCCAGCAAGCCTTCTCTAGGCTTTCCAAAAGCCATTCCAGCCCATGCCACCTCCTACATATGGCTGTGGTGGATGAGCAGTGCAAGAGTCCCCCTGTCTGTCTCTCTGGACCAGCATGGCTCAGAGAGCACATCCAGGCTCCTGGTTCACGCTGTGACTGCACGTTGGGCAGGAGATCAGAGCATTGTTTCCTAAATGCTTCCTGGAGAGGTGGCAAGAACCACTCAAGCTGACCCACTTGTCTGCCAGGTTGCTTGCTTTCCAGTATGGGCCTCTGCCAGGAGTGAGGTTGGTGGTTGACTGATGATGGCTACCTCAGTGCCACTCTGACCCCATAAGCAGTTCTGGGGAACCCATAGCTATCTTCCAGGCCTACTGGCCATGATAAGGTACTGATAAGTCCCTCCAAGGGAGATGCAGATAAGGAAAAACACATCTGCAGAGACATAGAAAAGTCTCCAGAGATCAAAGTGGCTCTCCTAGCAAACGCAATGGGTCCCCTCCATATGTGATCATCTCAACTGGTCTGCTGGATCAGAGGTGCCCAGATGGCACCTGCTATAACATTTTGTTTGCCACCTGGCATCAGGCTGGTATCTTCCCTAATCAAGTCCATGCTGTGGTTTAAAGCCCAGCCAGGAAGAGAAGTCCAGGCTCCCCGCATATTCCTACGGGTTGGACGCTGCTCACAGACAGGAAAACTTGAGATCAAGACAAATCTCCAGGAGCCACGGGGGCATTTGTTTCCTATTTGGCTGCCCTGGGTGAATAAATTCTGCCTGTGCAAGTCAGGGTGTGTTTGCCCGCACACAGGAAGGCTTGACTCTTGCAAGGTGAGGAGAAGCAGCAGGTTGTGTCTGTGCAGCGAGAAACTGTTTCTGCACCACCTTTCTGTCCCGCAGCCTAGGTAGGATGAGGTACAGGACGGATGCAGCGGGGTGCCAGGCTGCCAGAGCATTCAGGAGGCACCCCTGCCTCCATGGGTTACCATGACAAAGGGACAGCAGAGCTACTCCCATCTCTCCTCCATTTCCCTTGTGGCATGAGGCCGTGATCCAGCAGCAGAGAGAACAAAGAACAGCTATTGGGAAAGCTGTTCACAGCTGCCCACTGAGGTTGCTGTGAAGCAATGGGGAGCAGGAGTAGGACTGAACCCCAGCCTGTGCCAAGAGCATCAGCAGAGGCACAGTACTTTCCTAGGCCTCCTCACATGTATCATCTCAGTGTGGTCATTACTCTTTAGCAGAGACATGCATATCCACAGACAGATAAATACAGACAGATAAAGACAGACCCCAGCAGCATGCAGGAGGTTTCTTGTCTGTGCACAGGAAATCTCCATCTTTGAGGCTCAAGGGGGATCTTATCAGTGTATACAAAGACCTGAAGGGAGGGTGCAAAGAGGATTGAGCCAGGCTCTTTTTAGTGGTACCCAGTGAAAGGACAAGAGGCAACAGACACAAATGGAAACACAGGATGGTCCCTGTGAACACCAGGAAACACTTTTTCATTGTGAGGGTGACTGATCACTGGCGTGGGTTGCTCAGGGAGGTTTTGGAGTCACCATCCTTGGAGATATTCAAAAGCCATCTAAACACAGACCTGGGCAACTGGCTTTTGGTGGCCCTGCCTGAGCAGGGGGGGGTGGACCAGAGAACATCCAGAGTTCCCTTCCAAGCCCAGCCAGTCTGTGATACTGTGATCTTGCTGGAGGCTGCATTTCCAGACCCTGGCTCTTCTTTCCAAGTCAAAGCCTTCTTCTAGCTCCCTTCTACTGGTTTACCTAGCTTGGTGGCTGTCACAAATGCCAAACTGAGCTCCATCCATTCCCACCCGTGTGAGGCCGGGCAGACACAGTTTGCTCCCACAGGCAAGGGAAGGTGTTTGCCCGCTTGGCTGCAGCCCTGGAAGAGCAGCAGATTCCGTGTATGGGCCAGAGCCATCACATGCAGGAAGCTTCACCTACTCCCTCCATGCCAGCAGGGACACGCAGGCTGGGAGCTCCCACACAGGCCATGAGCTGGCCTCAGCTCCTCCAGCACCAGTATTGGCATAGGCCCAGTCAGGGACGTATTAGAGACGGGCTTTGCACAGAAAGAAGGGCTGCGCCAGGAAGAGTGCCCCATGCCAGGCTGTTCCTGCTGCCCGGGCTTCCTCCCCCCCAGACTTCCCTTCCTCAGATCCAGATCACTGCCTCTTGCCCTCCCACTATCAGAGATGGTGAATAATTCACTCCATTTATGTCATTACCTTGAAAGTATTTATAGTGCGTGATCAGTGCCCCTAGAGAATTCTGTCTCCTGAACTCCATAAATTGCGTTGTCTCAATCTCTCCTCCCCATCCACCTGTGCTAATTGCTGCATTGTGTTTGCTGACCTCTTGCATTTTCTCTGGTTTCTTCCATCCTTAGTCTCTGGGGGCAAATGCTCTCTACATTTCTCCCCAGGCTCTCCACTGGGGCCACACATCTTTGTTGGTGACCGATCCACAGGTAACAGGGTCACAGCAGGTGTTGTGAGGCTGTAGGGTCATCTCTGTGCTTGCTGGACATTAAATGTGTTTTTCCTCATGGACACATCCCACCACAGAGGAGCAGCTTAGCCAGAACAGGAAGACATATTTCTTTGCAAAAGCAAGGGCAGCTGGAGTATGTGGTGAACTGATGGTACATATGCAAAGTCTGGATGGGTCATTGCTAACTCCAGTTCTGTCCCTTCAGGTTCTGGGAACAGGAGGGACCTAGGCCGATGTGCAGCTCAGCATGAGGATAGATTTCTCACAGCAGTTTCTGTTTTGGGCCATGCTACTGTACAGGGGCATGCACTTTAGAGCTGTCTCACCTTCCAGTGGGAACCATCCATCCCTCATGCCCATGGCAGAACTCACTCAGAAACAGAGCAAGTGTGTCCCAGACTCTCAGGGTCTGCTACCAGCGTTGTTCCAGAGGAACATGCAGCTCTGAGCCGTCCCCCATGGCTCAGGAAAAACCACAGCAGCACAAAGCCCCTCTTACAGGAAGCCCATGCTCAGTGATGCCTCACTGCAGCAGAGGTAAGCATAGCAATCTAAACTTGTAGCGTTTCCCTCGTTCATGCTAGACAGCGTATAGGGCACGGTATGATGAGGAGCAGGAGACAAAGGTACCAGGCATGTAGTAGCATTATGCCTGTTTTCCTCAGTGATGCAGTTAGTTCTTGGTTGTAGATTGATTGTATTAAGTCTTTATTTCTTTATCCTTGGCTCTTACCACCACTGGTCTCTCATGGCATGGGGTCCCTTGGATAAGACCTTCAGGAAGAAGCCTGCTCCTCCCCAGGTCAATGTGAACATGGCTGCTTTCAGAGTTGCTCAAGGTCACTTCATCCCTCTCACCTAAGAGAGGCTCACAAGCCAAGCTGCAATGAGTCTGGCAGGTCTGAACACTGTTGGTGGGGCAGGATACAAAGCTGGCTTAACTGGACAGCCACTGGGTCTCTGGGGCAATCACAGGGTCCCAAGGGAGAGTTCCGCTGGCCCTGGGGCTGCTGAAACTGGAGAGGGGCTTTCCTGCAGGGTGGGTTTGGCACAGCACTGTGCAGCAGACAGAGCACGGGGGAGGATGGGGCTGAGTGGGCCAGGGAGGACCCACAGTGCAGGCTGAGCTCCAGCCTCCTTCTGCTAGCCCCAGCTGGATGGCATCCTGGGAAGCTGCTCTCCTGGGGACCATGCACAAGTGATGCTTGTCCAGCGCTGCCATGCTCCCTTCTCAGAGCTGGTCCCACCGGGCACAGACTGTCCTGCTGCAAGAAGTGGGGAGCACCACCAACCACTTGCAGCCAGCGCCCCCCAGGCCCACAGCAGCTGGCCTGCTCTGCCCTGTGCTGCTTTGTAGGGACCAGGGACGAAGTCAGACAGGCTGTACTGCTGTGTAGATGCTAAACTAGACCAGCATATGGTGCTGTAGGTCCATGGTATAGCTTGCAAGACATCCTACTGACCTGGGCTATGGGAATTACTAGGAGTCAGCCCAGTAGCACTGGGAAAGCTTGTGGGGGCTGTCTCTGGTTTTGCTTGGTTTTTGGGAGGGCAGATTTCTAAAATTAACAAGTCCTGCTCCCAAACACTGCTAAGCAGAGGATGAAACGTGTGTAGTGTGTTTCTGCAGTAATGCTGCTGTGTTTGGGAGCCCATCCTGGCTACCCACATTGGGCTGTGTATCCCCAGGCTGCGTAGCCCATGGGGGACTGATGGCAAGGAGCTGGTGCACCCAGCCTGTGCCTGGCTGCCTGAACTGTGGGAGATGCTGTGGGCACAGGCCAGTGAGAGAGGAAATGAGTGCAGTGAGAAATCTCACTTCCAATAAGGTGCTGCACAGCATTTCCTAGCTGTTTCCATTATAGAGGATTTCTTCCCAAGGAGAAAAAGGAGGAGTCAAGTTTTTCCAGGGACAGCATGCTTCATCCCACGAACCTACTGAAAAAGAGTTTTGCTGAGTGGTTTTCAGCTAGCCACACCCAGAGGATCACTGTACCCTTGCTGTCATGGGGAAACCCAGCTACTTGCCCTCACCTCAGCCACAGTGATGGGCATATTCTCACACTCCTGCCATTTATATTCTTGCCCCACAGATGCAGATTTCAACAACAAGCTCATCTGACCCCTGTCAACAGCCCCTCTGCTTCTGCGGGTGCCCAAGGATGCCTCTGGATCATCAGAGAAGCCTGTGTGCCTTGGGGACCATGATGGCTCTGAGGTGGTGGTGTGAAAGGGACAGCTGCTGGAGGTAGTGATTAGACCTGGCTCCACACCCACATCTCCATGGCCAGCACCAAGGGAGATGCCAAGAAGCAGAGACCTCGCCCATGCCAGGCCCTGGGAACACGGCCAGGCATCACACTCACTCCAGCACCACCGAGAGCTTCCCAGGGCAGGGGGCTGCGGATGCCTGCCAGAGCTGCCCCTCGCAACACTGACTCTGGGTTAGGGTCTCACACCAGGCGGGGACCCCTCACCAGCCCCAGGCCAATGCAAGGCATCGGCACAGCACAAGGCCACCCAAGCCACCCCTCCCTCCCTTCCTTCCTCCCTTCTTCCTCCCTCCCAGCTCACAGCCCTTCCTCTGAGCATCCGAGGGGCACTGATGTGAGATTAACCCCGTGCACTCTGCAGCCTTGCCGTTATTACAGCCCTCTAAGCGGGAGGAGTGCAGGGGTTGGGTCAGCCTTTTCCACGGGGTACAGCTGTGGGCAGCACTGGGGTGATACCGGGGCAGCTCTGAGAGCCCTCTGCTCTCTGCTGTCTCCTCTCCAGCCGCCCTCTCCTTGCTGCTCTGGTCCCAGGACTGCTCCCCGGGCTCGGGGACCGCTGCCCTCCCCATGGCTGGAAGCAGTGGCTGCTCTGGTCCCTGCACCCTGGCAGAGGGTGCACCAGCGCTGGCCGAAGCCCGGGCAGCTCAGCTCCTTTGGGTGCTCAACTCCATCGGGGCTTTGCCCACGTGTAGTGATTTAAGGCTCTGGCTGGAGCCTTCAGCATTTCCTCGTCGACAGTGCAGATGCCACGTCTAATGTCATCCTTTGTGTTTCTCAGGCAGGAAGAGCTGTGTGTACAAATAATTAAAGGGAAGAATTGGAGTGATTAGGGCAGATGATTATTGTCAAATTATGATTTATCTCAGAAGGAAATTAGTACCCCCCCTCCCCCAAAGAGCTCAGCCTAGCACAGTGAATGGGCACTGGTTTTTTGATTAATAGATGCCTTTAGAAGGTCACCTACATCCATTGCAGATTAACTCAGTGGGAAAAGTTCTTTCAGTAATTCAAGCTGTTGTTCTCACAAGCTGTCAGCTAGCTGCGAATGGGGAAGGTCCATCCGTTACAGGGCTGCTGGGTTGGAGGGGATCTTTCTTTCCTCCGGACACATAGATGTGATATATGATGCACAGAGACATGGATGACCGAGAAAACGAGCTGTGGAAAGAAAACAAAAACAGCAGTAAAGGGAAGCGAGGAAGCTGAGCGGGCAGAGAGCTGGCCCAGGCAGCATGGGGCCTGGGACTGGAGGGGCAGAGCTCAGCTTGAGGCTGATGCTGGAGCAGTGGTCCTAGAGCTGGGCTGCTCAGCATGGTGGAGGAAGGGTTTAGATGTCCTCCTTTCGTGACCATGATGAGCTCCTCCTACTGTGGAGACTGTAAGTCATCCTGTGTTTGCTTCATCCATGCCTGTATTTAGATGCATCCATGGAGGTGCTGGGCAGGCTGAAGCCAGTGTCCCACAGGATCTGACAGTCTCCTGTACATTCCTGGCAAAGATCCCTCAGCGTGGGGGCTTGACTCTTCCACACTGTGGACACGTCCCACTTGGCTGCCGAGGAGGAATGGCCACACTAGGATCAAACTGCCACTCAGGCAGGAGCTGGTGATGGCGAAGTGGAAATAGGACCTGCAGGGATGGGATGAGGAGAGGCTGGGACTTGCACCACTGTGAAGAGAACAGTACAACAGCATCAATCCACAAACTGACGAGCAGTATCAGAAATGCTCATTCTGGTACAAGCTGTTTTTCATATTGACCTTCTGTAGGTGCTCCCTTGTATGTCTTTTGAGCTCCATAACCACTGTGCTTAAAAAAAGACTACAGATGGGATTGCTCCTCTCCTCGTGTGCCTGTCCCTGCATGGACACATGCAGGTGATCTCACTGAGGTGATGTTCTGCATGGTGACTTTCTGCCATTAGGTTCTGAACACAGACCAAGGCCCAACATTGCTGATTGTGTTGGAATGATGTGACAATGGCATACCCCCTGCCACAATGCTGCGTGTACAGTTACCCATTTTTAACTTGCATGCATTCAAGGCAAAAGGAGAGGCAGAAGAGCCCAGGTATCCTGCATGTTAACATGGACAACAAAGAGATGAAGAAGACTCTATTCCCTGATAAATAACTGTGATGATTACATTTAGCTTTCTTTTCAAAAATGAATGGTATTTCAGCACAGTCATCAAAAAATCCCACTAACAAACGTTTCTTTTGCATCCATCTAGCCTTCATCGTAAATCTATGTGCCAGGCATTAATAATATTTTCAGCAACAGATTGATTGACTAGAACATAGCTTGGTTGTCTCTAAACACTAAGGGGTTCTCAACTGATTTATCACTTACTGAACTGTACATATTTATATATGTACCATATTCCTTGTTATATAGGTACCCCTCCTCTACCCAAGCTTTCTCCGGCAGATCCATCATGGTGGTGTCAATGGCTACTGTAGATTCGGAAATGTTGTTGCCAAATCTATAATAGAGACTTTTCTGGCACAGTACAGAGTCAACATACTTTTAATAAATTAGTTTTAAGGCCAGAAGAATCAATTAGATAATTTTAAGTGTCAGAATCCAGAAGCTTTTATCCAGTTGCCCCTGTACAATGTCCAGTAATGTGAAGAGACTCAAAATTTCCATTTCAGAAATACCTTCTGTTTGAGGCATCAAGAGGTTGCTGGTCTGGCTGATCTTAATGCAAGGCTTTAGATATTGGAGAAGCTTTGGGGTATGTGAGAATCTTGTTTTGATGTATTTTAGTTAGATTGACACTTGCTGGGAAGAACTTAAGCCTGTGTGTGACACTCTTCAGGGGGCTTCAGGCTGGAGAAGAAATAAAACCATCTTCTGATGAAGTTTTCTAATCTAGATTTTGAGGGATTTTTCACAGAGTGCATCTTCTCTGGAACCAAGAGGTAACTCCGGAGTTGGTCCCTGTATCCACCACACTCTAAGGACGCAACAGAATGGAAGAGGAAAGAGAAGTGAGACACTGTCATACCAAAGCAAGGGCCAGTTTGCCCTGTATAGCTAGACTTCCTATGTTGGATCTCCATGACAGCATCAGTCATCATGGGGCTTCAGAAAGCCTATGGCAGGTATAGAAACAGAGACTCCTGCCTTTAGCACATCCTGTGGTCTGATTTTGGCTTTGCATGGAAAGGTTACCTGTGAGCTGATGATGAGAGCTTTAGGCAGTGGCTGCCCAGAGAGCTGAGCACCAGCTGGAAGGGGCATTCTCTGACATGGGCACGGCATCCCCAAGACACTGTGTCTCTACCAGCAGGAAGAAGAGGCAGCTGGAGATCAGGTTGAGTATTTTATTTTTACCCCTTTAATATCCTTTGATCCCTTGGTAGGTGCTGGGGGGACCTGATGGTATACTGCTGTGCCCAGCTGTGGTGGGAAAGCATCCGCTGGTGTATGTACCATTACAGTGATCACTGACGTGATTGACTGGCTGTCTAATGGGTTGTTACAGCACTGCAGAGTCTGTCTTGCTCTACAGGTTAACTGTGAGGAGCTAGAGAGATGAAGCAACGCTCCTCTAAATTGGGTTGTGCATTGGGAGCAGCAAGAAGGATCTCAAAAAAACACCCTACTCTTTGCAAAAATTTCTTGTATGGTCTTTCACAAGGGAGGCCACAAACAAATGGATGAGACGCCAGGAGTCAAAAGGGAGTTTTCAGGAGGGGGTGGGGGGTTCTTTCTTTAAATGGCCTGAGATGTGCAAGGCAGGTTTACTGCTCCTGGAGGTCCTATAAGTGCAGATATGCCCAGCCTTTGCCTTACTGTCCTTTCTGTGTTGCAAGGAAGAGGATGACTTGGGGCTGTTGCACCCCCGAGCATTAAGTCAGGGGCTAGGTGTTGTCTTCTGCAAAGTGGCAAAGCTCTGCAGAAGACCCATACTGCTTTACACCCCCTGCAGATCTGCTCCTGCTATTTAAAACTACAGTCATTCCTCCCCAGGTACATAAATCTGCTAAGCCGGGTATTTCATATGCACATATGTCCTATATAGGTTCATGCATGTTACCAACACAAGAGCACCTGGGCTAGGCATTCTACGCCTTTAGCTACAAAATCAGCTCTCCTCTCAGCAGATATGTTGTCACAGTGTGCCTGGCTCACGGCATCAGTTGCTGCACTGACCCACGGCACAATGCCCCAGCAGACCAAGAGGCAGGACGTCTCAGTATTGTGGACCTTTTTTTCCCTTCCCAAGTCTTCACATGAGTCCCACCACACAGCAGCACCAATGTGGGAGCCACAAGCTGGTGCAGCCCTTGCCCCAGGTGACCGAACCCACAAACCACACTGGGCAAGGGATGGATGATCTCCCTCCCTCATGACAAGAAGGACTCAGCCACTGGGGGACAGATGAGTTTTGGCTGCAAGATCGCTTTGGAAGAGTAGCCCCCTGAATTCACTCCAGTAGTATGCAGCTGAGAGCAGCCCTCCCTGGAGGAAGGCAGGAGGGATGGATGATGGAGGAACCTGTGCTAAGCCTGGAAGCAGCCCACCTCCGGCTGGCTCCTGGAGGGACATGGAGGACCATGCAGCTCCCGCTGTTGATGCCATGTGTGGCAGAAGCACACTTGCTGTTTGTTCTGGCTTTCAAAACAGCAGGCTTTTGATTCCCTTGGTAGAGCTCATCTGCGCTTCTTTCTGGCCTCCTCCTTTCTCTGTGCCAACCACGTGCCCCTCAGCCCGTGGGCTCTGCTGTCATTGTTGGCTGCTGGTTCCACTGGCCTCAGCTTATTGCATCTGTTTTGATTTGCTAGGTCTTGCATTCAGCCATCCGTTCAGCTTTTATTGTACATTTCTACACGTCAGCTCTGGGTGGTCATCGTCGGCTCCTTTCACTCAAGCCCATGCACCAGCTGCATATTAATTGCTCTCCTTTCTCCTCTCACTTGCTCTCTCCCTGTCTTGCCGCATGACATTTGCGGTTTGCAAACTTTGTGCGAACATATTGCAATCCAAGCCCAGCTCTCCTCTGGGTGAAGATGTGAGGAAAGCTTGGCACACCACCTCTCGCAGAGAGACTGGGGAGCTGAAGATTACACCAGAGGCAAATCTGGCCCCTCTCCTGCAAACCTACATGAGGAAATCCTTCCTCCAGTTGTTCTGCCCGTGGTCAGTGGCGGATTACCCACCGTTGTCTACTGGCTGATGCTTTGTGCAGTCTAACTTCAGTGTCCTGAGCAATGGGGCTCTGACTCTTTCTCTGGCTGATCATTTCCATGCCAAGTCAATTCCAGTTTCTAGACAGATTCCCTTGTGCTAAGCCTGAGGTTCCCTTTCCCTGGTACACCTCTGGTACTGCCCAGTACTGAGCAGAGTTTCATTTCTTAATATGAGCTGTTGTACTGAGAGAGGAAAACCAAATATTCTTGCTCACATGCATGAATGGGCTCCTTCCACCTGGCCTTGCGCTGCTCCTCTGGCCTACAGCACTCTGGAGACTGGGCTGTCTTGACTCATGAGCCTGCCCTGATTCTGAAGTATTGTGTTGCTTAATGACGGATGATAATGACTCTGTATGTAGACTTGTAGCCTGGCCATCCATCTTTAAATTGCAAAATCTTTCCTCCTCAGCCATTACCTCCACCCCCATAATCATTCCTGTTGCTCTTCTCCGCATTCCACATCGTTTGTCCTTGTTTGAAGGCAGAGCACAATCAAACCATCTGATTGGGAGCCTGGGTGGGGACTGAGGTCTGAGAGGGGTCTACCTCCACTCCTTGGCCCTGAGCTGGCCAGAGGTGAAGGCAGGTCCATTGGCCTGGGTGGGTCTGGGCTGCTGTCCAACAGCCCACCCAGCCGTGGGTTGACCTGGGAAGAAAGGCATTTCCCCAAAGCTTGATGAGGACAGAGGCCGTAGGCTAAGAAATGCTTCCAGCATTTAACCTGCTTTTGTATATGCTCACCTCCCCCCAAGAAATCATTGCACATAAATGGCTCTGTGTTTTTGCAAGGTCTGCCTGCTCACAGGAGCCCTTAGCAGAGGATGCTACACCGGAGCTCACTGAAACAGATAATGGCACAGTCTGCCAGACTAAGGCACGAAAATAAAACTTCCAAGAGAGCCAGTCTCTTGGGAGATCTCTAGTCCAGCTTCCTGCCTGGAACAGGACTGTTGTCAGTCACATACGGTTTTGTTTGGCCAGGTGTTGAAAAATCTGTATCTCCATGGCCTGACCCAGGGCTGCACCACCACCTGAGGAAGAAATTTTTTCAAATGTCTAACCTGAAGATTCAGCCTCTAGCCATTGCCTCTTGATATCTGATCCACCTCTACTACTACCAGTTAAACACGCTGGCTGGTGCTCTAGGTGCTCTAGGGAAATAACTTTCTGTCTTAAGGCAAAATAAAGCTAGACTGACTCCCCAGCATGTAAAGAACTGCCTCCTCCTGCCCGTATCTAACTTGCTGTTAAGCATCTGAGCCAGCTGGGATCTCAGCCCAAGCTGATACCCGCTGCTGCAACCATGACTGCTACAGACCATGGCATTGCTCCTGTGGCAAGATGGGGCCTGGCAGCTCCACTAAGCCCCAAATTTTTCTTTGCCTGGAGTAAGACTGGCGCGTTTTCATCATAGCAGGAGAACCATGGTATCCAAATTAAGCACAAGCTGTAGTGTTTAAAGTCTGAGCAATAAGCTTTCCTCAGCAGTGGGTGGGTTTTTATCATGGGGGTAGGGAATTCCTTGTCTGTCCTTGATGTCATTGCAAGCAATTTCTGTTCTGTGCCCTTACCTCTGTTCACCTGATGGACACCAGTGGGGTAAGCATATCACAATTAAAGCCACAGTTAGGGGAGCTGGTCAAAATATTTGGTAGGAATTTATTTAAATGGAAAGAGTGACACTTTTTAATAAATAAGTGGAAGTTGGCATGAATTCAATATGACATTTGCCACTTTGCAGAATTACGAGTGTTCACTTTTTTCAGAAACCATATTTAAACAGAATGCTGTTGGTCGATGACAAATTTTGAACAGTTTTGAAGAGGGCTGCAGTAAAAATAGACAGCATGTTAGCAAATGAAAATCAGGTCTTTTGTGAACTTTCTGGGAGACCTTTGCAACTTCAGTGTGTTCACGGGCAACCATTCCAACCATTTTTCAACATCACTAAGACAGCTCCCAGTGCAACCCAGGACCTCTGGGCAAAGATGATCTTGTGCCTGCCAATAGGTAAGAAAGCATGTGCATTTTCTCAGTCTCCCCAGCTCCAAATAATGACTTCTAGCACATGGCTTCAATTACCCAGCACAAAGAAGCTTCTTGCCAGCTTTTGCCATGGGCAAGAAGGCCCAGCAGGAGGGGGAATTCTGATGTGTGGTGCTATAAGCAAAGGGGACATGTCTGGAGCCACTTCTGTCTGTACATGCACGCCTGGCCCCAAACAGTAAGTTCCTCTCCTGCACCTCATGCTTCTCTCTTCTGTGTTCTGAATGAAGGACTTTCGTAACCTCCAGCCCCAGGAAGTGGGGTGTCTTAATCTCTGGATTTTATTTAGCTGTATCTATCAATGCCTCTGGAAATGTTTGGGGTAATCCCTTTGCCAAACCTCCTGTCCTTGGGCCCAGTAACATCAAAACTCTTTCAGCTGCAGATAACTTGGAGATCTTGCTTAGCAGTTGCACTTGGTTTTGACAATTTCTTCCCAGATACAGGCAAACTGGACAGGACTCAAGTGACCCTGCCACAGTGTCAGGTCCTGCCAGAAACAATCTGCTTAACACCGCCTATTGGATCCTCTCCCATTTAGTGTTTGAGCATCTGCAGTCAGGGCATGACTCCTGACTGCCTGCTTGGTGAGGTTCTCAGTGCAGGTTTTTCTTCTGAGAGCTTGCCAATCCCCATCATAAGGCCCCATGGAAACCTGCCTCTGTTGCACACACCGTGTGGGATGCATACAGACTGATACTTTTGCCAACATCTTCCATTCCATCACTGTATAGTAGAGTCCTGTGGAGGCTAGAAGTTAGTCAATCAGTGACAAATAAAACAAAGGACAATGGCCACAAGTTTTGCTTGAGACATTCTGGTTGGAAAACATCTTCTCCATATGGGTGTTTCTTCCCCAGGACAGGTCACCAAAGAAGTGATGCTTTCAAGAAGCAGTTAGAGCAAACCACAGCCAATCTGGAAAGGCACTGGCCATAGTCCAGCACTGGGCAGATTGGATTAGAAATCTTCTCAGAGATCCTTTCCTATCAACATTTCTTTCTGTCTGTGATGAATATAGGCAGAGAAGACATTGGGTTTCCTTTTGTCAGTAACAAAGCTTGGATGCATCCTTTTCCTTTATTGTGTCCTTGCCTTGGCCCACCCTTGGATTTCAGCTCTGGTAGAAACCTCATTTGTGCAAAGTGCAAAATGTAGAAATTATATACACAAATCACAGGGCACTTGATTTACTCTGATTTAGGCATGTGTTCAGACAATTTGAAAGTGTGTGAGAATCTTTCAACAGTGGGCACAAAAAATGGGCTGGTCCCTGACTCAGAACAAGCTTGACCTGGAAAGGGTGCTGGAGAGTTTCTGGATGTCAAGAACAGAAATACTTGAAGAAGCCTTAAGCTACTGGATTTGCTCAACAGAGACTTTTCTCCTCTTGCCCCCTTGAGTGAAGTATGCCCAAACAGCCAGGTTAGGGCCAGAAACAGCACGGGACAACTGCTGGGGACAAAGGGGGACTGATCCACCCCACACACCATAAAGCCAAGAGTTGTCCCAGCTAGCTTCTCACACCAATAGATCCTTACTGAAATGAGAACTTGACATCTGAGCTCCTTTTACAGCCAAAGAAACAAACACCAGTGTTTTCTTCTCCCTGGGACAAACTGGTCTCTGAGGTGGGAAGTCTCCCTTCCTTACCAAGGAGATCAGATGGATCACTTGCTTAGGCAACCAACATTTCATTTTCTAATGTCAGGAGAAGGATCCACATGGTCAGGGCAGGAAAGCAAGACTCCCGAGCTCTTGGGGAAGAGGGAGGTGTAATCTTCCTTTGACCATGATGTTGCCTGCTGGAGAATAATTTGGATGAGCAGATGGTGGATACTTCCCCCAGCTTCCCTGGGAACTCTGGTTGTGTCTTATCAAAGGCCAATGGTCATGCACAGCTTTCCAAATTCACCTTCCACCCAACAGTCCCTTTGTGGTGTGTCGTCTCCTCTACTGACAGTTCAAGGAGTTCTCCTGCTCCCTGCTGACTTTTGTGTTTTTCTGGAGACATTTGCAGCAAGACATGTCAGTGTTGAGGTCCAGGTTTCCATAGGGGGTAACAGGAGATGAGAGAACGCAGCAACTGATTTATTTCTAGTGTACACCCCCCTCACCGATATGTAGCAAGTCCTGATCCTCTG
This sequence comes from Falco naumanni, assembly GCF_017639655.2. Classification (NCBI taxonomy): domain Eukaryota; kingdom Metazoa; phylum Chordata; class Aves; order Falconiformes; family Falconidae; genus Falco; species Falco naumanni. The sequence goes on along the minus strand of NC_054061.1, from coordinate 21,048,942 downwards.
TGCTCGGAGTTTTATTTGCTGAGATACTGTAAAAAATACTGTGAGAAAAGTCCAGCTCCTGCCTGGAAAGCAACTGTGTAAAAACGGCACCTTCTTACTCAACCCACCATCTCCCTTGTGCATCAGTCTGAACTGATGTGGTAATGACAGGAATAAAATCTTGCTGCTTTGCGTGACTCACAGCTCTGCAGAGCTGGACTGGTTACAGGGGAGGGAGCTAGGAGGATGCATTTTCTGGTGAATCATCAGAAAGAGCAACCTACTTTCAACACATGTGCAGACCCTTGTAAAGTCCATGGAGCAGCCATGCTCTTATGAGTACAGAAAAGTGACCAGTACTTTTCCCTTTTACACCTGTCCTTTCACCTCTTGCTTCCCTCTTGAATATGGAGGAGAGGTGGCATGGGGGGGAAGAGAGGCAGGGAGGTTGTGGGTGGGACACCCTAGGAAGGACTGGCCCTGCCTGGCTAGCTGATGCACTTGGCCATGGAGGCAAGTTTTCCTCTACAGCAGGTCCAACAGTTGTGTAGAGGATGAGAAAGGTCTTTCTGCAATGGAACCACACAAAGCCTGATCCTTCCTTTGTACAACTGTGCAGTTAGGAAAGTCTCTTTACTGTGCTTTATGTTTTCTTACGTGGCCGGTAAGAGATAATCACCATTGATTGGTCTTGCCACAGAAGTCATGGCTCTCCTCCAGTAAAATCATGGTGGTTGTTCATAAGTGTGACTGTTCTTTCCAGCTGTCTGAGCTAAGGTGTAAAGAGGAACACTAGCTCCTTAGGAAACCATGGGGAAGCATTCCATTTCAGTTGGAAACATCTCCAAGAGATCTGGAGAAAGACTGAAGGGTCCTGTAACCAGGCAATTATGTGATAACTAGCATTGTTGAGTTTACTTATTTTCAACTCTGCATCCTAAGACAGCATCTGCAGGAAGATGGCATGACTAGGCCTTTACAGAAGGAATACAGGGTGAAGGGCTGAGCAGGTGTTCAGTGAAGCCATCTTTTATCCCAGAGAACCTTTAGTACTGGTGGTACAAGCGATGGAAAAAAGTCTGAGTCTGTTTCCTACTGAGCTGATGGGCTGGAAAAACATCTGTTAGCTTTAGGCTGCATGCATTTGATGTGGGATCCTTGCAAACAGAAAGTGGGAGGCACCTTGGATGAGAGCAGCTGTGAGAGTTCACAGCTCTGAGTGGCAGGAGAGTGGCAGGAAAGTGGCAAGAGAAAGACAATGGGCTTGAGCAACATCTCCTACGGCCTTGGAGAGCCAGGAGGTGAGCTCCCAGGGGGTTAAGGGGGACAGAGACGAGGGCTGCTGAAAGTCCCTTACAAAAATGATCTTAAGGATACAGGTACAAAGTAAGGCAAGGTAATACAGCAAATAACTAAAGCAGCTGAATCCTGAACTCTTTGCTGATCTGAAACTCGAAAAGGAAAAAAAAAGCTGAATAACTACAGCTGTGTAATGGATAAAAGAAGAGTACAAAAGCATGGGTCAGGCTCAGAAAGGCCGAGGCTCAAAAAGAATTACAGCTAGTCAGACCCTCTTGCCCGCCTGGGCACATGCACATCACCCACACTGAGAAGCCCTTGTGGGTGAGCTCACACTCTAAAGCTGTATTCCAGGCTGCTGGCTGGACACAGGGAGAGGATGTGTCACCCACCCCTGCCAACACAAGGCAAACACTCAGTCCAGAGCTCTTCCAGGACCCCAAAGCTGAGAAGGACCCTGCTTGGTGCAGACCTACATGACAGTATAATCCGGCACAGGAGCTCCAGCGCAAGACAAGGTCTTCCTAGGGCTACCCGGTACACTGCCTGGCAGTGGTTCAGTTAAAACCTGACTCAGGCCCCATCTGGATGCTTGGAAATGAGTTTTGGTGGGTGAGACTGGCTGACTGTTGAACGCTTGTGCAGAGATGTGTGTAAGTCAATGCCGACCCAGAAAACTGGCAGGAGAGTAGCAGTGATGCTCCCTTCTGGTGCTGCTTGTATCTCTTTCTGTTTAGTTCAGAATTATGGAGATAAGTCCCATTATATATGAAATAAGGAGATCTGAACCATATGTTGTGCAGGTTCACATCACATCTTGTGGCACAGATCTGCGGGGAAACTTCCGTGAGACTTAAACCAAATCAGTCCACATCCAGGTGGAGATTACATCTTAGGGAGGAGGCAGCTTAAAGATACACAAGGGCAGAGGAGACATGACAGAGTATCTATGCAACAGAGCCAGCACCAAGTGATCTTACACAGCCCATCTCCCTCCTTGATGTCCCTGCATCTCCACCACCCACTGGAACACAAGCACTGCTAGCTTCTGCTCTGGGCACCAGCAAAATGAGGCATGGGGAAGGTAAATGACCCAACCATTCTTTAGGACATCAAAGTGAAATGGAGGTCACCTGGTCTCCTAAATTGAGGGGTAGCACACTCTAGCCACTAGCTCTTCCCTCCAGCCTCAGGCTACCTGTCCCTTTGCATCAATAGAAGATTTGCAGGGGAAGACAGTCTTGATGGACCTGTTTCTGTATGTGACATCTTTAGAGCCTTGCAAAGGTTTTGTCCCTGGCAGACAGAAAGTGATGCCGCAGGCACAGTGGTGCTTTGTGAACTAGAGCTTTGTGGGTACACTGGATCTGGCTGGGATGAAGTTAATTTTCCTCACAGCAGCCAATATGGTGCTGTGTTTTGGATTTGTGACTGCAACAGTGTTGATGGCACGCTGGTGTTCTGGCTATTTCTGAACAGTGTTTGCATTGTGTCGAGGATTTCTTTGTTTCCCATTCTCCCCCCAGGCAGAAAAGAGGTTGGAAGGCAACAGCTTACCCCAAATAACCAAAGGGATATTCCATACCATATGATGTCAGGAATAAAAGCTCAGGTGAAGGAGGATGAAGTGGGGATGTTCATGATTATGGTGTTTGTGCACAGCTTCATTTTACTTCTTACACTGTCTTTACCTTGACCCACAAGTTTTCTCACTTTTGCTCTTCCCATTTTCTCCCTCATCCTGCTGGCAGAAAGGGAGCAAGCAAGCAGCTGCTGGCCAGGGTCAATCCACCACAGTGGGCTAAAATACCGCCTTCAGGCTGAAACACATCCTTACACAGTGAGACCACAGTGAGGGCTGTCATCCCTCTTTTAGAGATAGGGAGCTATGGGGTGATGATCAAGGGCAGAGCAGACAAGGCAAGCTCCTCAGGTGTCTACTAGACTCATAAACCCCCAGGGACACACCATGTTCCAGCTGTCCATGAAGGCATCATTTGCATCAATACCATGTGTTTATCTAACTGCTGACAGTTCCTAAGAGCCTGAGCATTATTGAGCTATTGCAGCTCCCAGTAGCGTTGGGGACAGGTGACATGTGAGTGGTATGCATTCCTCCAGATGGGCCTGGGAGCTGCTTTGGCATGAGGGCACAGATCAGCTCTGTTCTCCCCACTTCAAAAAATCACCCTGGGCCCTCTTTAAAGACCCTCCTCTGCAGTAAAGAACAATGCTAATGAAAAACAAAAGCAAATGATGTGTTACCTGAGAACATAACTCCCTCAAAGTCATCAGTGCATGGACTTTTGGGTTATGGATTCTCACATGCAAAGTCCAATCGATATCCTATGGATCAATGGAAAGAAGCCAAGCAAGGAGGAAAAACTCCAGAGAATGATTTATCAGCCTTTGTCACTCAAACAATATCTCCCTATATGAACTTCTGTGTGGAGTATTTGTTCAGCTTTAATACAGTGACAGTGCCTGTCTGCTTTTACATGTACCTGGGGAGTTCAGGTCCCTCACATGGGGCAGGAATCTGAGGCTTCCAAGTACCTCAAGAACTGCTCTGGGAATCAGAAAGGGTTTTGTTTTCCAGCTCTTGTGATGTGTTGCAGCTGCCCACCGACTTTTTTGTTTCCATCCTTGGCACAGAGAAGAATTTCATCACCACACTCTTTATCATGGAAACATGTCATTCAGTGGCATTCGTACATACTGTTCACATCAAATCAGAAGGTTGGCTCGAAACCCCTGCAGAGATGGGACCTTTCCAATTGAACCTGCTTCCATAGGTTTGGTGCTGGGCTGAATGCAAAGCCAGAAGGAGACCGATTTTTTTCAGACAGGTTTTGAGAGACGACAGAAGATGCATGGAAGCCTCCCAAGAACCGCCTACCCCATGAGATGTTCACCATTCAGGATGTTGGCAAACTTGTCAGATCAGAAGGTTTTGCAAGACGCCAGCCGCTCAGGGCCAGAAGTGTTAGTGAAGTTTTGGGGACTGTCAGATTTTTGCTGAAGAGCTACCTGAGGCAGCCGTATGGCCAAGCACCAAGAGCTGAATTGAATCTAGGTCTTCCTCAGGATCTGACACCCACTGCTCTCTCTTTCCCTGCTTGGGATTTGGAAAGCCAGACCTGGAACAGGATGTGATTTGTTCATGTTGGTCTGCATGATGCCAGCTGAGGCTACTGGTAAATTCTGCTCTCTGAAAAATTATCTCGTGTAGATGAGGGTCAGACGATTAACTCTGATGAATCTGAAATTGCTGCCAGTGCTAGGTATGAGAAGGAAACATTGGCAGAGCTGCCTCTCTGCCATAAGAAGGATCTCTTTTTCTCCTTGAAAGTGAAGCAGGGGTGCTATAGCAGCCTTAGCTGGACTCCTCAGCAATGACGAGAGAGCAGGGTTTAGTTCCAGTGCTTCTTGCCTTTCCTTCTGAAGTACTTACACAAATGAAGTATTCTGCCTGGGGAAAGAGTCCTCAGCGGATGGCATTTCACAACGAATCCACTGGCTGCCACACATGAGACAAGGGCAGTGAGAATTGTTGCATTTGATCAAGGTTCTTTTCATCTGGTCTGCCACCCAAAAAGTGCCCTGGCGCAGGAACTCCCTCTGGGGATATCAGAAGTGAGGGACTGATAAGGCTGGGAAATGTGCCTTATCTGCCAGACCCCAAAGCCCACACCTGCCACCAGATCTGTGGAGTCATGGGGGGTCCTCTGGGAGGCCAGAACAAGCGTAAGTGCAGGTGGCTACTTCGTTGAGGTGGCAGCCCTATGCAGTTGTCCCAGGTGAGGTTTGGGAGGGTGAAGGAGGCTGTTACCTGGCTGTTACCATGTCTGAAAGGTGCGAAAAGGAGCAGAGAAGAAAAAGATATGCAAGACAACCTGTACAATACCCAGTACGGTGCCATCACTGCTGTGTTCCCACCAGCCTGTGCAGACCTGTGGAAGCCCACACTGTTCTCGGGATGCTTGAACTGCAGCCACACAGTGGCTGCTGGTTGTCCTGCAGCAGCAAGTGTTGGCTCATTGTGACTACCAGGAGCATTACCCCAAAGGGTTTCAGCTGAGAAGAAGTTTCTGGAGGGCAGCCACGTGCAATGATACCAGCAGTAGGTGTCACAGGGCCCTGTAGGAAGTCTTAATGCATTGGATGCTTGGAGAACAGGCACAGATGGACAGGTCTGCTTGTGGGACCCTGAGAAGAGTGGGACCACTGATCTGGGGGAGCATGGGAAGGCAACATGTCCTAACTGCAGCCAAGTGCAGCTGGGCTCTCACAGCTTTTTGTTAAACGTCAACCAGTTTTTGTGATGACACCAATCAAATTTCCAGCCGATTGTCTCACTAGGGGGACCCAAAGCAAGAGCAGAGAGACAGATGAATCAACTATAGATTTGCTTGCTGTAGCATGCCTGTTGCCAGTAGATTTCCGTGTTTCCAAGAGCAAGCTTAGTTCATTCGCTGAATAGCGGGATGCTCTACCAGATTGTCTACCTTTGGAAATAGACTCATCCAAAACTTCTAGGCTGGGCATCTTTCAAAAAGCCACACTTTATCTCAACTGCAAGTTTACCAGGCATCACATATGAAAGTCAGGGTGAGATTTTGTGCCCTGTTATGCAAGAAGTCTGATGAGATGAGGACAACAAGCTCCCCAAGACTGTGTATAGCTTCTCTAACAGAAACTTTAGCTTTACAGTTGCAGAATGAGTGGGAAGTTTTCAAAGCAAAATGGAAAAATAACCTACTAGTATGTTAATTTCTAATGGAGCCATGCTTTGTGAAATCAGTATCCTGTCTACAGCCTGTGCTGCAGCTATTACAACCAAACCATCTAGATGAGGAGAGAAATTCATGGAGCAGCCACCCTTCCCCAAGTTCACATGCCAGAAACTTACTGATATTGAAAAGCATAGAGACACTGCTGCTCAAATATCCCTGTGAGTAACCGATCTGTCAGGGAACAAAGAGAAACCTGCTGAAATCATGTCAGAGACAAGCAGAGACAAGGCACTGATGGTGTCACCAGCAGCGATAGGAGAGAGTCATCCAGGAATAACAGTCCTGCTTAGCCTGAGAGAATGGCACACAAAGGACTTGGAGGAAGCTGAAGAGAAAGGGGTGAATGGTCCACAACTTGTAATTCAGAAAATCATACAGAAAGGGAGAGTGTGTCAAAGGAAGAACAGGGAAGCATAAATATTGTGAGGTTCCCAGTGCTGCTCAGTCATTATGATAACTGATACATATTTACCTCAGCCACAGAGATATGCCTGGAGTCCATATGAATGAGATCCCATAGGTATAGTTCTTGTCTTCCTCTAGCTTTCCTCCTGTTTATGATCTTCACTCATTACAGCAGGGCAACCATAAGCACTGTCAGACCAGAAATAGTAGTTTCTTTAGTTTTGGGAAGAATCTGTTCTTCTTAAGCATGTGTGAAGTAAACACTAATGCATGTGATTGCTCTGTTCCAAGCTGCTGTCCATGCTCTGTCCAGAGCAATGAAGCACAGAAGCTCAGGCAAAGTGGAAAAGGTCAGACTGTGGAGGAGGGAACGAAAGAAGAGAGGGAGTAAGCTCTGGACTACCCTTGCTTTTGTATGACGACTGTAGTCAGTGTTGGTCTGTCTGAATGGGTCCTTTCTAAACATACAAGATGGACTGAGAAATCTGATAGGCAGGAGGTGAGAGGAGATGTTCCTGATGTTAGTTTGAGAACGAACAAGACACCAAGTACTAGAGAGCTGTCGCTTTCCCAACATCCCATTCTGAGCTGAGGGGGTGCAACAAAAGAAACCTTCAGGCAATGCCTGACATCATCTGGACGTCCACTATGGAGACAACACAACTGATGGCCAGGTGTACCTTCTTGACTCAGCCACTCATTGCAGTGGAACTGTGCAATCGTTCCCCTGCTAGATTTCCACTCTCACCCTGCCTTTAGTACCTCCTCTAACTACAGTGACTGTTCCCCAAGGTAAGGGAGCTGAGCAACTCAGCCCACACCACCTCCTGCGCTGTTGCTGACACTGCTGAAGTTCCCCTGGGGTTTCCCATATCATATGTGCCAACTGCACTGGCGACAAGCCTGCTCTCTCATTACTTATAGGTATTGTGCTGTCAGAGTGCAGCCTGGATCTCAGCTGAGGCCTTTATGTGATACTAAAAATAATAATGGAACAAATCTTGGAACAGAAAATAATGCAGAGTATGAAAAAATGTTATGGAAAGTGAGAGCTAGTGGAAATGATCTTGAAGGTTCCTTCTTCTAGAAGAAACTATGAACCAGTGCCACTGGGGAGGCAGCATCTTTCATAAGCTTTCTGGAGCAGGGGATGCATCTGTCCCAGCCTGCTATTGGCTTTATGGAAATGCACAATCATTAATAACAACCGATAATGAGGAATCTGGAGAGCCTCCTTCTGCACAGCTGCGTCTGTGGCACACACACGTCAGCAGTCGCCTGAGACAGGAGAGAAAGCAGTGTTTGACAGATCAGTGAGAGCAAGTCCAGACTGGAGTATCGGCAACTCTTTAATCATTCAGGTGGTAAATCAGGTGGTAAATGGAAAGTGGATGCCGTGGAGCACACCACAAGCACAGACCATCCACTCACCCATGCCTATAATGGTCTGGGCAGCAGGCAGGTCCTCATGGAGTTGCAGCAAGATGGGAGGGAAAAGCAGTGAGATGCCCATCACTCAGAGCAGCAAGGACAAGAGAGAGGATGAGGAAGCTACAGCTGTGACCACAGAATGGTCTGGAACAAAGTCCCAGGGTCTGGGAGGGAAAACACTGCTGGACCTTGTGCCTGAGCTACCCCACGGCTCTCCCACTGTGGCAGCACCACGGTGACACCAAAGGATGGAGACGCACTGAGAAGAGACAGTGTGGCCCACAGGAAAGGCAAAACCAGTGCCTTTGGGATGAATTAATATTTCTTCACCACTTTGCCCAGTGGAAGGTGGTCCTGCTGCCACGGTGGAAACAGAGCAACAGCCACACGAATGTGCAGTGTTCTGGCACTGTCCCCATAGCAGCCCAGTGCTCCTGGACTGCAGTGGTCCACACTCACTCCAAGAGGGTGCACTGCCCTGCAGTGCAGGTAGGGTCACAAGCCCAGCGCTGTGCTGGTGGGACCATGGGAAAGCAAGCTTGTGTGCCCACGCTGGAGAGACTGCCAGACCTCTTTGAGTCACCCACTTATGCTGGCTGCAACCATGGCTGGGAGGTCGACTATTACAGGCTGCAGCTTTGTCACTCTCCATTATTTAATTGATAATTTATCATGCCATTCCAGACAGAGAAGAGTTCCTGTTCACACCACTGTTTGTTCCCTGTCACATAGTCAATTCCCCAATCCAATACACCAGTTGTACTCTTATTTTATGAACCATACCTTAGGGCCTAATTAATGCAATTAATCAAACTTTTACTTAGGCAGACATATCTTCATTTCTCCGCTGACTGTCTGCTTGGACAGCTGGGTGTGTTGTCTGCATAGTATTCATCATCTTAAGCCATTACAATGCTCTGGAGTGCACTGAAGAGTACAGAGAGGGGAGGGGACTGTTGGTAACCAAGCACTTGTGATTAGGTTTTAAGTACAGACACGGAGGGCAGATTCTTCTCTGTCTGAAGCCGGTCACCATCACGAGAAAATCCCACAGCTCAGCACTAGGGAGCTGGGGTAATGGAGAACTGAGTGGTAACAGAATCAGGCTTTCAAAACCAGGTCCCTGTACCACCTGGAGCATGCCTGCAATCCCCACAGAACATGCTCCGAGCACTTCATCCATCAGCACAGCCTCCATCTGCTTGGGGGAGCCACTGGCCAGCAGTGTGTCTGCAGCCAGACTGCACATGGTGCGTGCAGGGGCCACACAAACCGTCTGGGAAGATGATGTTTTGATGTCTTCTCCCACTCGTGGCTGCTCCTTGGAGTCAGAAGATGGGCTTAAGGGCATTGCGAGTCTGTTGAGGGACAAAAAACAAGGGTTTACATATCTGCAGGACATGCCCAACAGACATTTATGTGAGCGAGAACATGAAAACTGATGAGTAGCTAGGGATCCTTCAAGCCCTCCAGAGCTCCCTGTAGGAGACATCTACATCCCTTGGCTGTAGAGGGAGGTGGAGGTAATGAGCTTACAGAGAGATGGATACTTGGTCCGGTGGTCCCACACAGGGTCCATGTGCTGACTTTCTGGAGCACATGATCTAGTGCTGACCACAGCTTTAAAAATGGTGTTTCAAAGGCACTTTTGACACCTCACTCACAGCAAACTTGAGCAAATAATCACTTCTCAGGAAAAAATGCTTGGAAATATTTCTTCATTGATACTATTGAAGAACATAGAGAACAGTGGATGTGCAGGTCACTCTCCACAGAAGATGAAAATCTAATTATAATTGGAAGTGTTAGACAGAAACATAACAGTGATTTTGTGACTAAAAGACCCATGAAATAGAGTAAACTGTCAGTTGGGACAATTTTCTAAGAAGCCATTTCACATCTGGTATCCCAAAATATCAGTTCCTAAGGACCCAGGTAACCTTTCCTATACAACCACATGGCTTTATTCCCTTTAATTATCTGTCAGAATCTAGAAAGTGACTCAAAAAAGGCCTTTTGCCACCAAAACCAGTGCTATCCTCCATGCTTTCCTAAAAACAATAGACTGACAAAGCAGTGAAGATAATGTTCTAAAGTGTCTTGGAAATGAAGTGAACACTTGGCTGAGTTGTGACTTGCTGGTATGGTGGACCTTGGTGGAGTCATGGTTAGCAATTAACTATGTCCAGCCTTCAACCTGACGTTCAAAGATGATCAGACAAGGTTATCTCCCACATCTGTAAACACCTAAAAACGTGTTCAGGACTCAGTATTGTGTTGAGCACTTATTAATCGGATACTCTTGAAAGCACCACCAGAAAATACTGACACCAAGGATCACAGAAAGGACTTGAGGATATTTATAGTGTTTCCCCCAAAGTGGCATCCATTCCACTGTCAAAACAAGAGTTAAAAGAGCTCTTCCCATAACTGGCAAGTTTTATAAGGGAGAACCTTAAAAAGCCAAGCAAAGCAGAATCATAACTAAAACCAGTCAAAATACATTGCCTCACCACTTCACAGCATCTCGAGAGCTTTCTGTAAGGCAGCAAACCAGACGGCAGGGCGCTTCAGCACAGGAGCCACCGCCGCCAGCCCAGGACGTCTGCTGTGTTAGTGTCTGGACCTGAGCTAGCAGTGCAGTACTTCTTGACACTTCAGCAGTTATAAATGAGAAAACTTAGGACCCCCTATCGCACTTGGCATGGAAAAGGCCAAGCTGATGTTCACTGATTGTGAAAAAGCTGCTGGTCGGTGCATTAATTGGTTGTGACATAGTTTTGTTCTTTGCAGATCAGGGTAGGCACGCAGACTGTGTTTGACAACGTCGTGGCTGCCTCAATAAACCTAATGAGCCACTGATGGAAATCCTTCAAAGACTGAAAATATACATCTAGGATTTTTCCCCTAACACCGCAATGGCCACCGTGGCTGGATCAGCCCTGTTGCTCGTGGACAGGAACATCCAGCTGCTCCTGCAATGGAATGTAGGCTCAGCGAGTGGCCCTACCCATCACCACTTGCTAGTGAACATCTCTGAAATACAGGTATTAGACAATCAAAACTGGGAGAATGAGGAGAAATGGAAGAACTATGACAGCCCATGGATTAAGAGGAGAGAAGAGAAGGTTCTTAAAACACCACCTGCCAGAGCTTTAAGAAGCTGTTCTGGTTTTGAAAGGTAACTTCCCCACTCTCAGTCCATTGTGGCAAAATGCCAGCATAAGAACCATGTGCAAACTTCCAAAGCCATCGTATGAGTGGCACCATTAATTTCTGGGATGTACTGCAAATAGGTGTTTACCCCTAAGAGGTGACTGAAAGCCCAGCTGCTGTGTAGCTGTGGGATACAGATTAAAAAGCAGCCTGAGCTGATAGGTGAAGCCACACGTACACAAAATTTTACAAAGTTCCTAAGAAGCTGAAGCAATTGTTGCTTACATTCAGCATTAATAAAGCTATTACAACAAGCATTTAGCTAAGCACAGTTTTGAAAGGTATACTTCTGCCTGGAAATTCAGTTTCTGCTCAGACCAAAACCAACATTGTGGCAGCAGTATGATACAATAATGACGTCATGCTGCATCATTTTAAAGGAGCTTGAATCAGTCAACATATGGGCTTGGTCCATTGCTGTGCCAAACTCCATGTTATCAGCAACCAGACCCCCATGATGTCATTAGAGCACTCTGACTGAAGTACTAGGATGGAGAGAGGGTGTTACAGCACTCTTCACTGTGGAGGAGAAAATGAGGTATTTCCCACCAGTAACGGGGTAGATGTTAAGACTAGTTATGAACCAGGGAACTTAACCATTTCTTAGAATACAGACATGGAGGAACAACCATAACTAGATCTAGGCTTCAGTGAACCCAGTGCTTGCAATTTTAATGAAAACAGGAGCTGGGAGACAAACACTTGATATGGCCAAGTGCAGCCCAACGCAGATGTCTTACAGGAAGAGAGCAGAAGAATACACACCAAGCTGCTCTCTTGTGTTTGAGGCTATGCTATTTCTGCCTCTTCCTGTTCTTGCCTTTCACCTCGCGCCTTCAGTTGGACCTGAAACCTGGTGGAAACAAATTGGTTTCCCCTAGAGATGGTGACTGTGAAAGTTAAGGTCAAACTCCAATTGTGGAGTGCAGAGCGCAAGGCTCTCCCCTTTAGACTATCTTTTTTTCAGGGGTATAAAATTGATCACCTTACCTAGAGCAGAAGTAGAAGTGAAAGTAATGGATCATAGAATCATGAATCATAGAACCATTTTGGTGGGAAAAGACCTTTGAGATCACCAAGTCCAACCATTAACCCAGCACTGCCAAGTCCACCACTAAACCATGTCCCCAAGCACCGCATCTACACGATTTTAAAACACCTCCAGGGATGGCAATTCCCCCACCTCCCTGGGCAGCCTGTTCCAATGCTTGACCAGCCTTTCTGTGAAGAATTTTTTTCTAATATCCAATCTAAGCCTCCCCTGGCACAACTCGAGGCCATTTCCTCTTGTCCTATCTCTTGTAACCTGGGAGAAGAGACTGACACACATACACACACCCCTGCCTACAGCCTCCTGTCAGGCAGCTGTAGGGAGCCATAAGGTCCCTCCTGAGCCCCTTCCTCTCCAGGTGGAACACCTCCAGTTCGCTCAGCTGCCTCTCTTAAGACTTGTGCTCCAGCCCCTTCTCCATCTCCGATGCCCATCTCTGGACATGCTCCAGTCCCTCTACGTCCCTCCTGGAGTGAGGGGCCCAAAACTGAACACAGCATTCAAGGTGTGACCACACCAGTGCCAAGTGCAGGGGGACAAAAACTGCCCTAAATAGCTGGCCCAGCTCTTCCCAACACAGGCCAGGACGCTGTTGGCCTTCTTGGCCACCTGGGCACACTGCTGGCTCATGCCCAGCCAGCCCAGCCAGCCCCCCCAGGCCCTTTCTCACCAGGCAGCTTTCCAGCCACCCCTCCCCAAGCCTGCAGCACTGTGTGCGGGTGCTGTGACCCACGTGCAGGACTCGGCACTGAGCCCTGTTGAACCCCATACACTTGACCTTGGCCCATAGATGAAGAAGGTGAGAACGAGAACACACTGCCTCTGGGGACATGGCCTAAAAGTCAATAGGAAAAGACTGTTTCGGTCTGGGGATCTCTGTTAGCCTCTCTGGCGGAGCCATAGCCATCTAGACAAAATCCATCTAAGGGTGACATGCCTTCTGTAGACTTTAGAGTATGTTCTTCCATGGGAGGTTTAAGGAGAAGAACAGGTCAGGCTGCTGGGAACTGGGAAGTTTGGGAAAGGAATCTATCTCTTCCTTAGATCCTGGTACCATTAACACAGCATCTTAGCAAAGCACAGTCTTACCCCACAAACATCACACCTCCAAGTAAATATGTGCTTCAGTAGTTTATACTCTTTGCAGTCATCAGGTGCTGAACCGTTGTCACCCCATGGTGACAAAAACCACGTGCCACCTAGCATCTGCCGCCTTTCAGGTAAGGTCCTGAGCACTAAACGTCCCCGATCCTGTTTGCCTCGTTTGCATTATCCCAAGCCAGATACCAATGTGGGTAGCTTTGCCTAAGTTATTCGTGTGGAATCAGAAATATCACTGTATATCATCAAAGCTCTGATGCCCATCAAGGCAGAGGCTGGATCCTCCCTGTAGAGTTTTCACTGGTGAGCAAAGTGAGGTTTCACAGGTAGTTCCTAGTCTAACAGATACCTCCTTACAGGCAGACATTCACTGTTATACAAGCACCAGGACTCTCAGGCAGCAGATATTCCCTGCAGGGCTGGGGCAAGGCTGTACCAGGGTATGTGGGAGCCCTAGAATAACCAGCACCGCCTAACTCAGGAGGTGAGGGGGGCAAATCTCCACGAGTGGAGCTAGATGGAAAGATAGCTTTGCTTTTTCCCTGTTACTGCCAGTAAATGAGCTGTCTTTTCAGCTGCTTATTACCAGGCAAGTGGAAAACATCTGCATAGCGTGAGTAATTACATGATAGCAAAAGCCCAGCCCCACCTTGGGGAAGCCTTGCCATGGCTGCCGGTTACAAAGGGTGGACAGGAATATTTCCAGCTCATGTCTTCAGATGCTCTGGAAGAAATGAGCTGTCCTTTCTGGAAACCACTTTGTGGCAGTCTCATGGCTCCTCAGAGCCACACAGCCACCCTGCTGCTCCTCAGCTTACCCTCCCCAGGGGCCAATAAATCACCATTTGGCAAGAGGGGGGACGCCAAGGACAGCACACATTGGGGCCTGGGCTGGATCTCCACCCCAGCATTGCAGGAGTCGAGCTCCTTACCAAGGATGCAACACCATCACTGCTGGCGGCTCAGGAATGCAGGAGAGGCAGAGCTGCCAGGGCAGCACCTCTTGTGCCTCCCACAGAACTGACCCCAGCCCTGCTTCTGCCCTCATGGGGCAGCAGGGGGACCTGCTGTCACCCGCCGTGAGGGATGCAGCCTCCCCCCTGCAGTACTGGAGCTCAGGCTGGTCCAAAAGGCCTTGTTTCCATCGGTTCAGCCAGCTTTGGCTCAGCCCCAGAGGGACCAGGTTTCCGATGACTCACAGCTCTGGCCAGCGTGAGATCATAGGAAAAGTGGCTGGTGTAGTCCTTTCCATGAAAGAATGCATGTAGGCAGGCGCCTGGCAGGACCTGGGTGCAGGCAGGGGCTGTGAAGGCATCTCCAGGCTGGGCACTTGAAGCAAGCCGAGTGCTGCTGCAGCCTTTTGGCTCGGCTGCCTGCAGCTTCCCTGCAGTGTGGAAGTGGCTCCCCTGGAGCGTGTGGGGAAAGTTGCCCCAGCAGAGCTGCGTGCAGGGAAACAGGCAGTGGAGGCAGGGCTGGGGGCAGCCAAGCGAGAGTGCTGCAACATTGCCCTGGATGAACTGGTAACTCACGGGCTGCCCTCGGGAAAAATGATATGGGGTTAGGGGATCCTGCATCTCTGCCACAAACCACTGACTTTTATGGCCTTCTGGGTCCTGAAGGAGTCAGTCGTTTTGGGGAAGAAAGAGGGAAGCTCCTGCTGCTGCCTGCGTGGCTGAGGGGCAGCTGTGGGAAGCATGGTGCATCCCTACCACAGCATCTGAAGTGACAGCAGCGTGTGCCAGTGGTGCCTAGGCTAACCCTGGCTGACACCTTTCTCCCTGGGCACTGACAGCAGTGTCACCGTGTCAGGCTGGGATGAAGGACCCCATCAGGATGCAGGGTGTGTTTTTAGCCCATGTTTCCAGGAGTTCGATGTCTGACTGCCTCAGAGGGCTTTGGCCAAGCAGTCTCTTGCTCCCTGAAGAACAGAGCTGAGTGGCTGAGGAGAGCTCATGTGCAGGAACACGCATGATTTATGGACAAGCCTGACCAGTCTCCTCCCTATAGGACACCTCCCTGGTATTGCTGCTCTTCTGAAAACCTTGTGGTTATTTTCTCTCTTCCCCCCACCGTCCCCACCCCCATATCATTTTGCCTGCTAACCTCCCAGACTGGAGGGCTATTCCCGGATGGCAAGAGATGCTTCAAGTACACAAAGCACAGTGCTCACTGGAGGGAGCTGCAGGAACCATGATCTCACCGCTGCCTGGGAGCACATGTACCATGCCAAGAGCCCCAGCCCCACCAGCATGGCCTCCTGGGATGCCGGGGCATCTGTGCTGCATGAGCAAGGACTCAGGCCTCCAGGGTCCCTCTGGCTGGGTGGGAATTGCTGTTTTGGCATTGCCCCACGGAGCAGGGTGGGTGCTGGGCCAGGAACGGTGCTGGGAGGGGGTATGGGCAGGGCAGCCAGGCCAGCGGTCACACTCTGCCTGCAGAGCCAGCAAAAGGCAGCGGGGTCGGGGGCCTGGCCCAGAGGACATTGCCTGCCAAGGACTGCGGAGGGCAGCCGCCACTCGCTCTCCATTAGCATTCAGCGGCACTGCCACCCTGCGAAGGAGAAAGCCACCCTCGTAAACATAAGGAGAGGAGATAGAAGCACTTAGCACACGCTGGTGAGTGAGACAGCGGCACTTCGGCTCAGGTGGCTGGTTCCTTGTCGGGCTTTTGTAGTCTCACTGCAGCCTTCCATGCGGCACAGAAGCAGGTTTGCACCCCATCACTCGGCTATTGCAGAGCTGCTGTTATGCCTGAGTGGCACTGCCAGAAGTTCCCCAAAAGGTTAATTGATGCTGCAGTTCTGCAGCCACCCTGTAGACAGCCGTCTGCCAGCAGCTTCGTCCTGTCACCTCCTGTGCCAGAGCCTCTCCTCCCTCTGCAGCATCCTTCCCTGAGGTGGACTATCTCCTGGGCAGCCAGTCAGCCCTCGCACCCACAGGAGAAAGCCAGCATCTCTCCCCCAGGCCATGGGGCTGGGAGATGGGGCTCCTTGGGTTCCCGCACTGGGATCTCTCCTGGGACCAAGAGCACAGCCAAGAACAGGAATCATTGTCCCCATATGCACACACACACTCTTCCTGTCCCTGCAGACAGCAGCCTGGCAGGCTCCATACCCTGCGGTCCTCAGGCAGGAGGAGGGACATGCAGCTCCAAGGCCTGTGGTAATGTTTGTGCTGTGCCTCACCTCACTGCAATGGTCTCCACATCCCACATCCCTCCACCCCCACATCCCCTGCCTCATAAGCAGTGGCAGTCCCCCTCTAGGAATACAGCTTGATGCTAAAACCTGCAGCAGTACTTTCAGTGGCTGCAGAGCATATCAGCAACAGTATTTAACCCAAAGGAAGACAGAGGATAGGATTTGGTGTGCACTCTGTGCTGGTAATCTCCCTCACTCCAGACCCTTTGCATCCCCTTGGTACCCGGTGAGAGGTGGTGCAGAGATCTCAGGCTGTGCCCTGGGGCAGCCTCAAAGGAGGGAAACAGACTGTGCATTTCTACTTGAGCAGCTTGCTGGGGGGCACAACACAAGCTTCTGGCAGGGAAGCCAGCAGTCCTAGGTGGTCATGATACCAGACTGGGCGGCCCTTTCTTGGTTTGTACTGGAGTCACCATCCAGGAGCCCTCTCCTCAGCTGTATTTCTAAAATCTCCATAATGTCAGCTTGTCACCGTCTGCAGATTTTAAAATAAAAATGACCCATCTCTGAGGTGTCATCCATGTTCAGTCAATATTTTAATTGTCCTGGACTCTGCCCCCTTGTTTACTCCCTCAGAGCTGTAAAAGAAATAACACTGGCCTTTTCCCCTCAAATCAGAAAGATCTTCCTTTGTTCTTTCCTTAGGGACTGACGGCTTGCCCATCAGAGGCAGATTGTTACGCTATAAAGTCCAGCAAGCCCCTCCTCACAGCAAACAAGGTTAAAATTCAAAGCCCACCAAGGTCTACGTGATGCTGATCATTTATACAAGCACACTGCCCTGAAAAAGGGCTGCATGAAAGCACTGCACCTCATTGGAGATGTCCCCATCCCCAGGAGCTCACAGCCTTGCCTGGAGACAAAGGCCAGGCAGAAGATAAGCCACAGTTTGTGGCAGCCCAAAGCAAAACACCGTTTGATAAAAGCACCCCAGAAATACAGTGGGAAACCATCTTTTGCATCGCTTCAGCCAGTGATCAAAACCAGAATTCAGAAAAAATGACACTTGTGCATCAGCAGCCACTCGTGTGTGTGCTAGCTTCAGGCTTGTGCTGCACAGCAGCGATTGTCACGTCCTATGACCCAGCTGCACTTCTCTAGCGAGCTGCTGGGCATGCTGGCATGTGCAGCGGTCACTGTGGCCATGCCAGAGGGTGCTGTGGGGTGCAGGGGTACAGTCTGTGGTCCCAAGCACAGGGACACACTGCAAGACCTGAAGGGGAGGGTCCCTCAGCTTTTACATCCACAACAGCTACAGAAGGTGGCAAATTCCCCCTGCCCCTCATAGCACATAGAGCTTTCCAGCACAGCACAGCAAAGCTGCGACCCTGGCTGGAGAGTGAGCTTCCTGCATGTGAGCTCCTTGCCACGGGTGCTGCCATCTTGCACTGCCAATGTCCCCATTCAGTGCCAGCCCCTTCTCAAGGACACACCTGGCTCATCCTCTGGCTCGCTCCGTTCTCCCCTGGGCTCCACATCAGAGCAGCGCTGGGACAGCCTGGCAACGCTGGCCTATTGGGATAGGAAACTCTGCAAAAGGGGCTTTGTAAACTAAACAAATACCTGTCAAAGAGCCAGTTTCTTCCATCTCCTGTGTACTCTCAGGGCAATCTGGCAGGGACTGGTGCATGCACGGACTGAGGGCTGCAGCTGGCACTGGGAGGAACTTGGTCTCCTACTGAAACACACTCAGCTCTGGAGCAGGACAATGCAGCTATTTAACATACACAAAAATGTTTTGCAGCAAGCAGACCCGATTTGTTTGCTAAGGGCAAACAGCAGTGAACAACCTGAAAAACCAAAATCCTCCTGTAGAACTGAGCTCAGCTTCACCTTCCACCATCCACCAGATCACTCAAGGGACCAGGACCTGTTTCAGGTGGCCCGAGAGTGTGAACCTCTCACAGGTCTGTGAAAAGCTTGCACTGGCAAGGTAACAAATGATTGAGACAACCTCAGCTTTGGGAGCCTTGATTTTGCTTGAGAGGGTTCCCAGCCCCTGAAAGCAGAGAGCTCCCTGGTACATAAGATCCCAGGTACAGCCCACAGCTATTTCTGATCCTACCATGGAAAAAACACTGCCAGAGCCTGTGAGCTGGAGGGTCCGCTTTGGATGGGGTAAATTCCTACTGCCTGCCTCCAACACTGCTTAGCTGTGCATCATGGGCCTCGTGCTGGAAAGTGCCTGCCCATTCCTAGCTGCCCTTGACTCTGCCATCTCCAAAGCGCTTGCAATTCCATCCCAAGAGATCTTTTGCCAGCTGTCCAGCACTAGGCACTGCTGCAGGTCTTGGTCCTACCTGGACTTTTCCAACGTGCTGATTTATACAGCGGCTGAGCAGCACAGACACAACATGTTTGTGGAGCACGTAAGAAGAGTCTGATCCTTTTTAAAGACGGTAATCAGAAGAACATAGGGTTGTCTCTTGGTCATGATCAGAGGCAGCTTCATTCACAGAAGAACTGGAACAGTGCTGCGTGCTTTTGAAAAATCCCAGCCCTCATAAAGGCCACATTTGGTATAGAATAGACCCCAGACCTGCTAGTTTCTCATGCTAAATTTCAGTCACAAAACTCCTCTTCATTTAAACAATTGGGAAGTGATCCTCACTCCTCACAATCCTTGGAAAGTCATTGCTCTCACAATGGGGTCAAAGAATTGATACTTCCTATTGCTTGGGGTCTCCTGGAAGGAGATATTTTCATCCTAGAACATGTTATTCACTTCTATCAGACAGGCTTTGATTTACAGATACTCACAGACTTGGCCCAGGTCAATGGAAGAAGTGTCTTTGTGCAACAGGAAAAGACATTGGAGCATTCAGTATTGGTAGCACTGTGAAGAACCTATCCAGGTAATTCAACAGCAATTGTGTCAGGTGGAATTGCCAGTGCAAGTAATCAAGAAAAAGCCTGCAAATGAGGTAGTCTCTTATGGCCATGGGAAGAAGCTAAAGGACAAAGTCCTGGGAAGAGGACTGAGCACATGGGACAGGTTCTGGGAAGCATCCTGGGTTTTGAGTCTAACTGTACTCAAGAAATAGGATCTTGTATTCATCATAATACAATGGATTGACCCAATATATATTATTAATATTTTCCCTTCCCATAAAAAAATAATGCTTCATAAATATAAATATTATCTTATGTTTCAGGTCAAAAAAGAAAGGAACAACAGTTCATACACTAATGAACGGTTTAGAGCTGCTCCTTAGTCTGTATTAAGTAAAAAAATACACTTGATTGTTCGCTATACGAACTCTTCTGTACACACTCTGCAAATGTTCTGCACCTGCAGAAAAGTCCCACTGCACTGTAACAACGTGCACAGACAATACATGAATGCATTTGAAGTGGAAACTGATGTTGAAAGGACTGTTTCAAGGAACTTTACCAGTAATGCGTCCAGAGAAATCAAATGCAAAACAGCACTGCTGTGAGAGAGAAGGGCAGGGATGCCTCCAGTGCTGCGTGGAAGTGCCACATGGAGAAGGGACCGGGCAAGTCAGCCAGAGCAAGCTCTCAGCAGGTCAGCCACTGCACGGTGCCTGGGCGCGTGCCGGGCAGTGAGTGGCTCACAGTGCTTTCACTGAGGAGAGGAATGTATGAATTACTCTGCACTTAGAATTGGGCAAAAACATGCCAATAAGCAGTTACTACAGCACCTAGTGCACAGTGATCAGCGTGTGTATCCATGTCTTGTGATATAAATTCATCCAGAAATATGCAGGTTCCTGCAAGATAGGGAAAAATTCTTACAGGACAATCTACAGCACCAGTGTCAGGAAGATGCTCTGGCATTCTGATTTCACCTCCCGAGCATGTGGGACCTGGAGGAGTAGCCTTTTGGGACTGCAAGAAGAAATTAAGTCCTTCTTTGTACTGGTGTTAACATGAGAAACTCGGACCAGAATATGATGCTACAAATCATATGTGACTCAATTAAGGCAATGTGACTAGCCCTCTCTTCACCAAGCAGAAATGGTCTGATGTGGCTCAAAGCCATCTTTCCAAAACAAAGATAATCTCACCTCCTCGAGTACAATTCCCATTTACTTATTTTGCCTGAAAGAAGGCTTTTGGAAAGAAGAGTAGTAAAAGAGGTGGGGGAAGACCCTTCACATAAATTCTTTTTTGTTTGGTTTTGTTTTGCCTACACACAAAAAGGAATAGACTACTGGGTAGAAAGGGGAAGGGAGAGTTGGACATTGCCTGTTTCTGAGGCCAGTGAGAGGAACAGTGATGAAGATATTCCTCCAGATATTGGGGTATGATCTCACACTCTGTTCTGGAACTGTTACAAAGCCTTATGGCTGGGGAGACAAGACAGGGATGCTGGCTGCTGACTGTGGAAGCTGACCTTTCCCACTTAGAAAGAGGTGTCCCTTAGTGATAGGTGCAACACAAAACCCACAGCACACCTGCTCTGCTGTCCAGGTGCCCCCAGTGAATTGCTTAAGAGGTGAAAAAGAGGAGAGCAGCAAAATATAACAGCAGGTGGCATCACTGATGGAAAAGGAGAGGCAGCACCTGGGTCCCTTAGTAATTGCAGGGCAGATTCAGATTTTGCCCTAACTTGGAGCAGCTGAACCAGACCGAGAAGAGGCAATGTTTCCACTTGCCCAATAGGAAAGCAAATTTTGCTGAAATGAGGCAAATTCTTCAGTGAATTAGATGCATTAGCAGGGCATGGGCAGATTCCCCTGGACAGAGAGGATGTCAATGTCTTCAGCACTCTTTGGCAATCTTCTCCACTTATTGCAACCGCTTTGCAGATGCGAGTAGTACAGCTTCTGCTCAAGTGGATGGTGTCCCAGCTTCACCATGGACTCTCTGGAGTGAAAGGCTACAGCAACAATGCAAGATGGAGAGCACTTCTCGTCACTACTGGCAGAAAACTTACCCTTGATTCCTGCACACTCCCATCTGTCCATCTCCACTTCTTCCTGTCTTATTCTTCACTTCCCCTGCTACAGTCTTTGCAGCAATAACCAAGCCCTGAACAGTTCAGGGTAGTTCAGGTCTAAGACAGGAGCTTTGAGAGGTTGTAATGATGATGAAGAGGAGGAGGATCTGGACAGCTATGTTGCGGAAATATCAGAAACGATTGCTGCATTTCTGTGGGGGAGCAGAACCTTGTAGGAAGTCCCAAGGAGATGAAATGATCTTATAATGATGGCAAAGGGCTAGAGATGTGGACACACATCATAGTTACAAGATTTATCATGCAGAGACTCTTGAACACAAGGATTTGGGGACTGCAAGTCCCCCCTAAAGCAGAACAACAAGCTTACAGCCAGCTACTGAGCTCAAGCAACTTATCTTTGTAAACTCCTTTGCCATAGTAGAAAGAAGCCCAGAAAAGAGAATTCAGTGCTTTGAAGTGAGTCCTGAGGTTATTGCCAAGGACTTATGGCAAAAGATCATGGGAAAAGACTTTCTGTTGATGCTTTTTTTTTTAATTAGTTACTTAAAGCTTCCTCATCTTGGCCAAGGAAATGTAAACATTCATTATTGCCTGCTGTTCAGAACAGCTCCTGTATCCATTTATCATGTACCAGGAGGTGCAAGCTACTTGTTCTAGGGTTGTAACTCCATTGAGAAAGTTTTCAGTTAAGGTGAAGGCAGCTCTTCAGTTCTGGTTAGATTATGTGTATTTTTTAAAAAAATATTGGGGATCTCAATCCCTCATGAACAATTAGGGTATTGCAGTTGCAACCCAGGGGCCAGCACCAGATGCTAGGAAGCAGAGGTGAGAACCCCTTCTAAAAAAGGGCTGAGAGACATTTGTCCCCCAGCACTAGATCCCATCCCAGTCTGCATCTGATTTGGTTACAAAGAGGAGGTTCATTTTCTGAACTGTTGTTATTGCTTATGCTGGGGGATGCTGGATAACTAGTTAAGTATGTGAGTGCCCAGGAGAGTCAGAAAAAGCCCTGGGAGATCTGACAGTGTCAGCCAGCTGGAGTGCTTAGGAGTACTCACCTCTAACAGCAAGATGCAATGGGCCATTCTGGCTTCCTAGGAAAGATTTCAGCAGATCACCAATTCCTACATGTGTGCTACATCTCTATGACAAAGTGAGTGCTGTAATCCACCTCCAAGCACCAGTGTGAGCTATTGCACCAGTAACAATGTGTACATTTCACCCAGAGAAAGGCTTTGTAGTGATCTGCCTAAAATGGGACATCAAGAATCAATGATACTCACTGTTAATTGAGGAAAACGGAAGAAATGGTGTTCTTTTGTGCAGGGGAATACGATGGGAGTGCATGGCTAGGGACAAATCAACCCGGGAAAGAAATGGCAGCTTGTACTCCCTGAGCCAGTAGGTAGGTTTGTGTCCTGCACCTAACGCAGCCAGTAACCTTGGGGAAGTGGCCTTGGCCTTATCTACACAGAGACAATCAGGAAAATTAATCTGAATTAACTGCTGCAAATTGGATTAGCTAAACTTCATTAAATTGTTTATATGGACATTCTAGTTCAGAATTCAAGTAGTCTCCACTTATCCTACCTTACCTCATATCCACAAAAAATGAGAACAAATCAAGCTCAGCTTTCTTCCATTATGAGTAGGACCATCCCTAAACCTGTTCTCAGTGCAGTTTAACTAAACCACTGTAGCATCCAACTTTCTATTCCTTCAGATTTATCATACCTGGTGGTCTCATGTTTCTTTGTCTCCCTACCATGCTGTCTATTTGGACGAGGAAGTCTGGAGTCTCTAGATGAAGGAGCAACTCTGTATGCACAGACCGTGCCTACTGCAGGATCAACATAACCTGTAGGTGGGTCTTTTATATAGGTAGTAGCAGTGCAATGGAAAAACTGTTGATCTAGGAAGTGGAATGTCTGCCAGGTATGGGCTGATCTGAATCCAGCTGAACAAAGCCTGATGAATGCATGCCCTGGTACACATGGGGGACTTCAACCTCCCTACCCCTGTAATTCAGGAAGCTTCTGGAGTGTCTTGAGGACAATTTCCTGCAGGTACTCAATGAAGTAACATGGGGAAATGTTCTGCTGGAGCCATGATTCACAAACCAGGAAAAGCTGGTCAGGTATTGGAAGGCTGAGGGCAGCCTTGGCTGTAACAGCCATGAGACGGCAGAGTCTCAGCTACTGAAATAAGGATGCAAGGCACATCCAACCCCAGGTGCAGAGCAGGTTTCAGCTTCTTTGGGGATCTGCTTAGCAGGATCCTGTGTGAGACTTCCCCGGAGGGCAAAGAGGCCAAGACAGCTCATACATCTTCATGGACCACCTCTTCCAACTACAATAATGGACCATTGCTATCTGGAGGAAGCCAAGCAAGCAGGGCAGAATCTAGCAGTAATTAACAGGGAATGCGTGGCTGAGCTCAAATGCAAGAAGGAAGTGCACAGAAGGTGGAAGTGGGCACAGGCAACCTGGGAAGATTGAGAGATGTTGTCCAAGTTATATGGGGCACACAGACAAAGCTCAGCCACAGTGGCAACCAGTGAGAGATGCAAAGGGGAATGAGGACTGTCCTAGAAGTACATTGGCAGCAGAAGGAAAGCTGAGGGAGAGTTAGCCCTGCAGCTCACTGGGGCAGGACCTAATGACCACAGACCCAGAGCAGCTGAAGTACTCGAAGCCTTCTTTGCTCAGTTGTTATTGCTGAGGTTTGCCCTCAAACCTCCCAGGTCTCTCGTCCTAGCAGCAATGAAGCATTATCCATGCTAGAGGAAGATTGACTTAGGACACATCTGAGCTATTTGAGCATGCACAAGTTCATAGGACTGGGTGGAATGCACTTGAAGATGCTGAAAGAGATGGCCTGTGCCACAGCAAAGCTCCTCTCTCATCATTTTGGAAGACTGTAGCAATTGGGAGTTTCCTGGTTTGTGGGAGAAGGCAAACATCACACAGCTTCCAGCAGGGGAAGAAGGAGGGCTTGGTGAACTACAGCCTGCCCAGTGTCACCTCTGTCCCTGGGAAAATGATGGAGCAAATCCTCCCAGCAACCACTGTCAAGTACCTGAAGGACAAGCAGGGAACAGCCAGCAGGGACTTACAAAGGACACATCACACCTGACCAACCTGACTGCCCTGAAAGAAAACTGGCTGTGTGGATCAGGCATGGATAAGAGGAGAACAGTGGAAGTGGTTTCCCTTGCCTGTAGTAAAGCCTTCAATGCATACTCTCCTTATAGACAGACTGGGGAGATATGGACCTGATAAACAGAGAAGGCAGCGGCTAGAAAATAGGTCAGGCTATTGCTTTCACTGGGTGACAATAAGCAGTACAAGTCCACTTGGCAACTCATTACTGGTGAGATCCTGGAGGGACTGGTACTGAGGCCAGTACTGTTTTACAGTTTTACCGGTGGCCTGGCTAGTTGAACAAAGTGCACTCTCAGGAAGTTTTCAGATGACACCAAAGGAAGCGGTGGGGAGGGAAGCACTCGGTACCCAAGAGCCTGCAGTTGCTGTTCAGAGGGATTCAACCGACTGGAGAAATGGGCAGACAACAAAAGCATGTGTATGGTCCTAATAGCATAACCTCATGTGGGAACAGGTCAGGCTAGGGCACGGCTGGCTGGAAAGCAGCTTGATAGAAAGCAGCTTTGCAGAAAAGGAGATGGGTTTCCTGCTGAGTTGAACAGGAGTTGATACTGTGTCTGCAGGAAAGGCTAACTGCACCCTCAACTCTTGTAGCAAGAGTGTAGCCAGCATGCCCAGGGAAGTGGTAATTCCCCTTTGTTTGGCCCTTCTGAGAATGCTGCTGAAACATTGGGTCCCATTTTGAAATTCCAAGGACAAAAACAACGTTGACAGATTGGTGTAAGTTCAGTTGAGGCCATAAATATGGTTGAGGGGCTGAAGCACAAGAGGCACAATGAGAGGCCAAGGAGAGCTGGATTGTTCAACCTGGAGGAGAGCAAGCAGAAGATCTTAACTGCTTTCTTTAACTACCTGAAGGACGGGGTAGAAAGGACAGGGGTACTCTTGGAGGTACAGAGCAGAAGCGTGAGAGGTAATTGGCAAGGCTGGAGTGCAGAAAATTCCCAGTGGATACAAGGAAAAACATTTTCAGCTTATGCCAGAAAGCGAGAGCAGGACTGTTTTTTGAGAGAGGATGAGCCAGGAGCCAAGGGTGGCCTGAGAGCAGACAGTACTGTCACTGACCAGGGCATGGTCCTGCAGCACCCAGCCAGAGTGGGAAGAGTGTGGTGACGATAACAGGGTTCATCAACAGTTCCAGACAAGGCCAGGCAATGAACCAGGTCCAGAGTCCATCCAGGGAGTCCAGTCAGGAGCAGTAGCAGAGAGGGCCAGAGACAGAACTGGAAACAAGTCTACACCTTGATTCAAGGTCCATCCAGGAGACCATACCGGAAACAGGTATACCTACAAAGTAGGTCAGGCAGGGACTGAAAGCCCAAGGCTAGGCTTAAATGAGCTTCCAAGCCTACGGAAGAGACTGTGGGTTGAAGCCCCAAGTCAGGGCAATTAAGCTCAGTTACAGCGTCGAGGTGCCAAACACTGAGACGAGGCCAAGAAGGGCCATGGAGTCTCCATCTGTGGAGGTACTGAACCCTCTACTTGGCACAGCCCTGAGCAACCTGATCTAGGCTGCCCCTACTCTGAGCAAGGTTTGAACTGGAGACCTCCTGAAGTCCCTGCTGACCTGAGTTGTTCTATAATCTAAGTCTGGGCTTTGACATCCCAGACACAGTGCCAGGCTTACCTGCAGGTGCTCGCAGGAAAGGGATGCTCACATCACAATGGCAATCTATTTCAGGATTTGGGGATGGTCTCCATCATCATGTTTGGGCACTGCTGGTGAGGGATAAAGTACCCCATATCTGTATAACCTGGATAAGTAGAATAATAAGTACATAATAAAATAATAGTAATAACTGTAGCCCCTTTCTAGATTGATTAATCTAACTGCTAATCAAGGAATCAGTCTGATCTCCATTGATATGTAAAGGTGTTTGCCAAAGCTAAGCCTTTGAACTTGCTTATACCTTTCCATCAGTGGCTCCACATATGTCTTCAAAGTTCCAATGAAGCCTATGAGAGATGTGTCACTGAATTCACCCTTGCTCACAAGTGGGGACAGTGAGGTTCAGAGAAGCCGAGTAATTTGTTTGGAGACATGGTGAGCACTGCATTAGGTAGATCATCAAAGCATTGAATGTACCTGCCTTGTGTTCCTGCTTCAAGTATGTTTCACCCTGCTTTTTACATCTGGACACAGTGCACTTTCACAGCTCGGCTGATGGATGGTAACACATTAAGCAGCAGTAATGCAAGTGGGTCTCTGTGCCCTGCAAACAATTCCCTAAGGACACACAGCCTCCCCTCTGATTATACAAGGAAACCACTTTTATTTCCCTGACTCTCCTTGAATCTCTTGCTGCTTCCAGTTTGAAGTCCTTTCCTGGGGCACTTTCAATAGAATGCTGGAAAAATCAGGCTTTTTTATCGGTCTTTTTTTTTTTTTTTTTTTTTTTTCCCAATTTAAGGAGATAATAATTATGGAGATCATTGTGTTGATGCTCTACTAGACAATCAGAGAGGCTCAGTGACTGAACTGCTGGCAGCAGGTGGACTGTGAGTTGCTATCTGCTCCAGTTGCCTGCCAGGAGTCCCCCACCCCTCCTGAAGCAGATCCACTGATGGGTTGTTGTGTATTTTTTGTTGTTGTTGTTGATTGCTGACATAAATAAGCTGAAGCGACACCGTTTTAAGCTGAGTATCCAAGGCGACCTCATTAACATCGCTGCAGAGGAGCCCTTTAAAAAACAGCAGTCACGTTCAGTAGTCCTGAGTGGAAGAGAAACAGTTCTGTGTTTTCTTGATCAATTGCTTAAAATTCAAGGTCGGGGTGCAGAGCAGGGAGGGCTCCCCGCCAGTCACTGCAGGGTTGGGCTGAAGGTTTTTTTTGAAAATAGTGATGCTGTCGTACTGGAGAAAATCCATGCGCTCCCTCAGAGGAGCACTATTGGGAATAAATGCTGGAAGCTGTTCCACTTGAGCAGATGGCTGAAAAACTTTGGCTGAGAAATAAATTGAGTATGACGGTCTGAGGGCCAATCACAGATGGATGAAATTCTAGTGATGTCCCAAATGTCCTGAACATAGAAGGTTCTCTTCTTTCCCCTTTTGTGCTAAAAACCATAGTAGTATTTTTAATACAGACTGAAAAAATGTTGATGGAGTGAGACACAGAGATAATGGTTTAATGTCTTCTGAATCAGCACTGTAGTTAGAGGAGCCCTGAGATTCTGCCACCTCTGGGTCAGCAGTGGAGGAAAGAGCTGATCAGGCATGGACCACAACAGAGGGGCTGGGAAGAGCCCCTGCTGCACAGCTGCAGTGGAGATCCTGCGCTCCTTCAGGCACAGCCTGGTGTCCCTGTGCAACACCAGACATTCGAATACGCCTGCTAAATACAAGCCTTGCAGAACCCAAAAGCAAATCATTCTTTCTTCAGGATCTTTAAACCCTGTCTCAGAGTCGACCGGAAAGCTGTGCTCCCAGCATGGAGTTAAATGGAGAAGTCACTGGGAACTCCTTTTCTTGGTCTCAGGCCGCCTCCGTAAACCCGGGGATGATCATTGAGGCTTATAGCCTTAACAACCAATCTCCCTCCAGTGCAGCACATAAAAGGAGCTGTGAGCACTGGGTTTTAAATAATGGGCTCTGGGATCCAACCCAGTGTGAATCCCAGGCTTCAGCTCATCTCTGCTCAGGCTCAGAAGTGAGATGTGGCACGTCTTGCATGTCTTGAAAACACCCTGAGCCCAGATCCTCCCTTCCCAATTCCTCAACTGACAGGATGCCATAAGAGCTGGTGGAGATCAGCTGTTTAGTTAGCATTGCCTGGAAAGCAACAGTACTCGAGCCTAGTACAATTCCCCAGGGACCCAGTCCTCTGTAATGTAAGGACAGAGCAGTCCTGTGCCCTTTCTAGCAGACAGACAAAGCCACACATCCACCATATTCAGATTTCTTTCCTGGCCCCTCCATTCACTGCTTCTCATGATGGGAGAAGCTCATGCATGTGAAGGCTATCACAACCCAGCCCAACATGCAATGTCATGAGGCAACCTCAGCAACTTCTGACAGGAAACATCTTCTATGAGCAAGTGACCAGCTGGGCCAGTTATGGGGGATTTAATCATTGCTTCAACAACACAGGACACCAAAAAACGATGGAGCTACAGGAATACACTGCCTACGAAGTCTTGGTACCAGCTTGCATTACGCTGTGCAATTTCCTTATGTATCAGCTAATGAGGTATGCTCAGGTCAATGGCAGCCGTGACACACAGGACCACACTGTGAGTCCTCACTGGAAGCTGTATGAGAGGTAGGCAGGGTTAAAATAATTCCTGGCAGCACTGCCTGAGAATGCTGCCTATGGGATTGAGATAGATATTAAAGGCTGAACTTAGCCTGCATCTGCAGTGCCCAGCAACAGCTTTATCAAATGAGCTTATCAGCAATGCTGCCTATTCCTCTCAGCCAGTGGCTGGCATGTGCTGTATTAACTACCTTCAGCCCTTTGTGTCAGATGCCCCTTTAAAAGCCATGGTTTGAAAACAGTCTTTGCAGCTCAGGGATCTGTTTGCCTTTTTCTAACAAACGTGTTCACACTCCAATCATCTTTGTGGATTCTAGTCCCAAGAACAAAGAAGACAAAAAAATGCCTCACCAGGAAAAGTCTTCATTGCTGAGAACCTAGGTGGAAAAGGATGTGAAATCTGCTCTGTCTGTGCAGAGAGCAGGACCTTTCGTACCTCTCTGACTTCCTTGGCCAACCTCACTCCACTTTATATTTTCAAGCTGAGTCTGACACTCAGAGTGCCCTTCTGGGTCCCACACCGAGCTGTTGGAGCTGGAAAAGACTTTCCACTGGAGGCAGAGGAGTTTCACCCCTGGGCTGAGCCCTGCCTTTGCACTGATCAAGCAGAAAGGGGGAATCCAGGTTTGGAGATGGTTTTGCCATCTGCTCCAAGGGCACAGGTGTAGCTCCCACAGGGCATGGCCAGTGCAAGCAGAGAAGGCGGTAGGCACACCAAAGATGGTGCTTCACTCCTTATCTCATCGTATGTGAGCAGGGCCTCTTGCCATCTGTCTCCATCATTAAAGTTCTGCAATTCAGGTCATGACTGTGGTGTGACACAGGACTAGTGGCACCAGGCAACACAAAGGTCCACCTGGGCTCAGCAGCCTGCCTCCAGCACTGACCAATACAGAGGACAGGATGATCATGGTCAAACACTTTCCCACAATATTCTTCTAGTCTGCAACAGTTTGTGTTTTGGAGACTTCCCAAACCAGAGGTGAAGTCTTCATATTTAGTCATCCTCAGTGGATTTCTTTTCCCTGACCTTGTTTGTGAGTTTGTAGCCCCCAGTAAAGTCAGAAATTCATATGCTTCATTATAAGCATTTTCTTTACCATTTCCTGATTAATCATCCCCACCACTATGGTCATTACAGCGGTTCCTAGAGACCAAGCAATTGTAGGCCTCATTGATTAGGCACCACGTAGCACACAGTTCTCACTTCGGAGAGTTATGATGAACTGTGCAGAACCACCAGTGTGATGTGGGCAAAGTCACATCCCCAGGAGGAGGACGTGGGAGGTATCCAGCTATGAGGCACACACTGAGCAGCAAGGCACTGGAGGAGATGCGGGAGAATGCCAGAGGAGGGTGAGGAAAGGGAAATAGAGAAGTGAAGCTGGAGACACAGATGGATTAAATAGTTAATCAGCATATAAACAGCATAGGTGAGTTTGTTACTGAATCTCTTAATCCAGTTATCACCATGCAACATGGTCATTTCCTGCCATTCTAATGGACCGCTCATACTTTAAGTCTGGAAAAACAACAGCAACAACAAAAGAGCACTTTGGGTGTTCATGCAGTTTGAGATTTCCTTACTATAAAAAGGCACCAACTTTTGAAAGAGAGAATATCTTCAGGAAGAACCAGGCTGCCTGGCTTACTCATGCCCTGATGCTATAGTCAACATTTCTGAGTTACTCAGAAATGACGAAGTTATGCTTAGGTGCAGGGCTCCTGGGCTCTTGTGCACGGTACAAATGGGCCAAGACACAAAAGATGTGACCTCGTGAGAATTTACTTAGATGTGGATATAGGGGATTTAAGTAATGATGCTGCCTTTACCCTACAACACACACGTCAGCCAGCAAACAGGAGACTCAGCACATGAGAAAATACAAGGGGATGGATGGGAGGATGGAGGACAAACTTTGAAAAGACCAGTGCAAAGAGGCATGGATCTTCTCGTACACAATCCACGACTGAAAAAGGGGAAGCAAAACTCCTGGACTGTGCAGCCTCAGCTGCTAGTGCCTCTTTCCATCCTTATGCAGACATGAGTCCTTCCCACTGCGGGAAGTGCCAGCACTACCGTAGCAGGTGGTGTCCCACATGCCATGTCAGAGCAAGACAGCAGCATTATA
The DNA here is from genome assembly GCF_017639655.2 of Falco naumanni. NCBI lineage: Eukaryota > Metazoa > Chordata > Aves > Falconiformes > Falconidae > Falco > Falco naumanni. Next base: position 21,017,987 of record NC_054061.1, on the reverse strand, counting down.
GTGATGGTACCGTGGCTGCTGGGAGAACCGACCCAGGTGTGACCTAGCACATCTGAAAGGCAGGAATGGGGGAACCCAGTGTCTTCCCCAGGGGTGTGTGAAAATCAAATGAAGCCTTTCAGAGTAGGAGAGGGGTCATTGGCTTGGGAATGTGAATCTATCTGACACACAAAGCCCTGAGTCTCTGTTCTGTCTCAAGCTCCTGGAACCGTGCAGAGAGTGCTGCCCTCGAGTTCACATCCAAGTGGTTTATGTCTCAGTTAGATGCCACTGAACATGCTAAGACCTTTATTTGAGAAGAGAGAGAAGCAGAAATGTGTTGATCCTGGAATTTCAACCAGTTCTGGAGGTGCGTTTGAAGGCAGCAAAGATTGTCCAATGTAGAGACAAGGACTTGAGGTCCAAGACAGAGCAGACCAGAACCATTCACTAAGCTGAATTCAGACAGCATGTCTCAAGAAAAAAGACTGGATTTTAGCTGCTTTTTCAGGAACCACCTAGCATTTCAACAGTCAATTTGATTACATGAGATCAAACCGCCTCCACTGACAGCTGCAGTTGCTCAGAGGCAGGCGATAAGTTGCACCAGCAGCGCACAGGACAAGACGGCATTGGTGGCAGGGGCTAGTGTGTCCACCGACCCTGTGGGTCTGCAGCACAGCCAGGCAGAGCTCTTGGCTCTTGTGCTGCTGCTTAGACATGGCCCAGCTGGTCAGAGCAGCAAACGTGCAAGTGTGGGAGAGAACCAAAGGGAACTGTTTAAAGCTTGGTGTTGTGTTCAGTGGAAACCAGAAGAGCACTGGTTGAGGGCTCTGCAGCTGTGTGGCCTACCACATGCCATCTGAGCCAAAGTTCTCAAAGGATTTTGTGAGGCCATGAAGGGTGGGTCTACATGGTCCCTGCCAGCAAATAGGTACTGACTCTTTCCACATCAGAAAGTATATGAAAGAGCATGAATCCCTCACTGTTACTGACTGCATGGTACTGTGTAGATACTCCAACACTCCTGCAGAGAGGCTGAAAGGGTGCAGGGTGTCAGGAAGTCTGAATGCTTCCCTTAGCACCTCTGAGGGAGCAATGATGCAGAGGACAATACTGTGCTAAAGCAGTATTGTTCCAATTCCTTTGGTAATTCTTCATTGCCTCATTGGAAAATTATCTTCTCTAAAAAAACATGCTTATTAGGAGGTGTTTTCTCACTCCCACTTGGCAGATTTGTGATATAGCAGCAGCTACATCTTACTTTACATAGCAGCTGATGTGGCTTTCTGAGCCCTGCAGAGATTGTACAGTCCTCCTGGAGGGACCCTAGTCCTAGGACCTTCTGCCTCTGTGATGGGCACAAGAAGCCTAGGCCCAGGAGAGATCTCTGATTTCTCTCTGTTACATTTCTGGCTTCATGTGCAGGGCTGGGAAGAGTGGTTTTCTCCCGAAAGCCAAGGGAAGCTATCTGGGTACAACTTCTTGAGTGGCTCTCTGAAACACAAGTTACCAAAAGCACATAACAAAGAGAACAGAAAGCTGCTCCTAAAAAAGCTAATGTGCATAACCCAACCTGATTCCTTTAGACAAAAGCACCTACAACATCAGCTAAACATTTAATGTTGACAGCACTGCCTGGAGCACGCAGCCTGCGGCACTGCAGCAGAGCTCCGACAGCCACACTCCAGCAGCAGAGCAATCAATCTCCTCCTGTTGCTGGCCTCGGCACCCGTCAATGTTTCTCAGCCATTTCTCCAATACCTGCAGGCTCAGTAACCACCGCTGTAACCAGTGGTTCCACGGCTGGTGTTTAAGGAAGGATGATCAAACACTGCACAGCACTCACCTCACCACTTCTGCTGCTATGGACAGTAAAGCATCCCCCCAAAACGTGAGAATCAAGTCTGGCATACATCAGGCTTTTGCTAATCAGGCTAAACATATGCAAATTATTGAAAAAGTGGGCCTATCAGAGACCCCTTCAACACAGGGGTATGGCAAGGGGCAATGCTACCCCAGGCTCCTTCCATGCTCAAAGGACTCGATGCCTCCAGTTTAGGCTGAAGATGCTAAAACGTCACAGGACTCTGGATAGGGCGAAGAGTTGGTGAGACACAACTTCTGACGCCACTGAGCAGACCAGTAGACTGACTGGTTGGTGCTCAAAGGAAAAGACCAGGAAGGGGTGATAGGGAATCGCACCAATTCTTGCCTTGCCAATGTCATCCTGAGAAAGGAGCAAGCATGGACAGACCACAGAATGTGTTACAAAAACCTCCAGCTGAGATCAGTCCCCTTACAAACCATATCAGCTACAACAGCATTCCTCACACCAGAGATGGATTAGTTTGTTTAAACTCTCCTTGCAAATCACTTCTAATCAGCAGCTAATTTTTTGCTGAGCCAGGGCACGCAGGTTGCTCAGGAGGGCTGGAGCTGCCTGTAGAAATATGCAGTCACCTGACCAAGTCTCATCATCTTCACAGGCTGTTTTGTAAACAGTCATTATAAATAATAAATCAACAGCATGCAATGAAATGAGTTCTTTTTAGGATGCTTTATAAAAAACCTCCAATCTGATATAAAAGAAACTCTAATCCACTCTGGCAAATTACAAAGAGGACTAAACTATCTTCAAATAATGATAAAATATTCAGCCTCTGCCTTAATAGCACCGAAACTGAGGGGGGAGGATTTAGAGGCACAGGGGAGAGTTCCGTTCCCCAATCCTGTAGCATTCAAAGGAGAGCTGTTTTACTATGCTGTCTTAAAAAGCTATTAAAACACTCATCCTATGTCCATGAAAATCAAATACCTGCAATCAGTTTGGCGGGCACTGCCTTCACCCTTCAATGAATTAAAAAGTCTTTCTAAGTCAGTGCTACCATGAATTGGTCGTGGCCAAGTTTATTTGTTTTTTTAATTTAAACATATTGTTTAAATCTGTAGAAATTTGTTGTTCCAGTTTCCAAGCAAAGGAAGGACCTGAGAAAGCAAGGACCTAAGGGACGCTAAGATCAAGAAGGTAGGGACTGGGGGACAAGAAGGTGAGTTGTATGACTTTGCAGTAAAATCTTGGGTTCATTTAACAGTTAAGCTGAGCATGTACGGAAGAGAGCACAGGTCTGCGCATCTCCTCTTCCCTCTCTTTTTGAGAGTCAGTCCTGAGAATCAGAAGCTGGTCTGTGAAATAATAGCAAAGACACAGACACACAAACATCTTCCTACATGGTCAAGCAAGTCATCAGGAGAAGGGAAAACAAGTAATAAGTGAACACAGAAACCTGGCTGTCATGGAAGCTACTGGGAGAAAGCTGCATGAGGGCATCAGGGGGGGTTCTCAGTGGGGCTCAGCAGCATATGGACTCGAGAGGACTGAGAATGACTGTTCTATACCACTCCATTGGTCCTTATGTGGGAAGCAACGTGAAACAGTTTCTCTTTAAAAGCCATTCATGGACTGAAGAAAATCTCTGCCAGCACAGCACCTCAGCACTTCCCTACAAACACAGACAGGGCCAGACAGCAACAGGTGTAAACACACAGATTATTAATGGTCTTTGTCAATGGAAATGTCACACAAGTCTCTTAACGACAGGTGTCAAGAGGATGGGACCAGGCTCTTTCCAGTGGTGCCCAGTGACAGGACAAGGGGCAGCGGGCACAAACTGCAGCACAGGAAGTTCCATCAGAATGTGAGGAAAAACATCTTTGAAGGTGACGGGGCACTGGAACAGGGTGCCCAGAGAGGCTGTGGGGTCTCACTCTCTGCAGATGTTCAAAATATGCCTGGGCACAAGTGTGCAACCTGCTTTAGACAAACCTGCTTTAGCAGGGGGTTGGACTGGATGGTCTCCAGAGGCCCCTTCCAACCCTGACCACTCTGTGATTCTGTGATAATTCATCACAGAGAGTTTTGAGCTGCCAGCACAATTTAGGAGCTCAAATCTGGTTATGAGATGGTGGATGTTCTGGTTCAGTCTCTCTGCAGCATATCCATACTGGGGTGCATTTATAAGCCAACGCTGTGAGTCCCCTGGCGTAAAGCTACCCCAGCTGCCTGTGGGGTATGCAGACAGGAATGGAGCACCACATTCCCCTCACCAGCTATGGAAGTTTCTACTGCTCTCTTTCTCAGCCAGTAATCCAACCCATCCAAACTGCTCCATGCAGCACACAGGGAGCTGTGAACCTGAATGCTTGAGCTGTGTAACTGCAAGAAGGAAAGCTTGAGAGACACTGTGGAGGGATGGGGAGTAAGAAGGAAGTTAGCTCTAGCTTATGAGTACATAAGGAAGATCTGCAGTTATCTCTGGGCATGAAGAATAGAAAATGTCCAGCTATAGCAGCTAGATGCAGAGCTTGATATCTGCCAGCAACTCTCCCAACAACTGAAGTTTTAGCACATGGATAAAGTCATTGATCAATTTGAAAGTGCTTTATAGACACATTTCAGATTATGATAGTCCATAGGAGAATGCAAGATGCAATAAATGAGGACCTGACTCAATGCACAGAAAAGTGAGATGCAGTTGGACTCAGGCTGCTTGGCCTGAAGTGTCCTGTTGGATCATCGGTGCCCGGTTAATCTTGGTACCCATCACACCACCCCGACTAAAGCAAGCCAGAAGGTAGTCCAGAGTGTCTGGACAACACTAGAGAGCTGGTGGTAGATCAGAGGTCTCAAACAGCTAACAGTACTTCAGCTTCTGACACTGATCAGTGGCCAAAGCAAGGCTGAAAGGAGCAGCCAGCACTCAATGCCTGATTATTTTCTCTCATTTCCCATGCAAGTCTCTTATCGTCAAGTCATTCCCCAGTGACCCACAGCTGCACTGATATGCGATGCTGTGCATGCACTGGCATTGTACACCAGGGAGTGCAGCTGTTGGATTTTATACTCCAGCCTTTCTAGGTGCTGCATAAAACACAAAAACAGTTGGTCCCTGTCTCAACAGAGCATGCAGCCTTTTGCAGGGATACCAAAACCATGCTCCACCTTCATGCAAGTTTTTAACAGATAGAGTGGCTCTTGTCTGATTCATAAGGAACTGTCTAAATATGCATGGACTCAATAGAGCAAAACAGCTATCTGTCTGCCTGGGAGTTTGAAATGGCTCCAGGTTATACTTTATTCCTTTATTTAAATTTTTAAAAAGCAAGGTACTCCAGTATAACGAAGTCTTCCTGTATTATATTTACTGATTATTGCACGGAATTCTTCTTGAAAAAATCAGGCTGGGCTTGGCCATAGAAACAGCATCTTGACCTGAAAGGCAGACCCAGCAATGTCTGTCCCATGCTCCCAGGCACACTGGCTGTGACAAGAGCCCCTGCTTCACTCAATTTGTGAGCTTTGCTGGCATATGAGACAGGTTGCGGAAAAAGATAAGAGAGTCCAAGAGGCTGGGTGCTTCCTTGCGGAGATGCTGAACTTCTGTGGTCTGTTGCACTCAGTGGGAACAGAGAGGGCTTTTGTACCATGTCAAGTACCTGGGACTTGACTGGGGTCTGTCACTTTACAGTGATTCATGGCCACCTCCCCCTCGCCTGTATCAGTTCAAAACTGTGAGCTATCCGGTATGGAGGCATGCCTAGAGACAATTGTAACAAAAGTAACAGGTATGTTCGTTCTTCTTGAAAATCTACAGTCAGCCATTACAACTGAGTAGCATCTTCACAAGATTCCTATCTCATGTGTGAGACCAGGACATTGATCAGACACTGCTGGCTTTTAGCTGCATGGACAAAAGTGATGCCTTTTGAAAGGCAGCACCAGGATTGCCAATGAAAGGAGCTATCCTAGGATCAGTGCAACCTGTGATGACTGAGATTATTTTAAAACAACCACTGTTACAGTAACAGAAGAGATTGTCAAATTTGGGGAACCCGTGGTGAGTTGTCACCAAGTGCATTCAACTACAACTTGGAATAGCAGCAAAGACCTTATGCAAACCCTGGGACAGGTTTGTCATCCTCCTTTTCACACTGCTGAGCTCTCAATGATATCAAAGGCTTTGGTAGGAACCTCAGAGACCACACATTCTTTAGCTTGATGATAAGCTGCCCTTCCGTGATGCAACACAACTCTCCTCATAGCGTACAGATCTACCCTCCCTCTGAGACCTCAGCCACGCTCCAGTCTGCTTCTGCAGGAGGACTGATGCACCTTGTAGCAGGTCCTGAAGATAATTTGCTTGAGATTCATGGAGAACAAAGCAGGGTGCACTGATGAAGTGGCAGGCATATGGCCAAAATCACCTTGCTACAGCTCATAGCAACTATTATAATAATACAGTAGCCATTGTTAGAAAACCACAACAGCTACTCTTAATGGAGACCCCAAAAGGAAGTATGACATCAAAAGTGTTATGAGGAAACCGATCAGATTAGTTTCTACTGATGGTGCTTAAGTTTAAACATATTGAATATACCTCTGGCAAGACAATTTTACTCTTTTTAAAAGGACTTGTGATATAGAATTGCTACAGTCCTATACCACATCAGCCCAAAACTCTCAGCCTGCACTCCACATTTGATGCCCCCTGGGAGACTGGTGATAACCACAGCAGACAGGGCTGGAGGAGCCAAGGCCAGGACTTGGCGAGCAGACATTGCAGCACAGTGCTTCTCAAGGACAGCTAGAGCCATCTAGCAGACATGCCTGGGTTCACGTCCTACAGAGGTGTCTGCTGTTGGCTGTTCCTGGGACCAAAGCCCCCGCAGGCGTGCGTGATGGAAGTCCTCCCAAGCTATGCAGTGTGACAGCAAAGGCCAAGCAGTTCGTGCATCAAAGGAACTGACACAAGCCTCCCAGTTTCCCCAGCCTTGCCTTTGCTGACCACAGCCCACCAGGCAGCTCTCAGACAAGTCCTGGGAGTGCCTGCAGCACTGGAGTTATGTGCCCACGGTTAGAAAGTGGTTTATCCACAGCTAGAATTGGAGCCTTCCCATCCCACAGGAGGCTGAACTGCTGCCTCCCCAGCCTGGCCACAAAACCCAACAGGAGGCCACTCTGCTATGAACCAGCAGCTCCCATGTCCCCGTTTGCACAGCCTGCACTCTGAACAGTCGCTTCAAAGCTGATGCAGCCCCTGGGGCTTCCTTGGCTGGCTAACAGTGACGCATGAGGCACTGAAAATTACTTGTCAGTGCTCAAGCCTATGGGCTTGAGAGCTGGGAAGACTTATAGTGACCCACCCACCTAAAACACTGTTCCTGGAGCCTCTGTTCTGTCTGTGAATGAATGGAGAGCCCTAGGCTGTCAATAGAAGTAAAAACTCAAATATAACATTGTCTTTCAGGTTTATTCCATATCCTGTCTTCCCTCCCTTTTTCCAGCCCTTTGCCGTCTCCAACTTAAGCAGCAAAGTTGTCGTGCAACTTTGATATTTGCTGTAAAAATAATTCATAGTAGCACCAAACTGGCTGTCCATGCTGCCCCGCTGCCTGTGTGTTCCCAGTACCTCTCACAGGAGCACTTTAATCAATGCTAGCAGCATCCAACTGTCTGTATGTTCAAAGAAAGAGAAGTTATGATGTTAGTACTGTCATGACCTTCAGAGAAAGGGCTTAATTATTCCCAAGCAGGCAGCTTACTGCTGGGCAGCTGCTAATGAACATTGATAGGGAATGAAACGCATCCAGATGCAAATTGCAGAACTGGCTTAGGAGGTTTATGACAAAGATGATCCTGTGCTGGCTGCGTTTTCATGTTTTTGCTGTGGCTGAACCTTTCCAGATATCTGTCTGTCTCAGATGCCCCCTTTCTTCCCTCTCTCCATCTCTCCCAAGCCGTTTACAAACCAAATAGCTGGGGCCATTGCAGTGAGCAGACTTGTGTGCTGGAGGCCCCAGCTTTCACTTGTGGAGACCAGGTGCTGGTCTTCAGGGAGGCCTCGGCAGCGCAGGGGATGAATCACCATCTGCAGCATCGGCAGCTGCAGCAACTGCCTTTTGTTTCAGGATGCATGGAAAGCGAACTGCACTGTCTCTGCAGAATGGAGCCAAGCTAGCAGCAAACTGGCATGCTGTTTCCACGGAGGACACAACTGTCTGCAGTGCCAAGCTTTGCTGCCTTGGATCCCCAGGTGCCCTTGGCGATAGGGGCAGAAGTGCAGCAAAGTAAGGAAGTTTTGGGGAGAGGTAATACTGTGAGAAACAGAGAGGTGGGTCAGAGCAGCTGAAAACAGCCTTTGAGCTGGTCAGGTTGCAAAAGGAGCAGCTGCTGGTTCCCATGTAGTCAAACTGTATCTGTAAGGGCTGTGCACGCTTCTCATAGAAAGCTGTGCTGGAGGCTATGATTGCAATCACCCCTGGCAAGACCCTTTCTAGACATGGGAGGGGTGATAATCACTTGTCATCAGCATGCATTTGGTGCCTGCTGTATGGCTGCTTGTCCAACTCTACCTCGCACAAGAAAACAAAATGACAGAGAAGAGGTTGCAAAAAATCCAAGTGCCCTGAAGACAACTGTCAAAATTCAGGCTGCCCGCTCAGCCTGGCTTTGGCAGACCTCTCAATGCCAACAGGAACAAGTCTTTCATTTTACAAGGGAAAGCATGCCTTCTCCAGTATTGAAGAGGTTCAGTCTGTGGAAGGTTGTTTAATGTTTTGCTTCCACAGCATCTCCAGTGTGTGTTCTGGCCCTCCATGGGGCAAGCCTCCCAAATGCTGTCCTGGTGATAGAGATGTTCGTTCCCTTCTCGGCTGTTCTGTAGGATTCTGTAGATTCTATTCTGGCTGCTTGAGGAAAAAATATCAGTAAGATGCCCAGTGTGTAAGGATCTCAGCCTGCACTGTCCCTGAGTGGCAAAATGGACAGGCCACTGGTGTTAGAGCGGAGCTCCTAGCCAGCATGGGCTCTGCCAGGGCTACACCTTTGTCTCTGCCCTTGCATTTGACCCCTTTAAGAGACAGGACACAGGCTTAGGAGGAACTTGGTTGACCTGCCATGGACACACTTATGTGCTTGTAACAGCACAAGATGGGGCATGAGAAAACAGTTTTGCACCACTTTTTTCCTCTTTGCAGGGAAATTTCCAGGTGCCAAGGAGAAATTTTTCTCAGTGGACAAGATGAAGCTTTCTTTTCTGTTTGGGCAAGCAAATATCCACACCTAGGTCCCCAGACCACCCACCCATGGCTCCTGGATAGATCACCATCCTGCAATATGACTCTGAATCCAGCACAGTCCGATCAGGAAATACCTGTGTGCCCAGTCGCTCCTGGGGAAGAGAGAAAGTGCAAGTCAGTCTGCTTCACAGAGACAAGCAGGCATGTAATGCTCCCACTTAGCAGCCACGAAAGGAACAGAGAAAAGGTGGTCTAGCTTGGAAGTTACTGGGTTAATATGCTGAAAATGTAAAATGGTCTTGATCTTGGCAGCTGAAGTCCCAGGATTCTGACTCCAATTCAAGTTTGATCTGAATTTGGCTTTCCCACTGGTAACCAAACTTAATCCTCAGTCACAATATCAAGAGAAAACTTTTGTAAAATGGTATGGAACCACAGGTGAAACCTGTAACTGGCATAAAATAAGCTGTTTGGCAGAGGTGTGCTCATGATTATAAGACAACCTGAGCAAGTGGACACTCGCTTGAGCTGGTGAAAGTTTACAGCTCTGTCATTTTGCCAAGGCTGCCTTGTGTGGGAGGTTCACACCTTGCCACAAATCCAGCATAATACAGGATTTACTCATTATCACAGTCAACTCTTCTGTTTGAATATTGAAGACCTGATTTGAAATTCAAGATCAGAATTAGACTTGTATTTTTTTTAGGCTCTAGCCCAACCCAGATATTATGACCTGATGCCATGAGCTGATGTCACACTTTGCTGATCACTGTTGGCTCAACTCAACTGCTCATATTAGCCTCCAGGAGCTCCTGGTGTCTCAGGACCTTACTATATATTCACCCTTGTGTTGACTCATTTTGCGTGTACTTACCTTGCACAAAACCTTAGTCCTGTGGTATCTGTAACTGTGTCTTCTTAGTCAGCCATGTACCTGTCCAAGATCTTTGACCTGTCCAAGACAGAAAGCCAGTTATCCTGCTTACAGCTGATGAGTTCAAGTATGTTGCTCTCCTCTCCCTGTATGAAAATCCCCACTGTTGAGGATGCAGTCATACAGCCACAGAACTAAAGACAGGCTGAGGTTGGAAAAGACCTTTGAAGGTGATCTGGTCCAACCAGCAGTCTCAAGTAGGGCCATCTACACCCATTGTCCAGGACCATACCCAGCCAGCTTTTTAGTATCTCCAAGGATGAAGTCTCCGCAACTTCTCTGGGCAACCTGTGCCAGTACTCAGTCACCCTCACAGTAAAAAAGTGTTTCCTGATGTTCAGAAGGACCCTCCTGTGTCTCTGTCTGTGCCTGTTGCCTCTTGTCCTGTCCCTGGGCACCACTGAAAAGAGCCTGGCTTTGTCTTTTTTTCACCTCCCCTCCTGGCATTTATATACATTGATTTTCCCCCTGAGCCTTCTCTTCCTCAGGCTGAACAGTTCCTTCAGCCTTTCCTCATGATAGATGCTCCAGTCCCTTCTATGTGGCTCTTCACTGGACTGTGTCCAGTAAGTCTATGTGTCTTGTACTGGGAATCCCAGCACTGGACACAGTACTTTAACTGTGGCTTCACCAGTGCTGACCAGAGGGGAAGGATAGCTTCCCTTGACCTGCTGGCAATACTTTGCCTAATGCAGATCTAGTTACCATTGGCTTTCTCTGTTTCAAGGGCACATGCTGGCTCACTGTCAACTTGGTGTCTTGGTGTCCATCAGGACACTCAGGTCCTTTTCTGTCAAACTGTTCTCCAGCATATACTGGGTTGTTCCTTCCAAGGTGGCAGATGGGTACAGATGTAAACACCTGCTTGAACTGACTAAAGGCAAACTGGGCTTCCTGCATCAGAACAAACTTAACATTTTCAGGCTTAAGCGGGAATATCAAGAATACTCCTGTCAAATATCCATAAAAATGTAGCAAAGTGCATCCATAAGACTGGACACTTGGAACATCCACCAGGCAGGTACAGCTCCAAGAGCTGTTGGACTCAGCTGCAAGGTTAGAACATCCCCATGGAGTCTTCAGCTTACAGACATTGAGCTGAAAGGGACCTTGGGCAGTCACCTGCTCCATCCCCCTCAAAGCAGGGCTAATTTAAAGGCTAAATCAACTTGCTTGGAGCCTTATCTTCCTTATAGGTTATAAATAAACTGGTCAATTGCAAAGCCAATGCAGAAGCAAGGTTATTTTCTTGTCAAAAGCATTTACTAAATCTTAGTGTTTTTCAGGGAGCAAGAGTCTGAAGTTTCTTGGGCTTTTTTTTTATATTAGTACTAGGTGATGAGTGACAGAAAAATTGGTTGAATTGTACCTTGCAGGTCTTCTAAGAGATACTCAGTTTCATGGGGAAACACATCTTGACAAAATGAAGCTGCTTGGTCATGCGGTGATCTTAGATGACAAGTCAGAAGGGATAGTTTCCAAAATAATGGGCAGAGATGAATACGTCCCATTAACTACCTGAATGAGATCAGAGGACTGCTTCAGCAGGACAGAAACGTGGCCACCCTGAGGAACCTGAATATCCCTGAAGTTACCGGTAGCAGCAGAGCTGACAACCTGGTAAAACTGAGATTAGACAGACCCCACCTGGGCATCAGGGTGACGTTTACCTTGCAGGAGGAGACAGTTCAGCACAAACAAGTTGTGCAATTGGAAAGGACATTTGCTAACCAAATAGTACAGATCGGCTTTTTATGGGACTTGATGCTAGAATTTCCACATCATTTCTGGCTGGAAAACAACAGCGAAATGTCCCAGTTTAAACCAATCCCAGCCTGTCACCAGCACACTTTCTGTCCAGCAGAAATGCATGTTTGTGTTGCATCAGCTGGCACCCAGTTGACTGTAAGCTTTACATCTGCAGATGGCTTGGCTTGGGCAAAGTATACTTAATCATGAAGAAGAGACTACTCTTCCTGTTCACTTGGGAGGAGGTGGCACCAGCCTCCCATCTTTGTTTCTTGATATATCTACCTTAACATTTAATGGACCACATGACATAGCCCCACACTTGGGGATGATAGGTCTAGACATCAAAAATGCTGCCCAGCAAAGTATCCACTTCATTAACATGGGCCTTAGAGTCTGCCCTGAATCCACTGATGCTGAAGATGTGTGATCAAGGATGCTCTGTAATGAAGAAGTCCCATTTCAGCAGAGAGGTGGCTGTGTGCTCATGCTTCACTGCGACCGGAGCCTCTCCCTAATATGTTTTCCAAGAAACAAGTGAAAAAACCACAGTGAATCTTTCCTACTTTAATGGTGCTAAGTTGTGGCTCTGGAGCTGGGCCACTGGTGCATAACTGGGGGTGGCTGCACAGCTGCAGTGCAAGCAAACTGTCCTGGAAGGAGGCAGTGGAGAAGACTGCAGTGATTGCATTGTGATACAGAAGTGTTAGAGCTAATCCATTGCCATCTGTCTTTATTTTGCTAACCCGTTCAGTTGGACGCCACATAAGTGCATTCACAGCAGATGAGCTGGGAGAGCCGTGGCATGGCTGCTCTTGGATTACTGGCATGAAAAGAATCCTTTTGTTCACGAGCCAGAAAGATTAGCTGCTGCCACGTCTGTGTCTGGTTTGTAGGACAAGAAAGAGAAGATGCAGCTCTCTTGCTGCCTTGGCCACTGCTTTGTGGCATTCCAGCTCCAGCTCTTTTCTCACCTCCCTCTTGCTTTATCCTTCCTCTACTCCTTCCTTCCTGCTCTCTCCTCATCTTGAGCTTTCTCTGTCTTTTCCATCTGCTTCTCTCCTCTCTTGGCATCTTCTCTGCTTCTGCTTGAGTGCACACAATATCCCTTCTCCTCTTCCCTGAGTTCAGGCGGACAACAGAAAAGTTCAGAGCAGCACAGCTCCTCTCCACCAAGGTGCTTTACCTGTGGCCCCTGCTGCGAGAAAAATTGGCTAGCACCACCTGATCCTAGGCAATTTTGTTCACAGCGGGTGCTGGGGATAAAGCGCTTCAGTGCAAGGCGGCTGTATTATTCTTAATAGTGGGGCTGCTGGTACCAGTTGGGCAAGCGGCTGCTCATTGGGCTGCCTTCAGGAGAGTGGGGCTGGGGAGGGAGGAGGGCTGGTCCATTCGGACCCCGTGGCCATGCACTGCTGAATTCTATGCAGTGGCGTGACCCATTTAGCAGTTCCCCAGAAGACTTCAGGCGTGTCATGACCCGCAGCTTGAGAGGCGCTTCTCTCAGCAGACGCAAAAGCCCTCTGTGTCCTTTAATTTCAAGAGTGCCATGGTGGAAGGAGATGCCCTTCGCATGCCCTCTCCGCTGTACCTGCAGACTCTCTGCAGCACCACTTACGCAGAGCACGAGGGAAATCCAGTCCTCTCTGCCTTAGGAGCAGGGCATAGTCCCCAGCTCCAGGACAGGAGCATAGGTTTGCACATCTGCCTCCTGCATGCTGGGCAGAGGCTGCAGGCTCGTTGGGAATGGTCCCGCCTCTGTCGTGCATACCTGGGCTTTGCCAGTTTGGGTCTCAGCAGGACCTGCAGGTCCAGCAGAGATCAGAGCTGCCTCCTGCTAAACTCTCCCCTGAAAGAGGATGAGGCACAGAGGTGAGGCAGGGAAGGGAGAAGGGACACGGGAATTGTTCCAGCTACAGAGGTGGGCATGCAGCTTCAGCTACCGCTGCACTGCCCTTCCCTGGGCTTGGAAAGGGCTGGCACAACGTGTACCCTGCAGCCAGCCTTGTTCCGGGCAGATCAACCTCAGGGCTCCACTCCCAGGCAGCTGCTTGTGACCAGCACCCTCCCCCACAAGCTCTCAGGAAAATGAAGCCTGGTACCAGCCAGCATAGCCTTCAGAAATGGTTGGGGACACCCACAGCCCACTCGGTGGTGTGTAAGAGGCCCAGACATACTCTCATAATATCCTTAACTCTTCCCCATCCATGCAGTCACCAGGATCTGGGCCATAGCCAGCATTCTCAAATGCAGCACACTGCCACATGCAGTGACTTCCACATGCACGTTTCCAGGCCCTCAGTAACAGAGGTGAAAACTCACGCAAGTGAAAAAATTCCCCAGAAACTGATCTCTCAGTAGTGCCTGAAATGGGTACTGTGGAAGAGAGCGATGGTGTGCCTCCAGGAGCCAGGCTGCTCCTTGTCCCTCCAGATACTCAGTCCTGCTCCAGAATCCTTCACAGCTACCTCTGACTTTCAATCCATGTTCGTGAAAAAACTTCATAATCTCCCTGAGTAGGGAAGGGTTTGGGTCATATACAGATGGATGGAAGGAAATTAATTTTCTGCTTGGGCACTGAATCGTCCTAGGAGAAGACCTTCATCTCACACTTCAGCTCGCTGGACCATGCAGGCCTGTTGAATTTCCTCATGTGACACTGCAGGGGGCTGTTTGGGCCCTTCACAATCAAATAAGAGTCAGAGATACATAAAAGATGAGAAATGAGAATCCCTGCTGCCTTGCAGGGTGAAAAGGTCCCCATCAACAAGAACACAGCCAGAATTTGACCCCCATGGTTTTCAGAGGTGGTCAGTAATTTGGGGGTGCCCAGTGCCTCCAAAGCTCAGCACATTCACCAACACAGGGGTGTGCAGGACCTCATGCTGGTCAAGTGGTTCAGGGTGCCATGAGCCAAGTGCCTGCCGTCACCAACAGTTTGTGAAATGTAGACTAGAAATGCATGAGGCTTCCTTCCACTGTTGCTTTGTGCCATCTCCTGGGAGCCAGGAGGGGATCTTACCCCCTTGCACATCACACCCCTGTGTTGGCTTGGCAGTTGGACAGAGTCCTCCTGGTTCCCCACAGCAGAGCTGAGCACCCTCCCCCGTGGGGTCCTTTGCAGCCAGGTGAGGCTGTGCTGTCTGCAGCTGTCCACTTACAAACATTCTTGCACGTCGCCCTTTGTAAATGATGGTCACCTTCCCAGTCCTTACCTGCTTCTTGTGACTTGGTTCAACGTGGCTGCAGCGCTTGTATGGTCTGATCCTGTCTGGCCTCACACCTCTCTGCACTCCCAAGGGCTGGGTCCCTGCACAGCAGTTGGAGAGGGACCACCACATGAGGAACATGCCTCCCCCACAACCTGGGTCTTCTCCCGCTGGGAGCACTGGGCTAGATGGCAGATGTGGAGTGGGCAGGCACTGGGGTGAGGGTGAGCGGCTGGGGTTGCAGGCATGGCTGGGCAGGGGGTGCCCATGCTGGAGCAGCCGCAGCAGCGCACCGGGGGCTGCCAGGTGTTCAGTCCTGCATGCAGCAGGCAAGGCGTGCCAAATCATCGCTCCCTGTGCTGGCTGGGGCTGGCAATAGCCCCACCAGCACCCCTCCATCAGATGGGAGCTGAAGGGTTGCCTGGCTCTCCGTGACTCAGCAATAATGCTTTGGGTAGTTAACATTTCATTATCATTTTTAAAGGCTAAGTGGCTTTTACCACCTGAGAAGTATATTAATGGCCCCAGTAAAACACTCCCCTGAGTGCTCTAATGCTTCTGTTATATCGATTCATTTCCCCCCTCCCCCTTTTCCTTCTTTCTTTTTTAAAACATTTTTTCTCTCTCCCTGCATGTATTCCCCCATTATGAAAAATACACACTCATTTATACGGTGCAGACAGGGGGAATAATGCTGTTTCCCAACTAATAACACTGCTGAATCCTCCCCTCCTCAGTTGCTTATTACTCCCCACAGCAGAGAGACAAGAGGCAGATGGTGATAAATTCCTTCCCTGCCCCCACAGATGATCAGCTTATGCCCTGAAGCACAAGGGGTTTTCTTGAGGTTTGGGGGTGGTTTCCTTTGGCCTCTAGAAACCTCCTTTCCTTTGGGCTGTGCTGCTGCCTGTACCTTGTCCCCTGTGCGGAGCCTGTTTCCTGGGATGGGGTCATTGTGCAAAGGTCCCTTAGCATCCATCTTCAACTCTGCATGAGAGATCAAGGAGTGAGTGGTTTGGTGCTGCATTTCAGGGCTAAGCTGAAAGAAATTATCAAAATGAGAGTTTCAGTCATTTGCCCGGGCAGGTCTTAGCAGAGGGATGTGGAGGAAGTCTTTGACTGGGGTCTGTTCTTCCTAGCACCCTGCTTATTGCTTAGATCGACATCATGCCACAGGGGCACCTGGTCACAGTCAGTCCCAGACAGAGTCAGGTCTCCCTTGCCCCAGGCAGCACGTTCCTGCTGCCAACAGCTCTGCTGCCAGCACACGGATCCCCTGCACCAGCGCTCTTCTCCTCTGCCCCTTTGCATTCACTGTCCTCGCACTAAAGGTCAGCTCAGCGCTGCCAGGCACCAGCCTGCTCTGTCCTCTTCTGTGCATGGGTTGCAGACCCAGGAAAAGCTGAGTCACCAATGCCATCTTCCCCTGGCTTCCCTTCTCCTGGCCCTCCAGGCAAAGTCTACACCTCCTTTTCTTCAGTCTCTTACAGTTCAGGGACAAATTAATATTATAATTAATACTCATTAATAATCAGTATTTCAAAGCCTTCTGTAGCCTCCAAGAAGCTTCCTGGCACTCCCATCACAAAGGTGCCCATTTATCTATCTCTGCAACAACACGCAGTAAAATAGCCACTTCCCTCCTGCACATCGTACTTCTCAGTGCCCCTCAGTTACTTAGTATTACAACTGGGGTGGGATTTTTGTCTTTCCTTCAGGGTGAAGCATCACAACAGCAAGCTGGAGGCATCCTCCTCCCCAGGAACACGTTCCCAGTAGCCTGACCTCTGCCTGCTGTGCTCAGCCTATTTCCCCTTCCCCACAGACTGGCTGAAGCCCCCCCTGATTTTGCAAGGCATGTAGGCAAAGTGGCATGGCTGGCTTTCAGCTTCCCTGCTTGTCACTCTACCCGCGCAGGTGAGACTGAATGACCCGCAGCATCACCTTCCACCTGTCCTGCACAGAGCCTATCTGACAGCCCTCCTGCTCTATGAGCTCTGCCTGGCCCACTCCTACCTCCCAGCCCTGCTTCTTCCCACACAAGCTGATGGTCTTCTCAGGCTTGAAGGTCTCCAGAGCAGGACTAGCAGTAACTCCCACTCCCATGCCCATCTTTGCGTCTTCTTTTTGCCCCACTGTTTCTCCCAGCTGTAAGGGAACATGAGACAGCCACAGAAAAGGTTTCAGAAAGACTCTGGGGATGCTGGGGGCACAAGCTTGTGGTGCCCATGCAAAATGAGGGGATAGCTTTGCTCAGATGATGTGTGTGGTAGGGTTGGGTTCACCTGGTGCAGGCTGGTTGCACACAGTGGGAAGCAGCTGGTGATATCCGCACTGACACAGCCTCCGTAAGTCCAGGTCAAACACGTGCTGTTTCCATGGGTTAAACAGAGCTCCCCAAAGACCTTGTCCCTCATGCTTGGATGATTACTGCTAAAAAGGTGAGCATTTGCCTTGAATGCAACCTGATCAGTCCTGTCTTGAACTGTACATTTCACAGGGACCTCCTGAGTGGGGGCCTCATCCCAACCCTGTGACCTTGGCCTTATATCTGAGAGTCCAACAGCATCCTCTCTTGCTCTGCATAACCCTGGTCACCCCACAAGTTGCTTTGCTCATGCCTTTTCACAGGCTCTCTTGCTGGACCTCTCTCAGTGCAGAAGCAGAAGATGCTGTCTTCCATCTGGGTTCTGGGCTGCCTCCAGTATCCTCAAGAAATAAGAAAACTGGGGGAGCTTGTCTCCTTCATTGATGCACAGCAGTGGGGACGGTGACAGGGGTTCAAGTCCTCACTGCACGTCAGCTGCAACAGCAGCTGCAGGCTGACATGCACAGACATGTACAGGAGGAGGCAGGATGTCTCTCTACCCTTGAGAAGATCCTCCCTGCCCAAAAATTCAGACTCCACATTCCTGGATACTGCCTGCTGCACAGATCAGGCAGGAGCCTCCAAACCCAGATTTGGTGTCTGCTGCTACTGGGTCCCACAATGAACGACTTGCCATGTCACCAGTGGCACATGTGCTGCTGTGTGAGCTCCTCTGAGGTAATCATAGAATCACAGAATCATTCAGGTTGGAAAAGACCTTTGAGATCATCAAGTCCAACCATGAACCCAGCACTGCCAAAACTACCACTACACCATGTCCCTAAGCACCTAGAAAGTGCTCAGGTCCCCCCCGAGCCTCCTCTTCTCCAGGCTAAACAACCCCAGTTCCCGCAGCTGCTCCCCCTCAGACTTGTGCTCCAGCCCCTTCTCCAGCTCCGATGCCCATCTCTGGACATGCTCCAGTCCCTCTACGTCCCTCCTGGAGTGAGGGGCCCAAAACTGAACACAGTATTCAAGGTGTGACCACACCAGTGCCAAGTGCAGGGGACAAAAACTGCCCTAAATAGCTGGCCCAGCTCTTTCCAACACAGGCCAGGACGCTGTTGGCCTTCTTGGCCACCTGGGCACACTGCTGGCTCATGCCCAGCCAGCCCAGCCAGCCCCCCCAGGCCCTTTCTCACCAGGCAGCTTTCCAGCCACCCCTCCCCAAGCCTGCAGCGCTGTGTGCGGGTGCTGTGACCCACGTGCAGGACTCGGCACTGAGCTTTGTTGAACCCCACACAATGGGTCCAGCCTGTCTGGATCCCTCTGCAGAGCCTTCCTGCCCTTAACCAGGTACACGCTCCCACCCAACTTGCTGTCGTATGCAAACGTACTGAGGGTGCATTCGATTCCCTTGTCCAGATTGTCAATAAAGATATTAAATAGATCTGGCCCCAATACTGAAACCTTCCAATACTTAAAGGGGGCTTATAAGAAAGGTGGGGAAAGACTTTTTAGCAAGGCCTGTTGCAACAGGACAAGAGGTAGTAATGGTTTTAAACTAAAACAGGGTAGATTCAGACTAGATATAAAGAAGACATTTTTTACAATGAGGGTGGTGAGGCACTGGCCCAGGTTGCCCAGACAAGTGGTAGATGGAAACATCCAAGGTTAGGTTGGACAGGGCTCTGAGCAACCTGATCTAAAGATGTCCCTGCTCATTGCAGGAAGGTTGGACTAGGTGACCTTTAAAGATCTGTTCCAACCCAAACTATTCAATAATTCTATCATTCTATGAACTCCAGGTTCTCAGCTCAAGGAGGTGCCTCTGACACCCACTGATGCACATCTGTCCATCCCTGATTTTGACCAGGAGTTAAAGGAAGAATGTGAGGCAGGCACCCAATGGTCAAAGCTGTGTTGAATTTGGTGCCAGTGGCACCAAAGCTCAATGTGTAACAGAACACATCAGTCATGCAGCTCATTATTTCCAGTCACAAGACACGATTTTTCACAAGACAGCAGGGATGGACCTTTAAACCCTTTTTTTTCTGACTGGGGCAGCAGTCACCAAGCCAGATTCCAGTGTGACTTACTGTAACATGCCACCCCAGCTTAGGTGGGATAACGAGATCTTCAGGCTTTCATTTTGCTTGACAGTTTCTTGCTATATTTCTGTTCTCAAAGTTTTTCCTAAAGATTGGTGGTTCAGTTACATCCACTTAAAGTTAGTTCTATGGCTGTGTAACACAATACAGCGTCAAGAGCCAGTGGTTCCCACTGCCTACCCACAGACGCTCTGTTCTTAGGATTCTCAGTTTTTTCCTGTCCCTAAATCTAGGGAAACGTACCCCTTCCAGCCTTTACGCTGCAATAGGCAAAGCCTCTATTTTTTGCTGCCTTTCTAAATGACCTTTCCCTATCTCATCATGATCCCCTATTTATGTGGGACAGGCAACTTCTTTTCATTGTCATTTTCATTTATATCAGCATTTGTTGATGTAAAATGGATTTCTTATCTCTGATGAAATACACTTCTTTTCTCATCCAGTTTTTTACTATTTCAGGTAAGCTGCAGAAATTAACTTGAGCAGTTTCCTGTCTCAGTACTTTTCTCCTCTAGGAGCTCAGACAGTTTCCTGCACTGCCCGTCCCTCTGGGAAGGGAGGCCACAGACATTCTTAAGAGCCGCTGAACCTTGCTCCAGCCCAGAGGGACTTGGCCCTCCCCTCCTTTCTTCCAGATCTTGACATCCTCTGCATATATATCCTGACCTTGGGCTCTCTGCATGCCAGGCAGGGGTGTGCTCCCCCGTGACTCTCCGCAGCTCTGGAGGGAGGAGCAGGGACAGTTTGTGGGGCAAGAGGCACAGGAGCAGCAGGGAGAAAGGGACGAGGGTTTTGCTACACCAGCCAGGATCGAGTAGTGACTTCAGCAGCTGGCTCATCTGAGCCCACTGAGCTGCCTCCAGAGCAGTCCCAGCAGAAGCTGGCAGCCCTCAGACCTGACCACCCGCTTCACGTTCATCCTAGAGCCTTCGGAAGCCAACCCTACGTGCACCAGCAGTGGCACAAGCTTTCAAGTAGGACATCTGTAGGGGACATAATAGGGGCCTTTCATTCCCAAGAGCTGAACCTCCACTGGTCCGTCATGCCCTCCATTTCAGTGCCCACAAGTGATCCCCTGCCCACCTCCCAGACTCATCAGCCCCTCGCTCCACCCTGCCTGCTCCCCACTAGCTCCCCACAGCATTACCACCTCTCTTTCCTCTGTGTGCCCCCTTCCCTACCCAGGTCCTGCTTCTTCTGTCACCTCAAGCTCAGTGACATGCTGCCAGAGTGGAGGGGACATGGCTGCTAGGTGGATCTGCAAAATACGGTGAGATGAGGAAGCTGGCTGAAACCGATGCCCAAGTCTGCAGACTGTCACATTCAGAGCTGCCTCTCCTGGAAGTGAGAAAATTTGGTCCCGATAGTAACACTTGGATCGCTGCTTTGCACAGATGTAACTCCTTTCTCCAGCTTCTGTTTTAATACACGCATTGCTGCCTATTCCTGGAGATGCAATTCACTGCACGCTGCCGGATGGAGGGCGCAGCCCAAGAGACCGACTCAGCTTGACTCTGCAGCCAAGGGGCTTTCCATTGTTCTCCAGAGAAGCTGGCCAAATCCAGAGATGTTCTGCCCCAGGGGGTCATGCCTGGCTGCCGGCATATCCCACTCAAAACGACCACCCAGCCCTCAGCCTACAACCGCTGCACTTCATGGGGGTGGGAGGTTTTTGGGACAGGGAGTGAGACACTGTGCCCTCCTTTTCTTTTGCTTTTACTAGTCCATGCTACCTGAGGCCAGGGGTGCTGGAGTGAGGTGGCTGCAGCAACGCTTTTCAACAGCACGTTGCTGCAGCCATGCGGTGTCCCAGCAGCCGGAGGAGGCTCCGCTGGAGCAGGATGGGCAGCTGCACATGTACGGTGGGACCCAGATCACGCTGCAGCTGCAGCACTGAGCTGCCTGGCTTTGGGGCTTTCCGATTCACAGCCCTAATGTAACATTAATGGGTTTTGCTGGCGCTGAATATTTATAAACCAGGAGCAACTTCCTACCCATCTACTAAGAAACTGGGGGCCTGTAGGGCAGAGATCAGGCACCCAGCCTCTGCCTTGCCACAAGGACTTTGCCAGGACCCTTCCCACCCACCAGACGGTGGGAACTGCCCTGTCTGCTCACTTGGGAAGGGGAAGAAGATGCAGACAGGGAGGTCCTGGAGCTCAGCTGTCTGCAGCATCTCTCCCTCCCCTTTCAGTCCTACATCTCTTCCTAAATTTGTGGAAAACTGTACTGGCTCACACCAGCCAGCCTCCCTGCCCTCTCCCATGTCCTCTCCCAACACTCCTGTGCTGCCATGTCCCTTCCAAAGCCCGAATCTTCCAATGGAGGTCTCTTGTCCCCCTTCTCTGCTCTACTCAGCATCTCCTTTCCTCCCCACCTCCCAGACGAGACACCTCCCTTTCCCAAAACCTGTTCTGCCCCTGCTCTACTTGCCTCAGTTTCAACTACTTCTCAGGGCTTCTTCCCCTCTTTCTGCACACCCCCCATCCTGGAGATGCTGCCAGGACCTGGTGGCCACATGGCCCCTTCCTTCCTCCCACCATGTCCCCACAGCATCCTTCCACACCGGCTGAGCCATGCAAACTCCTGGTGCCCGCAGTGGCACATCACACCAGAGGACTGTACCCACCAGGGTGGCGAGGAGATCCTGCAGAGACCCCCTCCCAGGCCCTGCAGGCTCTGTTTCACACCACTACACACAGTGGCCTGTGCTGACTGCTCCAGATAAGCCTTTTTCGGCAGGGAAATCACAGGAAAAAATATTTATTTTCCCTTTTTACCTAGTTTGAAGGGATGCTCCGGTTTTTGCTTGGCTCTTGAAATCTTTTGTGCGGAGACAGAATGAAAAATCATCCTACTATGGCTATCTGGCCATCCAGAGGGATATGCCAGCCCCCAGGGGACATTGCTTTTGGGGTGCAGGCACTTTCTGTCCCAGCCAACCTCCTCAGACCACTCTTTTTGGGGAAAGGTGGGTGGAAAGCTCTCCTACAGGGTGGAGGGAAAGCCCAGGCAGGCTCCAACCCACCTGGGGGGGCACCACGAGGAGCAGGGCTGGCCTCTGCTCCAGCTCACCTCACCTCGCCCCGAGCACCACAGCTGAGGGGGCTTGGGGAGGGCTTTCCTGGGGCCCAGGAGCATCCCCCCTCCCCATCTCCACCGCCCAGGCAGCACCCGGTGGCCCAGGCCACCTCTTGCCTATCTTGTTTGAACCGTCAGCTGCAGCAATAAAAGCACCTCCCCTCCCCAGTCCTACATTAAAAGAGCCGGACCTAAAATTAATTTAGCCTTGCTCTTTGTTGTGGACAATACAGAGGGGATATTGTGTGTGGGGAGAGAAAGGCTTTTTGTTTGGGTGAGGAGACAGCGGCGGTCTGTTCTTGCGGACATCTGAAAACAAGGCTGGGAAGAGCGGCCCTTTAAGTTCGGCTGAAGCAAAAACACACAGCCCCATCTCACAATTAAACACAGTATCAAACCGAGAAAGGATCAATTGAGCCTAAAACAGAAAGCTCCCCATGTGACAGATTCCAGAAAGTACGTGATACACCATGCCCAGGGCTAGTACATGCCTGCTGTGTTTCCCAGTACATGATTAATTTGACTCAGGGCAGGAGGCTGCAGGCAAGGGATCTGCAGCAGACACTGAAAAGTTTTAACACTTTGAAGACTGGAAGCGCGGCTGAACACGAGAGACAAAGGCAGGGCGGTGCGCTGCAGGCCGGCTGCGTGGCTCGGTGGGCTGGACAGCCCCCTCACCCCCATTTTCTGTTCAAGGCCAGCAAAGGCTGTGCTTCCCACTCGAGGCCAGTGCCAGGCTTGCAGCCCCCCATCAAGCATCCCTGCCTTCACTCCCTGCGGAGGGATGCTCCCCACGGCCATGCTCCCAAGAGAGGATTTAGGGGCTGGGGGGCTCAGGGTCCACAGGGCGATCCCTGGGCTGCAGCGTCTTCTCCCGGGGTGGGCAACGGGTGAGGCTGGGGGAGGACGTTCAGTTCCCTTGCCCGGTCTTACAGGTGACCTTGGAGACGTGCAGATTAGAAACAATTAATGTATTAGTCCCCTGGTTGCTGGAGAGCGCAGATGGAGCCAATGGACACTTTCCTCGGGAGGCAAGGGGTGGCGCTGCGACACCAGCAGAGCAGCCTGTCCTGGGGGGTGCAGGTTGGGGGCACTGGGGTAGCATCCCCAAAGCTGCCCCGCCACCTGCCCTCCACTGGCTGGATAGGGGGACACACTGCTTTTCTAAGCGCAGGATGAGATCTTGGCCAGGGGATACAGGCTGAGGGACACAGGACTGGCATTCCCAGAGTTAGCTGCCCTCTCCCCCCACTGCCTGGTCATGGGGAGATGCAGCGGGACATCACCCTGGCTGAGGGATACAGGCTGCAGACATGGGGGATGGCATCCATAGAGCTGGGTCCCATGTCTCCCACTCCGTGGCCATGGGGGACACAGCCCCCACTAAGGCAGAGCTCACCACCCTACTGGGGTCCATGCCACCAGCCCTGCACACCTCACCATGCAGGTGGTCCTCACCACCAGCCCCCAGGCTGCCATCCCAGGGGCCATGCAGAGTCTGTGGAGGCCTCGGCCATGGGAGCAGTAGACTGGCATGCATCAGTGGGGCTGGCATTTCTGGGGCTCAGTGCAAGTCACCCCTGAAAGCAAACCAAGCCCAGGTGATGACTGTGCTCTCCAGGATGGCTGGAGATGGGACCCAGCAGCTCTGCTGCTTGCTGCTGGCCTCCTGCCCCAGGCCTGGGAATAGGGCTAGCTTGAAAGCCCCTGGGAGTGATACTCCCCATGCTCAGCCCCAGCTCTGGACCCTGGATGCTGCTGCAGAGGTGCTGCAGCCCACCCAGGGAGCCAGTCCCAAGACATGTTTTGGGGCAGAAGGAGCCCTGAGACTGCTCATTCCTGGGGAGACACGCTGCACCCCAGAGCTGTTCTGTTCCCTGCCAGGCTGAGCCCCAAACTTGTGCTACTTTTCCCAAAACTGCATTGTCAGCAGGGCAGCTCAGGCTGTCTCAGGAAGGAACCAGACCCACAAGCTAGCAGGGAATGAGCCCCACAGACTTTTGGCACCATCCCTTCTTCATGCAACTCCCCAGGGTCATGCTAAAGTGGTTGAGTTGCCCGAATGCAGGATACCGAGCAGGACAGAACTGGCGAGCAGCGGGGTCAGCCCGTCCTTGGGCTCTGCTCCCCCCCATAAAATGCAGACGCTCCTGCCTGCCTCACAGAGGGGCTCCGTTCATTATCCGCTGCAAAGTGCTCCAAGATCCTCAGATCAAAGGTGCCGTCACAGCGTCGAGCCTGATTATTATTGATTATCCGTTTCAAGCCAGGTCCCAAACGAAGCCAGCGAGCCCTGAACGCAGAGGAGCCGAGGGAGGGCCCAGCAATCGACTGGCGATTTTTACTGCAGATGACCCGAGCCAGGGAGCAATTTCTGTTCATCCATCAAGGAAGATCCAGGCGTGAGCAAACAGTCAGGTCATGGGCATTCATTTTATTATTAAATCCTAAAGGGGCCGCGGCTCGTGCAGCTGGATGTAAGTGATCTTCGTGTTAAAAAGACGAGCTTTGAATTTAATTTTGCAGCCAGGCTGATAGACCTGGGGATGACTCAGCCAGAAGAACCAGCCAGGCCTTCTCTTCAGGGAGGATCAGATGCAACTAGGGAGAGTCAGGGTCCAGCTCCCAGCACAGCACAGCTCTTGGTCCTTCCTGGAGCTCCCATTGTCCCCACTTTGCCCTCCTGTCCTCACTCAGGCCGTCTCCCCCTTGCATCATGTGCCGGGGTGGCCGCCTCTCAGCCTGTGCTCACATGCAGTGTCATGCCTGTGCTGGGAACGGGCTCAGAGCTGTGCTACCCCAACACAGATGCAGGTGGAGTGAATTGCAACAGTGCTTTGCTGGTGTGAGCCATCCCTGGAGCAGGAGCACACACTGCCCCACATGTGGCTGCACCATGCACAGCTGTACCACATACACAGTACCATGCATGGCTATACCATCTGTACCATGCAGCCTGCACCATGCATGGCTATACCGCATACAGTGCACCACACACACAGCTGCACGCTGCACACTACACTATGAAGACTGCACAATGCATGGCTGTACCACACACATTGCATGCTGCACCACGTGTGGCTGTACCACGCATGCTGCACCACGTGCAACTGCACCCTGCAAACACCATCAAGACAGCCTGATGCATGGCTGCACCATGCACAGCACGTCATGCCTGGCTTTACCGTGCACATGGCACCATGCAGACTGGGCCACGCACAGCAGTGCTGTGAACATTGCACCACATGCACTGCTCCATGCGTGCTTGTATCACACATTCTGCACCATGTGCCCAGCACCACACATGGCTGTATCCATGGTTCCCTCTGAGCCAGGGAAGGGCACAGGCTCTCTACCCCAGTCCAGCAGGATCAAGAGGACAGCAGTCAGTGAGGAGGTGCTGCTGGCAGGGAGGATGCTTGTGCCAGTCCGCTGTGAGGGAATGTCCTCGGAGGGACTGCGAACTCTGCTGTCGGTCCCACGACTGTGGGCACAGGGAGCCGAGTCCCCTCTTCTCACATCCGCAGGAGGCTGCCTGCAAGGAGCAGGGGATGGCACGGTGCAGGCTCAGGGCGTCCTGCACCCTGGGAGCAGAGCACATCAGCTGCCTGTAATCCCTGGCGCCCTTCCTCGTCCTCCCCCTGCCCCCACAAGACTGGCTCCACTTTCCCCAGCAGGAGCCCAAGGAAAAAAAAAGAAAAAAAGAAAAAAAAAGGAACAGCGAGAGGGAGGGAAGGGAGGGAAAGAGAAGCTAAAAATCTGTCTTCTTTAATTAATGAGGTAAGCCAGCCTGGAGAGCACGTTTGGGATCGCAGGCCCCCAGCCAGGGGCGAGCCGGCAGCCAGGGCCAGTGACATGGAGGAAGAGAGATGGGGGGAGTGTGGGGGGAGACAGGCATGGCTTTTTATACTCTCCTGTTAACTGATCCACGGAGCTTTCCTGGCATCGGTTTCAAAGGTATCCCTTCACTAATCCGCCGGGCTGTTCCAGGATGGCGGTTTTGACCAGCAGGAAGGGGGAAGGGAGGGAGGAGAAACAGTCACAGGCAGACTGCACCTTTTCACAGCCCGCAGGAAAGAAAAGCGGGGCGGGGGGGCAAGGAGCAGAGGGTGGTGTGGGGCCGTGGAGGGGGGATGCTGGGGCGCCTGTGCTGGGGAGCTGCGAGCTCGGCATCAAGGCTACTCGGCTGGCACTGCGGACAGCTTGCTGCAGCGTCCAGGGAGGAAACCAAACGGCCCCTTCCAAATATAGCTCCTACCACGCATCTGCTGCAGGTATCCCAAACATGCCTTCCCCCAGCACGCTCTGCTTAATATAGGCTGCCCTCCTCCCCACTGGCACAGGAACCAACCATCTCCAGGGGGCCAAGCAGGGCAGGACGATGTCTCCTGCTCCAGGCTGGGTACCGTGGGGTAGCCACCCAAAATCCCCATGTGGCACACCTCCCACCCTGCAGTGCCTCGGTACGGTGAGGGAAGGCAAGCTGGCAGCCACGCAGTGCATAGGCACACTGGGGCCGGGCAGGAGCAAGGTGGCCCTGTGGGCAGGAGGAAGGTGGCCCTGTGGCATCTGTCCCTAGGGAAGGGCCATGTGGGTGCCACTTTGGCCATGCCAGGCAGAGGGACGGAGCAGATGTACTGGTTCTTGTGCAGAAGCAGCCCTTGGGACCTGGTTACTGGGAGATCAGATGCTGCCTACCATTATAAGGGCCAGGTGACTTTTTAGGTTTAGTTCTTGCTGCTCTGTTGTTGTTTTAATTTAAAAATGCAGCCTGAGAAGAGCCTGAGTGGGTGCCCAGCCTGCTGCAGGTTGGAGGGATTCACCAGTCAGGCCCAGCCACTCATCCTGCCCTGCCAGCTCCCCAGCACCCCAGCATCATTTCCTCCAGTTCTTTCAGCCCTGTGAGCTGCTGCCCCTGTACCTGCAGCAGCCTCTGGCAGCCCAGGGCAGCCTCTGCCCATGATGCTGAGACCCTGGCTCTGCTGCAGCCACCACCAGCGGCCACCAGCATCCGTGGCCTGTCCTGCAGGACAGAGACATGACTGTGTGCTTGGCAAGAAACCCTTTGCAGGGCACAGCTGCAGACAGTGAGGATGTTTTGTCATTAATGTAATTTTTCTAATCATAGTCAGACCTGGGCACAGAGTCACTGCCTGGGAGAAACTGCTGGTGCTGGTCCAGGGAGTAGGTGCAACAAGAATTTGCTTATGAGCTTTTTTTCTTTTTTTTTTTTTTTTTTTCTGAGGGGTGGCAGTTAGAAAGATCAGTCTGCATGACACAAAGAGGACTATGCTAAGACAGATATCGCGCCACAGCTCTGATTTCTCTGTCAGGTCAAGGCCAGTTTGCTAAACCTCACATTCTGCATTGCGTAAGATTGGGGCACAGTCAGGTAAAACCCTCATTCTCCCTGTGTCTCTCTGAAGGAGCTGTATTAGCTCAAAAAACAGGTGAATTCTGCTCCTCAGTACATCTATCTAAACCAGCACCAAAATGGCTACAAAACTCCTCTTCAGTACAGGAAAAATGTCAATCCTTCATTCAATAATATTCTTACAGCTTCTTGCTTCCCAGAAAACTCCCTGAAGTTCCAACAGTGTCATTTGCATCATTTTTGAAAGGCCCCTTTTTCAGTAAAGGAACAAGCTTTTTTGTGTAAAGAAAAAAAAAACCCAAAACCAAACCCTCCTGCACAGCCTAACAAAAATGGCATGGTGCCACTTGGTACTGAAGTCTGCTGTGGCTTCCAGAGCACATGTGGGCAGGGCTTTTTTGGTCCCTCCGGGCCTGGCCCACCACATGGGCAGCAGCTCTTCTCCTTGCTGCTGCGAAAGGTACCAGGAGGTCAGTGTGGCTGCACAAACAGTCCCATCTCCCAGGCTGCAGTTTGCTCACCGGTCCTCATATCTGTTGAGAGGGGGGACAGTTCCCCCCATTCCAGTCATTGCCTGGAGGCCCCCAAGGGGAGAGGAGAGCCCTTTTTGCTGCTAAGCTCAGTCTCTTACGCTCCCAAGTTCTGATGTACTGAGAAACAGGTGCATGCTCCTGTGCAGAAAGTGCACCAAGGACAATTGTGAGAAGGCGGCTGGCAAGGGGACGATCACCCCATACAATTTTACACCAGAGCACTGGACACATGAAGACTCAGTCCCATGCCCTCCAGACAGGGAGCTTTGGATGGCTCCTGCCTCTGCAGGGGAACACGGTGGCTTGCCTGGTCGCACAGGAGAGCGTGCTCCACCGCACCCAGTATGGAGACCTGACTAATGTTACACTGAGCCACATTCCTCCCTGACCTTTGTCCACCAGCTCATTAAAATAATTGATCCTAGCC
Organism: Falco naumanni; assembly: GCF_017639655.2. Classification (NCBI taxonomy): domain Eukaryota; kingdom Metazoa; phylum Chordata; class Aves; order Falconiformes; family Falconidae; genus Falco; species Falco naumanni. Next base: position 20,989,204 of record NC_054061.1, on the reverse strand, counting down.
ATGACAGTCACACAAGGACCAGATGCTTGTCACATCACCTCTTCGGTGGCTCCTTCCTTCCTTCCTAGCTCTCTGGCTACACCCAAGCCTTGTTGTGCCAGCCCTCCCCTTGCCCTGCATCCCCCCAGGGCCACAGTGGAGCCGTGCCCCAAGCAGCATGCCCCAAGCAGCATGCCCCACAAAGTGTGCCCCAAGATCAGCAGGCTCAGTTGGCTCAGGGGGCCTGGGCAAGGTGTCTAGCTACTGCCCACGGGGAGATCCAGTGGGTTGTTTTGCTAGCTTTATCTCCAGAGTGTTAATTATTGTGGCCCCAGGTGGCATTGTCCCTTACTATTACACGGTTGACCTGTATCTAATCTGTCATCATCTGAAACCCTCTGCCCCATCCTGGCATCCCTGTTCACCCAGGATACCCCCAGCCTCCATGTGCCCCCTGCTTTATTACTCCTGCATAAACCAAGTTACAGTTTCAGGACAGAATCAAAGAAAAGCTCCTTAATTTTCATCCAGCAAAAAGTGGTGAATCTGGAGACCCCCGGGGCAGATGAATCCCCACCAGGCAGGAGCTCAGAGTTTGCCCATGGTGGCAGTGGGTCTTTGCCATTCCGCCCTCCTTACCCCCAGCTGCGAGCAGAGATGTCTCTCGGCTTGGGTTGGCTTTCGGGCTGCTCCCCACTGCGAAAGCAGCACAAAGGAGCCCTCCCCGCTGCTGTCCAGGCCAGCAGCATCTCTACCGCATGACTTGTAACCCGCCGAGCCCGCCGCTGGTCCTTCACACGCCGTGAATGATAACAGGGAGCTGCAGCCCATTGTCTGCCGGCCGTTGCGCCGGTTTGTCAAGTTTGCGGTTGCATTTTAATCCTGACGCCTTTTCAAAGCCCAGCTGCGCATTGTGTGGGCACAGGAATTCTTGACTTGCAAATCCCCCTAGCATTAAATTCAACCTTCTGGGGCTATGGTGATAGTTCGCACATTGAAGGGGGGGCAGGGGGGGAGCTTCTTGCCCCCTGTCATGAATAACAAGCAGATGAGAAGCAGGAGCCTACTGCAGCCAAGGTGACAGCAGTGGTGACTGCGAGGCTGGGTGCAGTACTCGGGGATGGGATGTGTCCAGTTTGCCAGCTCCCCTCACCCCTTGCCTGCCACGCTCTGTTGATGCCCAGAGCCGTTAAAAACCATATGGGGGTCCCCAGCAAACAGAATTCAAGCGTCGCTTGGTGTCAGACTGCAGGGATGGTCCCCAGTGCTGAGCCAGGGAGAGGAAAGTGGAACAGACATGGGACAGCAAAATCCTGCCGGTGTTGCTGTGCCAGTCAATGGCTGGGCTAGGTCATGCGGGTGTATTTTAGCCTTTTCCTGCCTGTCTCAGTCTGTTCCAGGCCTTGGGAAGCCACCCTGCAAGGCTGGAGGCATAGATGCTGCCCAGACCCATCTGAAGCAGGCACAGAGTAGGAGTCTGCCCATGCGGGTGGCGATCCAGCCTTGATGACCCAGGCGGTCCAGTCCAGTCCTCTGGTTTAATGCAAGCCATCCTCCTGCTCGGTGTGGAGAACAATAGGCAGCCTGTGTGTGAGATGGGCCTGCTGCCCCAGCTCTCCTACAGGCTGGCTGAACCATCCTCAGACCAGTCGGGCAAGTTTTCAATGCAACCTAGTTGTTTTTTTATTTAAAAAAAAAAAAAAAAAAAACCCAAAAACCAAAACCAAACAAAACAAAAAACCAAACAAACAAAAAAAAAAAAGACCAAGCCCACACATTTGTCAAAGCTGAAATGTTTCATAGAGCTGTATCATTCGGGCAGACTTTTGCCAAAAGCCAGGCAGACTTTTGGTGGCAACCTGCCCAATTTCCTAACCCTTTGCCTGGCAGACAGTCTCAAAACCCAGGTTCCCAGGATGCCTCCAGGCTGCCAGGGCTTGCAGCTTCCCGGCCCCATGCCTTACGGGAGGCAGCCGGCAGCCAAAGTGCCTTTCCCTGCTCCCGTGGGAGGACACCGACTTCAGGCACCGCTTTGCACAGGACCCCACGCTGCAGGAATCCCACGCCTCACCCCACGTCTCTTGTCTCTTCCGTGACGTCTCTTGTCTGCTGGAAGCGGCCCCAGCAACCCCTCCAGAGCTGGGGCAGCGCGGGAAGTGTCAACTGACAGCTCTGCTTTGTTTCAGGGGGAAAAAAAGAGAAACACAATCCCTTCTCATCTTCTCTGGTGGCCTTGCTTAACTCCTCAGATCCTCAGTTTGCCAGGTTCTGGAATCATAAAGCCCTTGTAAAAGACTTGGAGATCCTGGGGCTTGGGGGAGGAAGGTAAGAATTAAAACAATGAGAACAACTGGCTCCCAGAGTCCTCCACCACCTCCTGGCCCAGCACTGTCCTTTCCCCTCCTCTTTGCATGCTGGCATATGCATGCGATCCCTCTGCATATCCTTCACCTCCGAGCACCCCTCTGTGTGCTCTCCCTGTCCTGTTTTCCCTCTCTCCAAGGCCCAGGTATGTTGCAGCCCTCCCTGCATCAGCCAAGCTTCCCTCCTCTGCTTCCCTGCCTGCTCTGCTCAGCCCAAGGTCTCGGACAGACAAGGTGGTTGTCTCTGATTCCTTCTTTGTGTCCCTGGGCTTTCTTCATCAGGAGAGAGACCCTTGCTCTGGGCATAGACCACAGTAGAGCCTGGGAGCAGTGACCACTCACTGGGAGTCTGGAAAATGCAGGACTATGAAATGTGCAGAAGGAGAAAAAGCATTCAGGTTCCCCAGGACACTGGCCAGGAAGCAAGACCTTGACTACAACCATCCTGTCCCAGCAAGAAGCTGGCCACACTGTCTGTTGGCCATGCAGGACTTGGGGGCTTGGAGCGATGGCTGTCCCCAGAGCATTGCTCTAGGCTTAGCAGAATTCCCCACACCAACTGGAGAGAGAATTATCCCCTGTTTGTTTGCCCTGATTTGTTTTTAACAAAACTGTGCTGCTGGCTGTTTATCACTTCATTTTCCTCCAGGAGATGAGGCAAGAAAAGAAGATCAGCCAGAATAAAACACGACCTTTATGGGCTGTGCTGTGGGCTTGGACTTTCCACCTACCACCTCTATGTACCAATGGGGTCTGAGATGAGCAGATGCCAGGTGCCATGTTTGGTGCTGGCAGAGGAGCAGCATATGTAGCTCTGAGCTCAGGCCCACGGGATACTCCCCGGCGTGTGTTCATGACACCCACCCAGGGAGTTTTTGTGCCACAGCTCAAGTCACTTCCTCACACCCAGCAAATTCCTCCTCCTGGTCGCCGTGTTGTCCCCATCCCGCCGCCCCCGGTGAATCTTAGAAGCAGAGGGCTGAGTGCTTGTGCGGGAACATTGCACACAAGACACCATTTCTGGGTGGCTGTGAAGACCCAGGCACATAGGGACGGCCTCCCTGGTCTTGTTCGGTCCTCAGCCAGGCTAATGCGTGCAGCATCCCTTAGGCTGGCAATCTGAGGGACTTTGTTCCCTGGAAGTGCTCAGTGCATTGAAGGCAGAGTCTGCACCGAGGCGCAGAGAAGCACAGCGAAGCACAGCCTCACGGAAAGATGCTCCTGTCAGCGTGCACCAAGCACCCAACCCATGCCTGCCCCTCAGCTGTGGGTGTGCGTGTTGGCTCCGGCAGAGCTGCCCCACTTCCAGCCGGGTGCTCACCACCAGGGCCCTAAGCACAGTTCGGGGCTTTGCTACTGGGGAGAGTTTGGAGCAGCCTGGCTGGCTCACCCAGCTCTCCAGCCATGACCTGCTTGCTCCCCACACCACCATGCACAGACCAGCCTTCCCATGTGTCACACGCGTATGCACAGCCATCCCCCTCCCTATGTGGGTACCTGGGCTTGGGGGGATGACTTATTTGAGGTGAGGTGTCTGGTTTGGGGGTAGAAGCAACACCTTTTGGGGACACTAAGGAAGACATGGCTCTCACCACAAACCCTCTGCCCACCCAGTAGCCAACGCTGAATGCCAGGGCGTGGGCCATTGGTTCCTACAGGGTGCTGCTGAGCCTCCTGGGTGTCCTGCCACTCCTGCCTGGGGCTTCACACCCAGTGCTACTGTGGCATCCTCCCTCCTCACCTGAACCAGACCTGTCTCTCCTTCGCTTTCCTCAGAGAGGGAGTAAAGCTCTCCCCAGCATCACTGCTACCTCCTCCAGCCCCAAGCTGTTCCATCCAGTGGCCCTTTAGACTTGCCATCATTTGGAAGTGCAGTGTGTACAGCACCTCTTTCTTCCAAATGCACGGATCTAGGCAGCCAGATAGCCTTCAGATATGTTCTTGGTCCTGAGAGGGGTTGGGGGTGTCTCTGTCCTGGGTTGTGTGGTATTCATATAGGAACTGAATATCCATTGTGTTTACCACAGCCTCTAGCTGTGAAAAGAGCTAGAGTTTTGGGACAAAATCCAAAGCCTTCCCCGCCTTGGATGCGTCCTGAGTTTTGAAGGCACTTGCGGAGTAGCAGTGGGCATCAGAGATGTGATGATGAACAAGACAAAGGGTGTCCTAGTGGGGTTGTCTCTAAAGGAAGATGGGAAGACATCCCTCCTGCCTGCCACCCTTCACTGTTCATCTGAAGGCCAGCCTGGAGAGAAGTCCCTGATCACTTGAGCTAAACACTGCACATGGACACAGTCTGCTGAGCTCAAAAGAATGTTTCAACACTGCCTGCCTTTCTCAGCATTCGACTTGAGCAGCCTCAGGGGGCTGCCCACTCTCTAAATACCCCACTCTGACAGTGATCTGCCCGATGTCCTAGTGGCTTCTGTGGCATTAAAGAGCACTGAGTCCCAGACCCAAAGGGTAGCTATGGGGACCTGTTGAATGGGGACAGTGAAGGTGACAGTTTTGAGCTTTTGCGAGAACAAAGCATCTTTCAATGAGAAGTCTTATCTCCTGCCTCAACATTTGAATGAAGGTCCTGAGCTTCAAAATCCTCCACTTGAAGCACCAAGAAAGGTGTCCTTCATCCCCACCAGACGCCCAGGCATGGTAAGTTCATGTGATTTTTGGTCAGAGCTAAAGAATAACCCTTCGAGACACAGAAGAGTCTTTGGGCATGCACAGGGAAGCAGGAGGGCACACGAACTTGCCTTGGCAACTCCAGGAAGGTAACCAGCTTCTGAAGGCATTTAGGGACACCCCAGGAGAGCAGTGGGGATGAGAGCTAGCCTGGAAGGCTGCTCCACAGCCTGTCCTCCTCCTCCCTCTGCTGAGTCCCCAGCAGGTAGTGACATAAACGGAGCAGGTTTGTTTGCAGTGACATTTTGGAGGTTGCCTCCCAAAGATGAGTCAGGCTGTGCCTGCTGCAGAAAAACAGTGATGCAGAGTCTTGTGGGACAGTTTTAGTGGCTGTGGAGGAGGCAGACTCACCTGAGCCAGCCTCGCTAGTCTGGTCCTTGGGAACAGCCTACTACAGACAGAGCACTGAGTCCTGCAAGGGCATCCTGAACCCTTTCTTCTGCAAAGTCATTAAGGATCTTAGAAACTCCTGCAGCAGCTATAACTGAGGTGTCCTTTCAGTGAGGTGACCACCCACAGGTATCTCATGTACCTCTGCCTACAGTATTGCCATCCCATCGGGATGTCCTATTGCTCTGTTGCTAAGGTGCTCAGCCTAGCAATGACTGTTGCTGACATGAGACCCTAGATACTGCCTATCACATTTCCCATGAGCAGCAGAGAGCAATGAAAACAGAGATCAGAGAGACAAGGAGAAGAGCCTAACCTGTTAATTACAGTGGTAAAGCAACATTCAGCACCTGCTGCTGGCAGTTAGGTACTTCTGCCAGAGGCTGTATGGCAAAACAGGTTTGGTTGGTGGTGAGACAGGGCAGCAAAATGGGATTCATCGGGGCCAGGAGTGGTGGGGGGAAAACTGGGTCTTACAACAAAGGAATAAGACAAACTGATGGGGTTACAAGCTGGATGAGTGCATCCGTGATGGTCTGGGTCTACCCCCTTCAGACAGATTGCGTTTGCAGAGAGGCAAGTTGTCTTGATCATCACCCTTCTGTCGTTTCTGTGCTCATCTCTGTGCAAATCACAATGTTTTCTTCCTCCTGCCGTTCTGCCAAGGTGATTTGTGTCAGCAGGGTCTCTGGCCAAGGTGATTGCAGCAGCGTATTTTTGGGACTGCCCTTGAGTTTTGCAAGCCAGGAAGGTGGAAGGTGGAGCCCAGCTGTTCGGTGTCCATGCCCTGGAGAGGCACCAACACCTGCAGTCCATGCTGGCTGCTCTCCAGTGCCTTGCTAATTGCACCGGGGTCCTTAAATAATACAGCGGCCATGTGCTGAAGGGCCTGCTTGCTGGCTCTCCCGGTGCTCAGGAGGGAACAGAGTGGCTCAGCTGGGAGCCACTTCAGGCTGAAGGAGATTGGAATGTCCCTGTTCAGGTCCTGGGATTTTGGCTCCAAAAAGGTGCTCTCTGGCTCAGCTTGGTCACTGGATGCCTGCTGACTCCCTGGGGTATTTGTTTGGCTCTGAAAGTCAGCAAGAGGCTTGTAGAAGCTCACTCCTTCTAGGTCATTTTAAGTACAGAGAGGGATTTAAGGGACAGGTCTGCACCCAAATGTACATGCATCCTATACTGACCAGACCTGCCTGCGCAGCGAACACTATCAGTCCTTCCTGGAGCGGGCGTCACCCTACGGGACTCAGGCTGACAGCTTCTGCTTCTTCCTGTGTTGTGTTGCACCTCAGGGTCTGAAATTTGCCTTGCATGAGAGTGGCAGTACTGCCAGACCAAAAGCCCATCTTGCCTAGGTCCTGTCTCCAACAGCAGTTGTCACCTGGGGAAGGATACAAGGAGAAGATAAAGGCACAGTAGCTCCCCCAGCACTTGCCCAGCCCCTAGCTGGTCTTCCTGAGCCAGATGTCATCTGCAGAGTGCATACTTTCCAGTAGGCTTCTCTTCCATGATCTTGCATCAACATTAATGCTATGATGCCCTTTCTCAAGGAGTTCCACAGCACCACAATACATTGCTTGAAGAATTGCTTCCTTCCATCTGCTTTGATTTGCTAACTTTGCTTCATGCTCCTGCTTCTCAATGGGAAGGGAGAATGAGCAACCCCTGTTCACTTCCCTGTACTGCTCATGTTTTTCTGGCTCTCTCAACTACCCCTCAGTATCTCTTCCTGGTCTGACTGTTCATAAGAGGTAGCTGCATTTCAGCTGTATGGGGGAGAAATGCTGTGGCCTGCAGAGTTGCCTGAGTAGAGTTGTAGTCTTGTGATACCTTCCAAATATTGCTGAATTTGTGTTTCTGGCACACCTGCTAAGCTAAGAAATCCTGTTACCCCTATTCTAATGAGGCACAGCATGGCCAGGTATCAAACGCTCCCCAACACTGTGATTCTGTGGCACAAAACAAGTGGTTGCAAACCAGGCACTGAGCCTATGCCTCATTGTTCCCATCCGAGAGGTGCTTTGCTAAGCTCACCCAACCAGGTGACCAAAAACCATCTTGTCATTACAGTGGCTGATCCACGGATGCTGCAGTTTGAATGACATCACCTGGGGTTGTCATCTGGCTCAGAAGCCTGCAGAAAGCTAGCTGGAGAGAAGTCACATTTCACAAACAAAGGGAAGGAAGGGAGGGAGGCAGGGGAGCAGCTGAGCCAGTGGAACTGTTTGTGCAGCCATAATCACACCATAAAGCAAGGCAACAGCACCTGGAAAACAGCCCTTGTGCTAGCCCAGCAAACAGGCCCTGGTGACCAGAGCTGCTCACAGTGAAGCTGAGTTTGCTGAGGGACTGGCTCCCCTGAACGGCATGTGCTTACACACCGGTCACCCACAGGGGCAATGCTTTGCTCCATTTTGTCCGTGGAAGAATTGTTCTCCCCCGGTTTTAACTTTACATCTGTTTGCCTTTATTAAATACTTCTTTAAAAAAGAGAGAAAGGCCAGTTGTTTTTGGCAGTTTGCGAAGGTCCCACCCAATGGAAACAGAAGAGAGCAGAGGATGGAGGAAGGCCAGGAGGGAAGGTGTCACAGCCCTGCCCAGGGCATCTGCTGCTCCCTGTCACATGGCTGTGGTCTGTGTACCCTCCAGCTGTGACACCTTCCTCTGCCCACATTTCCCTTGCTGGGCTTCCTCCAGATGACCCCGCTGCAGGGCCAGGAGCACTGTCAGTGGTGGGGTACAGCAGGGAGAGTTGGCGCTCAGACCCAGGGCACCAACAGGAACCAGATGCCAGCCAAGGGGGCAGAGCGTGGGGTCAGACCCAAAACCCACCTGAGCTGGGCCACGCACCTCCACACCACATGCAGTCCAGGTAGATGCTGAGGCACACAGGGATGCTCACCTCTGTCACCAGAGAGAACTCACCATCCCCAGCGTCTAGGGATGCTCAAGTGCCATTCTGGGAGGCATAAGCCGGGACCAGGAAGAACACATGAGCCAGGCACCTCCCAGCAGTTGAAGCAGCTGGGAGAGACAAGCCAGACTTTCCTTCTCTCTCTGCCCTGTCCCACACACACACTTCAAATGAGAGCTGCAGAGACCTCTGTCCTCTGGGCTGGCCTCCCGCAATTGGTACTACTCTCATTCGCTCAGCAGCTCAGCCCAACATCCAGGTTTACATATAAATAAAGAGCGAGTGTGAAATCCATCCTGGGGTCTCTCATGACTCCCCATTGGCTTCCTAATTGGAAAGTTTGCCAGCAGGAGATATTGCAATGAGCTAAAGTAGAAACAAACTCCCTTTATCCCAGGCAGAGATGGCAGGTGGGGTTAGGTCTGCAGCCCAAACCACACCGGGAAGGACACAGAGCCTGGTTGAGGCTCTGGTTCTCCATCAGGCTCTGGGGGCTTCCCCATGCTGCTGTGCGCAGAGGGAAGGGACAGGCACATATCGGAGAGGATCACGCAGCACGTCTTTTCTCCAGGCAGGTCTAGTCTAGCACTTTGCAAGCCCTGACCACTTGATGCCAATAGGGAGGAACATTAGGACATGGATGTGATCTCTCTGCAGCACTGGGTAGATGTGTGGCTCAAACACCACCAGATTTTGAGCTTTCCCTATTTGCTCTGTGCTCCAGAGAGGGGGTTGCCCAATGCATACACGGCTCCCATCGAAACACTGCTGACCTACAGGGACACCCCCTCCTTTTGATTATTCAGCTTAAAGGAATCAAAGAGCTAGGCTCTCATCTTCACCTCCTTCCTGTTGGTGAAAACTGACCCTCACACCTCAGGTCCTCTATGGCTGTCAGCCGAGCTCAGCGTTTCTCACAGGGGTGGCAGCATCACCTCCCAGTGAGGCAAAGTCCACACACCTCACCAGGCTACACTGCACCTCAAACATGCCAATCAACAGCCAAGAGCCACCTAGCACTGTGAGAGACAGCTAGGAAACCTCCTCCACCAAACCCCCATTGATTTTTTACTACCTCCTTTAGTTTTTGGAGGCCCTGGAGGCACAAACGTTGCCTCCAGTAGAATGGCTTCAAAAGCAACAACAACCTCAGTACAAGCAGATCAATGTCCCAGAGCTTTATGTTTTCTGAGAAAGTAACACAGCCACAGCTCTTCTGCTTCTGGTGCCAGGGAGGTTTGTTAAACGCATTAGGATGCAATGTTCGCCCTGAGATGAGGGACTAAGTGCTCTACAGGTTCATATTCTTTTTGTCTAGCATCGCCCAGCCTCAATGAGCTCGCCAGATGAGCAGATGTGAAAGAAGCCCAGGAAGGGAAGAGGAACAAGTTATGTTTAGATAGCATGCCAAATCCAGAATGAAATCCAAACAGGTACCCTGAGCTGCTGACCACCACTGTTGTGCAGAACTGATCTACTCCTGTGAAGAGCAGGGGAGAGACAATGCTTTCTCTCTGGAAGTTCATCAGCATTTCTGATGGATGTAGGACCCGGCTAACTTCTTCAAACAGAAATTTCCCTTTCTGATCAGTTCTCTAAAGGGAAAACAATCCTGATATACGAAATACATTATTATTTCCCTTGTTATCTGTGTGAATCAAAACATCAACTGACCCAGCAAATGGTTTATGCCATAACACCAGCAAAATCAGTAAGTTTGCTGCTTTGATCATGACATTTGGAGCAAGAGGCAAGGTGATGTAGTAGACACATACACATCTCCTGTACACATAAGCATCACTTCTGTGGCCTTTGGAGATTTTCTCATAATCATTCCCCTAATTTACCCTTTAAGATCAGACAGGAGCTTGCAAAGGCACCATTAAGGCTATACTTTTTTCCTGGTGAGATACTGCCAGCTGAGTATTGCAGACTCGTCCTTTTACTAATCCTACCTCCTGGAGGCACTTAGCAACTAATCTGGATTACCTATTTCCACTGTTCCATGGCAAAAGAAACCTCTTTGTTTCAAGTCCTGTGGGCTCACTCCAAGGCACTGGCCCATGGGAACATCCCCTTGTCTTCCTAATTTGATTTAGGTTGCTCCTTTGCCAAGACCCCTCAAATCTCACGTGTATTTAAGTGGGCCATTGCACGGGCTCCAAACACACACATTCTAGCTAGGGACATTATCCTGTTGTAGCAAACCACCCTCAGACCCAGGTTTGCAGCAGGAGGATTACCACTATTTAGCAGTGGCTTGTTAACAGATGCCTTAAGGAAATACAGACAGCACAATGCTGACCCACAGCATGGAGCTGGAAATGCGTTCCTTGTCTCATCTAGATAGGAGTTTCCTACTTCAGAGCATCCCTTGTCAGGTTTTAGCCAGCCCATATCACTGCAGGTCAGAGCATTCAAACAGAAAAAGTCCAGTTGACTTCACCAAACACTAGAGCAAGCCTTTGGCTCCAGTCACACAGGAAACAACCAGCAGAAGTTAGGACTCCCAGGGCTTTGCAAGCCAAATGGGAACAAGCTTGTGCATATAAAAGCCCCAGGTTAGCCAGCCTTGGAGCTATTTTCCCAGCCCTCCCCACCTTGCCTGTAACTGTCATTTGCGAGGCAGGATGCTCAGACCTGCCCGCAGTGCTCCATGCAAGGTCGACATTACACCACCCACATATCTAACACCTTTGTGAAACTCCTTACAACCTTCTCTACAGTCTCCTCCATGAAGCCTCTCATTTTTATTCACCTTTTTGGTTACTGCTGGGCTCTCAAGCAGAGGTCGTCATTCAGTTGTCACAAAATAACCCAACTCCTGGGAGGTTATAGACAATCTACAAGCCCTCAGGACAGAGAGCAGCTTTATAGAGGCTCAGGGAGGGCTCTGCCTCTCTTTCACATGCATCTCTACCTGCCTGTGCTCGTATCTCACTGCACCCATCTCCAATTCCCTGCCATTCTGCTTATTCCCCACCAGGGTACACAGCTCTGCCTATTCCGTATGGCATCATCTCCTTTGTGACACGGGTGCTGAGCAGCCTCCACCCGGCGCTGAGTTTGGCTGCATAAGCCAAGTCCACAGTGCCTCTCGCTCTGCTCTGCCTGACCACCCCACTAAGCCTGACCCTCACAAGTTCTGAGCAAATTAATAGGACATGGTCATGCTCCAGACTGTTCTCCATGTTCTCTCACATGCATCATGTTGGTGCACACAAGATTTTTCACAGATGCCGCTGTTTCATGTAGGAGGATTATTCCCAGGGAATTCCATTTCTCACTTCCACTCACACATCCTGGTGCCCCTTTACTAAGGACAGCAAAAGACCCAGCCCAAGAGTCTCTCCAAAGAGGTAGGATTCATGTGGCATATCAAGTAGCCCAATTACCTTAGGATAGTGTAAAAATTTATTCCACAAACTCCTCTTGGGAAGGAGCAGCCTGGCTTTGTGACCAGGGGTGACCTGCTCCAGAAGGAAGGCTGCTGGTGGCAGTACCTAGTCTCCAGCTTGTTCACCGACCCAGGCAAGACAAAGGCACTGGCTTGTCTGCAGCAGCAGTGCTGTGCTGGTGGCAGTGCCAGGATGCCACACTGCAGTACAGCAGCTCCTAGGAAACCCAGCCCAGGTGGGCTAGTGGTGTTTGTAAGAGTTCAAAGCTGGTTGTCAGAAAAGCTTTCCCACATGACTGCTGATCTCTTCCTCCCTTCCCAGACACTCTCCAGCCACCACTCTTCATGTGTGGCTCGAGAGACGGCAAGGCCCTTGCCTGTCCTGGTTTGCCAGCACCACAGGTGAGGTGAGGCTGGATTGCTCCAGCTCTTCTAGACACACACTAAACTCCATCCAGCTGTTCTGGGCTCTGCTCTGGCTGTTTCTGCTTTAGTGCCTCCTACGGTGGGGCAGGCAGTGGTTTGCCGATGCGATATACCATCGGCAAGAAGCAGTGAAGCTGGGTAGCTAGAGGATATTTATCTCTGCTCTACATGGGGTGAATGAAATCACCGGTGCTGGGGCAAAACCTCACTGCAGACACGGGTATCTCTGCTGCCTCTTTGTCAGAGCAGCTTTGAAATTGGTATGGAAATGGTCCTCCCTTTAGCAGTGCCCCTGAGGGGTTCCCAGGTGCTGGCTCAACAGCATTGGGTCAGTCTCCTTCCCTCCAGGCAGGGCAGCCAGCTCCTCCAGGCAGCACTTTGGAGCAGCTGAAGCAGCTTCTCCCTCCTGGTCACCCTAGAGAAAAGCTGACCTCCTTCAGAGTGGAAGTGCCTCGCCAAGCTAAAATTAGATTTTTCTAAATATCCTGTCCTTGCCCTGTGGCCCCAGAAGCACTTCCGAGGTCCAACACTTGTGATGGCAGCCAACACACTATCCCACAGGGAAGGGAAGCCCCACGTTTCTCCTTCCCACTTCAGTGCATCCCATCCTGGCCTCCACACAGCCCCAGCTCTGCATTGCCTGCCAGCTCTGGAGCAAAGGATGCGCCAGAGCCTGCGAGTAAACCAGGCAAAGCAGCCCAGGCAAGTGTACACCAAGGGGATAATCTCGCACATTGTGACTGTGAAGCAAGACACCAGCCTGTCTGCATGGTGGGGAAGGACCAGCCGGGACCACTGTCTCCCCTCTGCATTACGGCACCCAGGACTGCAGCCCCAGGCGGATTTGCTCCTCGCTGGATAACTTAAATGTAGCTTCCCTGCTCCATATACTCAGCTGTTCCTCTGATATGGTGCCAGTCTCAACACATGGAAACCAGGCCTTCGAAATCTTCCATAAGCTCAAGCAACTTTACATTAGCACATTGTCTACAATCTCGAAGCCTACAGGCTGAGACCTGCAAGCCTTCCATAAAATATCTAGCAAGGTAATGGTAGCTTTGCATGAAGCAGAATGAAACGATGGAGTCGTCCATCTTTCCAGCTACCACATTTTTCTTGGCTGAATAAAAATTTTATTTAACGGTAGCATTAAATTCAGTGCCACCTGTTTTATTCCTGTGTCACCAGGACCTGGAAGGAATTATTTTCTCACAGCTTTCGATGCTATTTGTGAGGATACGGCTTCTAATTGCAGCTCTGCTGTGTTAACATTTCCAGGAATTTTCATCAGACCATTCAACACATACCCTTTGTTTCTGGGAGTTTCCCTTCTCCTACAGAACTTTTGCTATTATTCTCCCAGCACTAGTGAAACATCAGAGGGGAGGGGGGAGGTAAGAGTGTTCAATGTCTTCACGAACAAATTTCTACAACATTTTGCTTTTTGGGACTATTCACCCCCATTGACCAATTCCTCCTTATGAAGCCACATTTGTTCCCTTCAAGACCACTTTCCACCCCACCCCCTTCTCAAACTCTAGCCCTATAGTCCAAAAGCAAATCTGGAAAACCATCCCTGCTCTCCTTCAGGGAAGTGCAACTGATGGAGGAGAGCTGGACAAAGACCTGGCCCTAGGTCTGGTCTGGCAGGAAATACCACCACTCTTCCTGTCCCCTCCCTGGGCTCCTGCTGAGCAGTAGAGTGATGAAGGCTCTCAGCCTGCTCCCAGGCATCATTCGAGCCAGCTGTCAGCAGGGTGTCAAGGATTTCACTCAGCATCTCCTGGGCAAGCCATTGCCCTGTACCACTTAGCCCCAGCCCTGACCATCGCTGGTGGGCAGCAGCCAGGTCTTGTGACCCTGGAGCAGGTTCTCGCTGTCTAGCAAGGACAGGAAGGCAGCAAGGCTCTTGCCAGTGCTGGCAGGGCTCCCTGAGGTGCTCAGCACCATGGCAGTCAGGTCAACCTCAGAGACGTCTCCCTGACCCATGGATAGAATCCCCTGTCCCCAGGCCACCAAAATTGCCCCTAAGGTCAGGTGTGGATGGACCCATTTGGCTAGTTCCCGGGACTTGGCAGCAGACGGCTCCCAGCACACACACACCCCCATCTCTGCTCCCAGTGGACCAGCTTCCCACTCCTCATCCCACTGTTGGATGTTTGCAGATGACTCATCCCACCCCTGCCCTTTCCAGCCCACCCGGAGTCTCCCTTCTCTCACCTGTGTCCGAACACCAGCACCAGCACTGCCTTGTGCTGTCCCCAGTGTGCTTCGTAGGCCAGCCTTGAGCGTGCTGCAGCACCTGCTGCCTTTCAGCATCTCCTCTGCAAAACCCTTGGCCCAAAGCCCTGCGGACAAGGCTGATCCTCTGGAGGTATCTGCCAGCACGGCCTGCCTGGACTCGTAGCTCTCCCTGGAGGCAGGTTTCCCAGAGGGAGGAGGGGGGAAGGAGACCCCACTCTTCTCTTTCCTCATGTCAGCACTCCCTGCCCTCACCCCTGGACCGTGCCGCATCCCTGCAGATGCGCAGCGCACCGGGCCACCAGCCCAGCACCCCACCGCCGGAGCACCGCGGGGGAGGTCACAGCGTTCTGATCGCTCTGCCTGGGGACAGCTTGCTTGTTCTTGTGACAAACCCCTTCCCTGCAAGTTGCCAGCCCGGCTGGGAATCCGAACGCCATGCCCATGGGCGTGGGAGCGCGGAGCGGGGTCCCGGGGCAGGGAGCCGCATCCCCCCGGCGCGCAGAGCAGCGGGCGCCCCCCGCGCTGCAGCTCCCCGGCCCTGGGGGAGCCCCTGCGGAGGGGACCGAGGAGCCGTTGGGCGCAGCCGCCTCCCCCCGCCCCCGCAGGAGGGTGCGGGTAACAGCCTTCTTGCCAAGAGAGCCCCGTGGCTTGTCCTTTTTGGCTGTTTATGGCTTGGACCAGATCGGGTTTCTAAGCTCTTCCCAAGTCGGTCACTTTGTGTTTGGTTTTTTGTTTGGTTTGGGGTTGTTGTTTTTTTTAAAAAGAGCGCTGGTTTTCTCCTCTTTCCCCACCCTCCCATCCTCCACCCTGCGATTTGTGGCCTGGCCTGAAGATGGTGAACGAGCAGCGGTGCTCCGGAGCGCAGCCGGGGCCGAGAGGCCTCTGTGCCCGCCCAGGTCCCTGAAATGCCCGCGGGCCCAGGCGGCGGTGGGGGGGCTCAGCATCATCCGGCTGCACCAGCTCAAGCGGGCCCGGCCCCGGTCTCCTGCATTGGGTATCCCGGCCTCCCGAGAGGACACACCCCAGGAAGGAAGGGGGGCGATGCCCCGGCCCTCGCAGCCCCCAAAAAGATGTTTTCTGCTCCCTGCAGAGCTGTGGGCTCACACCATGAGCCACCACGTACCCCAGTTCCCCACCACAAAACGGGCTGGGAGCTCCTTCCCAGGGTGCTGCGGGGGTGAATACAGCAGATAGCATGAGGTTCCCAGAGCAGGTAACATCCCCCCTAATTAAGATAAATACTAATTAAGTCTGGGACTTTCAAAGAAGCCCTGGGAGCAGGCTCCAACTCCTGTTGAATTTCAATGGGAACAAGACACCTGACTCCAGAAAAACCCAGCCTCTGATATTAAGCTTAAATGGGCCCTTCTCTAACGTTGATATATTGCTGCTGTGTAACTCATGAGTGCCTTCCCGTATATCCGAGCACAACATCAATGTCCTGGAAATGCTAATAAGGAGCTTTAGGAGGGCAGTAGTGAACAGGCTCCGAGTCAGACGCCCGTGATCATCCTGTGCTATTAAACGTTATGGACAAGCTTTGAGCAGAGCTTACCCGTATTGCACACGAAGCTCTGGCTGAGCCCCGGGTGCTTTGTGCATTGCTGCTACCAATGGAGCTTCCTCCTCCTCCTCCTCCTCCTCCCCGGCTGTGCAGAGTTTATGTTTGCCAGTCATAATCCTGCACTGTCTGGGAGACCTTTACTGGGGTGAGCAAGGCAAAGAAATGGTGCACACCTGATAGCTGGTTCACACAGGGAGCCGTGCGAGCTGGAAGCAGCCTTCCAAAGCCCACCAAAGGATGGCAGCGGGAAGCAAGCCCCTCCCCTTGTGAGCAGACCCCCAGGCAGCCACAGAAGGTTGGGGGGGCTGCAGCCCTCCATTAGCATGCCCATCCTGTGCGAAGGCATCCTTCACCTACCCCTCCTTGCAAGGACCATAATGCGGGGGCTTCGCTGCATGGCCACGACAGCAGGAGCCGTTCAGGGAGGTGGGGGACATGGCACCGGGTTGCGATGGAAAGCACTTGGCATTTTCAGTGACGGTGATGCAGGAGCATGGGCCGACGGCGCTGAGCTGGGGCTGCAGAGCCATTTGGGAATGCCAGACCGTGAGACCCCTCCACAAGCCACCACGTGTCCAGCTGGCTCAGGCCCAGCATTGTGACGGACTGGACTTCGCAGGCCCGTTGCCAGCCCAGAGGTCTGCAAAACACAACCTCTCAGTCCTCCCGTCCTGCTCGCCAGCGCCTGTTTCAAATTAGCATTTCCCCTGCCCCCACCTCCAGCCATTTGGGCAAATCCCCTCAGCTGTCTGCCTGCGGCCGGGCGAGATGAGGGCTGTCCGGGAGCCGCTTTGGTTTCCAAGGACTTTCCCAAGTCCCCAGTATACTTTAGCAATTAGAGGGTTAAGTTTCCTCCCGGCCTCGCTGCATTAACTGGAAAGGAATGAAGTGTCAGGCATGTTCTCACCACAGCAGGCTGTTGGAAAGCAACTCCCTTCTCCACGCACACACACCTCCCACTGCTGCGACCAAATTATTTTCTATCCTCCAGAGACCCAGTATGCCAGACAAAATCTGCAGCATGACTCTGATTCATTGCAAAAGGATGCAGATGTAATATTCCTTTTTTTGCCGGGGCTTCTCACACGCTAATTCACACGGCATCTCGGCGTTTTGAGTTTTACAGCTCTCCTTCTCTCTTTATTATTTTTTTTCGGAGGGCTCTGACGCCCCTCGCTGACCCTTGGCCCCACGTCCTTTCTCCCAGCACCACCAAAATAAAGACACTAAGCCTCCCATCCCCAGCGTGCAAATAGGCAGCTCTCCCCAATGTGCTAATTAGCTGAGTGTTTGGAAGTAAATAGGTATGATTGGTGGTAATTTCCTGGCTGAAGGGGTAATTATTTGTTTCAAACAGGCTGCAAAATAACCCCTGTAAGGTGAGATAGGAAACTAAATTCAAAAGAGGTTTCCTATTCCCACTAAGCAGGATTGAAAACTGGTTTGAAATTCCTTTTTTTTATTTATAGTACATGGTATCCATGGAAACCTACAGAGGAGGTCATGGTAGCTAGGCCTCCGTTTCACCCTGCTCAGGGGATTACCGTTGCACAGTGGTACGCAGCCGTGTAAGAAAGTAGATTCACAATTCCCCACAAATAGCTCCCCCTCCGCGCCCCCCCCCCCCCCCCCCCAGCCCCAGCCCCAGCCTTCCTGGAGGGCTGTAGGAGAGCTTTTGGGAGGCTCATAAATCTGCTCTGAGATGGGAAAGTGATGGGAACTCTGCCTCCAGCGTCTCCCAGAAGCGGGAGGCAGCCGAGAGTGCGCTGGCTCCCCGCGGTACCCTGCCAGCGACGCGCTGCAGGACAGAGCCACTTGCGGCGTGGCAGCAGGATGCTCTTGCCCTTGCTCGGGCTCACATCCCTGGCTCCCAAACCCTGCTCAAAGGGGAGGAGCACCTTGGCCAACTTTTCGGTCAGCTCACCCAAGTGAGGAAAGCCCAAGCGTGGACCAGGTCCCACATTCCCATTTGCAAGCGATGATCTGCAGGCAGGGCATCTTCTGCATTCACCTTTCCCTGTTGTTCTCAGAAAAGCCATTGCTTTAAAGGAAGAGGAGAAAGTGTGGGGAAAGGGATGCCACAGAAATGACTGCAGTTTTTGGCAGGATCCTGGGGGCGTGGTGCTGGGCACTGCTCCCCTCATTGATTTCACTGAGGAAAAAAAAGGCTGTTTCTTGCCTTCAGGAGCTATTTGGGCTCCCCCAGGCATGAACCTTTTGCCGCTGCGGACAGGAGCGACTCCATATTACGATTTGACTGTGTGTGATTTAGCAGGAGAAAGTGATCATTACTTTTTATGCTGTATGTAAAAACCCAGTTACAGTCCGTATAGCGGCTGATGCTCTATAAACAGTCAGCGGCAGCAGCAAGCGAGCAGTGCAGAAGTAGGTGCATGCTGCCAGCTCGCTCCCCCGTGCTGGCAGGGCCACGGCGGCTGGATGTTCCCCAGGAAGGCAGAGGTGGAACACAGAAGCTGCTCCATGACCATTTTCCACCCCAGGTGAGCCTGCCATCCAGACCTCCACGCCGTCCCCTTTAGCTTTTCACACTCTGCCCCAGCAGCATGCAGAGTGATATTACGCCTGTGACCTTCACTAATTCACTTTCCCTCTCCACGCCACCTTTCCTCCACTTGCAGAAAGACACGCTTTTTCACACAGCATAAAAATAGCCTGCGTAAGGCATTGCCAGAGGAAGCTGCGGGGCCAGCAGCGCACAGGCAGGCGGAGGGACCGGCTGCTCTGCACAGGTCCCCAGCCCTGCTCACACCATCCCCTGCCCCAGCAGAGAGCTCCCAGACCAGCCTCCGACCACCCAGACACCCTTGGCCTCTTTCACATCTTGGCTTCTTCCTCTGCCACTGCCTTGCTGTGCGCTCAGTCTCGACGTGGCAAAATGCAAACAGTGGAGGTCAGTAGCAGGGGAACGCTGCTTTATCAACATTCTCCCCAAAACTGAATTTTTTTCCATTCTGTTTTGGGAAACTTAAGGCTGACTGCATCAAAATCAGGTGAATTGCAAGGCAGATTTTTGAGCCTTTCTAAACAAAAAAATGTCAAAAAAATAATTTCCATGTCCTTTATGGAAATGATTTTGGTTTGAGTATCTGTCAGCGGGAAATAGTACTGGAGCCATTACCATCATGCAAAACTGCACTGTTTGTATCACACTGACTTTATGCCACCAAAAGCCCTGTCCTGATAAAGCCCCTCCAACTGCTCTGCTCTTTGCAAGCCCTTACCTTGATTCTTCCTTTGCCATCCTTCCAACTGGCGCGTGCACAGCACCGTATGATGACGGCCATCTCGAGCCACTTGCTTAGGCTTCAAAACAGTACTGTGGTGTCTTCTGATTTCACATCACCATCCCTAACGTGCCCCCAGCCACCCCCCTGTTCTTCCAGTCCTTTCCTAAGCCTGCCCTTTGCCAGAAGGACAGTGCCTTGGGAGCACCTCATCTGCTGGGCAGGACTTCAACTGGCAAGGGGGCAAGCCACCACCTGTGAAGTAAATCTCTGGGTACACCTCAAGGCTGCTTTGAGCAGGTGAATTACATCCTAAAAGTGTCCTTTTCCCTCTAGCAGTGGTTGTAAACATTGGAGACACCAAAAGGTAAACAGGATGAGTCCGGCCCTGCTCTATCAAGCAGCCAGCCAGCGCCATCACACGCCTCTGTGCTCCATGTCAGACTCATCTCCTCTGTCCTCCCCACCCTGGGGAGCTGCGCCTCTCCCCAGCTTGATGCAAAATCTGCATCTGTCCCATATGTCTTTTCTCACATTAAGTTCATCCACACGGCTGGTGGTTTTCTAGTGCTAACCACAATTTTGTGCCTACCTTGACGCATGCTATGCTATCGCAAGTACAGTCAATCAATCTTGCCTCGGCCAATAAGCAGGAGAGAAGTAATGTTTTTCTTACTCCCCCAGCTCTCTTCTCCTCCCGTTCTCCATCAGGCACTCAGCAAGTTCACAAGGGCAGCCAGCTCTCGGTTTCCTTGGTCACGCACAGCAGCTTGCCCTCCTAGAGTAATAAAAACAAATGACACGTTGCTGTTTGTTGTCAGAGACCTTACTGGGCCCCTCCATGGAGGGAAGGTTTTGGGGGAAGGAAGCATTTGTGGTTTTAAGTCCCTTCTTGAGCAGGTGGAGGAGAGCTCATCAGTAGATGTTAGTAGATGTAATGCCAGAGCTGACTAAAAAGGATGAGCAAAGACCAAGAGGTACTGAGGGATGCAGGGCTGAGCAATAGGGTGTGCTCGTTTGTAGGTGGCAGAGCAGGGGAAACTATGCCAGATCTGATTATCTGGGAGCAAGTGAGACCCAAGAGGTTTCTGTGCCAGGTCCTGATGCCTGCCAGAGGGGGACAAGTCCCTGGTCTGTAGTGCTGCCCCACATTCTGTGCTTCTGGCACTGAATTCAGTGACGTTGATGTATGGACACTGGGTCTGGTGAAATGAAGAACAGATTAATCCTCCCTTGTGGCTGTAGCCAAGGTCTGCCCTACTTCCATTTGTGGCATATCTGCATTTTCTCCTAGTTCAGCATCCTCTCCACACGGAGAAGCACTCACCCATACACATGTGCACACACTCTTAACTGCATGGGAGGGAGCCCTGGGAACCCCAGCAGAGCTGGAGATGGGGAGTTCAGGAGCTGCTTCTGCCAGGAGCCAGGTCTTCCTTTGGTCCACATGTATCTTAGGCTGATTGAGACCCTGCCAAGCTGTCCCCCTCACCCAGCAGCCCTGTGCCCCCACACTGCAAGCTCTGCATTCCGTCCCATGTCAAACTGACGGGGCAGGATACCCAAGGCCACTGGCCCTGGGCCCCAGTGAGCAGCCCACTTAAGGTCCAGCTGCCCTGCTGGGCACGGCGGGCGGCCAGCAGTGAGAAGCACTGTGCCTGAAAGACTTCACCATCTGGTTGCTGATTCAGACGCCAGCCCTCACTCTGACGTTCCAAAGACTGCAGGAGGGGAGAACTCGCGACACCTTTATCTTTAGCTTTGCTTCTCCCTTTTTTCCTATTTTTATTAGCTGGGAGACATCCCATCCTTTTTATAGCTCTGAATTCAAGGGTGATCAGATGAAAGTGTAGTGGGGCTCCTGCATGGGTAGATGAGCAGCCACAAGGTCAAGGCACCTGAAGGAAAAGTTTCCAGCTTTCACAGCCCTAAAGATTGTCCCATAAAATTACTCATAAAATTAAAGTGGGGTTTGGGTTTCAAAGTCCTGAGAAACTTAAAGTAGTCATCAGTCAATTCCAGTATATGGGAAGCCTCAACCCTCTGCTTATTGAAGCAGAGGTTAACATTGCACTGTAACATATGCTGGGGACAGGGGAACACATCTGAGATGGCAGCATCCAAATCAGCTTGGAGGTTATGGCTTAGGCAGTAGGTGGTAAGTTGTTTTCACTATTAAAATATTTAGCTGGCTCCAACACTATGGATCTGAATTGTTTTGGTCAAATTCTTCCCAATAAAATGCAGAGCCACCTTCTCAGACCCTTCTGCAGGATTTATGAGGACTGGGTCCACTCCAGTTTTCTTTCTGTATCAAAGTGATGATTTAATTAATTGATGATCTAATTTCAGGCTGGAACTGAAACTAACCTGCCGATTTGTGAATTTGACCTTGGTACAGTTTAACAGCAGCGGCACTTAGTGTTAGTTTAAGAGCATTCATAACAGCTTTTACTTTGTTGATAACTTCTCCAGACTTTAATTTTGCTCTTTAAAAATATATCAATAGCACAGTAAATGGCGAGCATGAGGGACAGGGATTCAGGTATCTCTGAGCATCTCTGGGGCAGGGAGCCCCTGGCTGCAGATGTCACTGTCATACCTTTGGCAGCAGATGCCAGCTTTGAACCAGGCAGAGGAGCTGATCTTGCTGAAAAATACCCCAGGCAAAACAAGGCAAGGTTCCGCTCAACAGCAGTGACAAGGTCACGTAAACGCATGGGTCAGCATGAGATGGAGGGAGAGGCTGTGTGGGGGAAGCCGCTCACCTGCCTGTGCCTGGGAGAGGGACTGGCCCCAAGGCGGCAGCCCCAGCACTGTCCGGTGCAGTCTCTGCCAGGCAGAAGGCAGTGGCTCCAGGGACCGTGACCTCCAACCCACGCCATGCTTCTCTCACGTCCCTCGCAACACCACTCCAGCAAGCCTGTGGAACAGAGGTCAAACTGCTACCGAGGAGCTTGTTTGCATACACTAAGACAGTCTCAGCACACACCTTACACACACACACACACACACACACACACACACACTCTCCCTGAACATGTTCAGGTACCTGCCTGAAACATATACATAAATATACACGATCCATCCCTGCAGCAGTGTGCACACACACACACAGAGTGTATGTTGCAGGGTGCACACCTACCTGCATATAACTTACATACCCACACACAGCCTCTGTCCTTCCCAGCCTTTGACACGTTCACGCCATGCACATACGTGCCAGTGTACCTTTATACGTGTGAACAGATGCATGCTTGTACATGCCACCAGATGCACGCCTTCCCAGGCACAGGGGCTGCCCATGCAGTGCTCCTGGCACACCTCCCATGGCCACCCTGTGGGAGCCTTGGCCCCACATTCCTCCCCCTCCCCCTGGGCCTTGCGATGCCTCAGGAGCCCAGGGAAGTCACTGGGCTGCTTGGCTGCTCCTGGCTGAGCTCAGACCTGCACCAGGGATTTCCCAGGACCTTGCACCAAGCACAGGACTCTACTAGCCCCCTCATGCCAGCCCCCACTGCACAGGCAGAACCACCTCCTGGCACCACCCAGCAGCTCTTTCCATGTCAGAGGGGCCAGTGCTTTGGGACATTCCTGTTTGCCCAACCACAAGAGGCAATAAGCAGCGCAGCAGGAGTTATGTGAGCTGGGGCTGCAGGATCCTGCCGAGTGGTGGGATGGCAGAGCAGAGACTGCAGGAGAGGGGAGCCTGGAGTTGGCATGGCTCTGTGCAACACAGCCAGACACTTCCAGCAAGGTACAGCATCCTGACATACTCCTCTTCACACAGAGCCATCCCAAGCTTGCGTTACTCTGTGCAAAACAAAGCCGTGCTCCCTGTTCCTAGTGCTGCCAGGTTTCCTTGTGCAGCCCCTGTGCAGGCTGAGCCCTCCTGGCATCTCCTGCCCTGGTAGGCAGCACAGGCAGGATGTGCCTGGAGAGGCAAGCTGCTGGCTGTACAGCTTTGGGATGGGAAGCTGGAAGTCATTCTCCATGAGCAGCCCCCATGGCTGCTGGCATGGGCAGACTGTCGCTCAGGGTGCTGCAGGAAAGGCCAGCAGGGCAGGGGCTGGCGTGCACAGCCAGCGGGTATGACGACAAAACCTTATTTCATATAAACCAAAGTGCAAAGCCACTCTGCTTGCTATGGGAGCTTAGTCCTGCGTGGCCACAGAGCTGCCTGCAGGCTGCCTGCCCTGCTAGCAGGGCAAGCATCCCTCACTGGGGCTCTTGCAGCACAGCACTGAGAAGGTGAAACCAGCTCAAGCTGCAGAGATCGCCGCTGGGGTGGGGGGATGGCTGCAGGCTAATAATATTCCGTGTCTCATTATGCTGCGTATTAAGCTGAAATTTGCAGATGCTCTAATCACCGCGAGGCATTCTGCACACACAGCCTCTCTCCAGCCCGGCAGCTCTGTGCAAACACTGAAGGAGAAGCCCTGCTAACCGTCCTGCCACATGGTGTCCTGGAATCTTTACAGACCATTTCACCTTCACAAATAGCCTTGGAAATGTCTGTGCATCGACAGCCCCTGTGGTAGCCAGATAGCACAGCCGCCTCTTCTGCAGCTCCCCGGGCCCCTCTTAAGCTTTTTCCCATCACGCCATGCAAATGCGAGGCTCCAGAATTTACACCGGGGCTGGGTAAAGCACCTCACGTCGAATGTGATCTGCGCCCCAGGCTCGCAGGAAACGTGAACTGTATTTTATAGAGGTTGGGGGAAGCTCCTGCCTGTATTGCTTTATTTTTTCCCTCTCTGTGTCTTCTCTTTTTTTTATTCTTTTTTAAATTATTTTCTTTTCCCAGATCTCTGCCCTTTGCCCTCCTGCGATCAAAGGGGGCACGCATTCAAGTGCCGTGGGAATACTCAGTCCTGGGTATTCTGGGCAATCTCACTAGAAAAGCTGCCTTTTCCCCAGGGGTAGAGAAATGCACATGAAGCGGGGTGTGGGAAGGAGGGGTGTGAAGCCCGCTGGTTGCCTGCGCGTGGGAAGGGAGGAGAGGGTAGCAGCACAGGCAGGCGAGGGGAGGGTTAATTGGAGACTGTCCTTGCTGTTTTTTCCAGGCCTGGCTGCACCAGATTCTTCCATTTCTCTTGGCAGGGATTTAAACCGTGGGGCTGAGGTAAGCACATGAGCCTGGAGAGTCCCTGCACTCCGAGGGTGAGCAGGACCCTGAGCGAGATGCTGCAGCTCATTAGCAAAGCAGCAGGCTCGTCCAGGGCAAGCAGGTGCCAAGCAGCAACAACAGCAAAACAGAGACAGTCTCACCGTGGACAGGCAGAAAGGCAGCTAGGTGGGGACCCCCTTCCCTTGGCAGCCACGTTCACTGCTCTGGGCATGCACACGCACGTGCACACTTACTGCAAGTAATAACGCAGTGGGAAACCTCAGCCTTTCTCACACAGTGAAATGTGAGGGTTTGGGAATCGGGCACATCCCTGCACTTGGTGCTGGTTTGGGCCACCCAATTCGGTCTCAATTCATATGTATTTGGCAGCTTTTCCTTGCCAGGGGGCTTTTGGTCTCCCTCCCGCATCGTCCCACCCGGCCTGGAAGTGGGAATTCGACATAACCCACCCCCAGGCTGCCAGGGAGCCCCAGGCAGGGCCGTTTGCTGCCTATCTCTGGGCTGGCAAAATGGGGTGACCTGCAGAGCCCCCTGAGTGGGGGAAAGGGCTGGGAATCATTCACTGAACGAGCACAATGGCTCCTCATCCTGATGGCTTGTCTGGCTCAGCGCTCACAGTTGCCCAGGCGACTGCTTATGGAAAAGCGCGCATGGCTGGAGAGGCTCCGGCTGCTTGTCCCAGCAGGTCCTTACCCTCTGCTCATTCCTGGAGGGGGTGGCACTGCCCTGCAGCAAACCCTCTACGCGCATGCTGCTGAGGGTGACCCCCTATGCCTGCCACTGCTTCACAGACCGAGGTCCCATCCTTTGCAGGTGCCAGACCCAGATCTGCCACTTGCGAAGAAAATCTAGTTCAATCATGATCAAATCCCAGGGTTTGATCAGCATTATTGCATGCTGCTGTCTCCGCTGCCACTGGGCCTGGGTGTCACGCCAGGTGCTGTACAAATGCTGCCCACACCAGTGCCGTGCAGTCAACACCTTGGCAATGACAGCAGCGACTCTTTATTGCTTTTGGTGTTGGTCTTTCCTTCACCTAGGACACGTTTTTCCAGGTAGACACAGAGCAGGACGGTCTGCATTCTCAGCTGTTTGTGCCACAGGCAATGCCAGGGGAGCAGGAAAAGTCATGGGCAGAGAGCCCAGGTGAGCAGCAGAAGCAGGAGGATTCTGTATCTCTCTGGGTCCTGTGAAAATCCAAGCAGGCATCCTCCGAAGAAGTATTCCAGGTGCTGGCTCACCCATCATCCCAGCCCCAGTCGGTGCCCAAACACAGCACAGTACGAGGCAGCTGAATGGCCCCCAAGAGCAGCTGTGCCTCATGTGTCCCCAAAGAGACAACCTTGTTGTGTCCGGCCCACTGCCTGCTTAGTGGAACCTGAGCACCTCTGGGGTGGGGGGCCTCCAGCACCTTCAAAACAGACCATATCTCCATGGGAGCTGGTCAGGGAAGATCTGGCCAAAACATGCCCCTGCAGCCTGCTAAGGCTATGGGGACAGGTGGCTCTGTACTGCTTTGTCCCATGGCTGGTGTTGACATCGCTGCATTGAAGAAGGCCAGGAGCCCATGAGCTCTTGGTCTGGGTCCCACCTGGTGTCTCTGTGACCATAAAATGGAATAACTGCTTTTTGCACAGTGAGCTCACCATCCCACGCTGTCTGGAGACTCCTCGCAAATGGGCTGCTGCCACGAGAGGGGATCTGGTGCAAAGCTGTGGACAACAGCTTCACCTGCCCCCCTCTCTACCAGCCACCCTAGCCCTGACATGGCACCTCTCTGGGCATATCCCCACCCCTCAGCTACATTGCCTCCAGCCAAACGTCCCCAGATCTCTCCATCACAGCTTGTGCTCAGGCCATAGCCATGGAAACAACCCCAGCATCCCTGCACATAGCGATTTAGGAGCAGGTCCAGAGACCAGCGTGTTCCAGCTTGGACACTCCTTGATCCAAAATCTACTCTGCACAAACGGATCTCTCAGGAGAAGGAAAACAAAAGTGGGGATGATTTTAAAAAAAGAATAAACCCCCTCCTCCTGGGGGACTTTGTCCTTGCACAGAAGAGGAATCACCTACCGCAGGAGTTTGATTGGGATAAGTAATAGACCACCTTAAGCTGAGATGGCATCTTCGATGAATGCTGCATTCAGCCATGGACAGGCCATATGCAGAAATAAACAGGGGCCCGGGACACACTGGCAGCTCTTTAAAGGTTTGTTAATAATGTGCTGTTCACGTTCCTTGGAGACGGCTGCCACGGTCTGCCAGTAACAGACACTGGCAGTCCTGATGGGGAATAACTTCTGCCATGACAGAGCCTTTGCCTGTCACCAGGCATGAGCTCAACCTGCCCTTCCCCAGCCTTGTCCCATCATGGCCACCAGCACTGGGGAGGAGAACACGGTTCTGCAGCAGGGACCCCAGTGATCCGGGTGGCACGGAGGAGACATGGATGTGCACCAAGGCACGGGACTGCCTCAGGTTTTGCACCCAAGTCCTGGTGGGCTGAGGGAGCCAACTGTATAGGGCTGGCAGCTCCCAGCATGGACCCAGACCTTGGAAACAGGAGGGGGCTTTGGGGGTGGTGATGAGATGCTGCTCCAGACCTGGCAGAATAGCATTGTTATGGGGCAGGAGTGGACCTGCAGCTGATCAGGACATCAGCAGGACAACCTGGGTGGACACGCACCTATCACAGCTAGCTGTTTTTCACACCGCAGCTTGTGAGCCAGCATCTCTGCAGTTGTCCTAGAGTCTGAGCAAATAAGGTCCAGGTCAGAGCAATACAAGGGAAAGTGAAATGGAAAATCATTCAGACAGCCACGTTTCTATGCAATTCACCTCCCCAGACCCAAGTCAGCCTGAATCTGACCCATCAGCTTCCAGTGCTGGGCACGGGGCTGAGGGAAAGTGCACGGAGCTTTCCCCCTTTCCTGTAGGCAGAGATCAAAATGTGTCAGGCTGGAAATCTCCCAAGAGCAGCTCCCTCCTGGGCTTCACTGCTGCTTCCTGTTCTCTGGGGCAGGAAATACCAAGCAAACAGCTCCGTGCATGACTTCAAAACTTCCACTTCCAGCACTGGCTGCAAGATGAGGATGGAGGAGCCTGCACGTCAGAAGCAGCCTGCCCAGAGACTTTGCTCCTGTGGACCAGACCCCTTCTGCCTCTCCTCTGCCCCTTGGGAAGCCAAGTCCCCCAGAACAGCTTCTCCTAGCCCTTAGTGTCAGATTCAAGAGGTGGTTGCACTAAGCTCCTAGGCTGTCAGTCCTGGTGCTGTTCACTTGGGTTTGCCCTCTGCCTCCACTTGGAGCCAGGCAAATAGATGTATTAATAACTGTGCAGAAAATGAGACTGCACTGTGCCGTGCGAGACTGCTGCACTTACCTCTTGTGAACATGGCTGGTCATCACAGCACAAGAGCTCTTGCAGTCCCATCATTGCTGTCATCATGGTCTGCAACAAAACAAGCCTTGCATGGGGAAAAACCCCATCTGCTGCTCCCCTTCGCCATTAAACAGCCTCCCCACCCCACAGCCTGGGGTGTTGTGCCCCATATTCTTGTCTCCGTTCTGATTTTTGAGGGTTGGTTCAGCCCTGCCCTCCATGCTGGGAGCTGCACACAGCAAAAAGTGACTGCCAGTGGACTAAAAAGGTCTGTTTCCCCTGCTTTGCTGATTAGAAATAACAAGGCAGTGCCTGGCCTGGCTCTGGCAGGGCTTCCAGCTGTTCTGTTGATCACCCAGCTGTTCATCAGGCCAGGCAGCAGGGAGAAAACTTGGGGTAGGAGCTGATGGCTCAAAGCAGGGTCCACTCTGGTTCCTCATCCCTGTGCCAGTCCCAGCCGCACCAAGGCGCAGGGAGAGGCTCCTCCACATGACCTGGCATCCAGGTCTCAATGGAGCAAATGTGCCCTGGAGGTTCCTGCATCAAATCTGGGCTTTGGGGCTGTCCTCAAGAGATGCCTGCCTCCCCTGGGACACCACTGGTCCCTGCTCACACCCTCCCAGAGGCCCCACTACAGGGTGCCTGCAGGCAGAGGCAGGACCTGGCAGCACACCCCACATGTGTGCAAGAGCCCAGAGGTGCCCAGCACAACCTGAGCCTGGCAGGGGAGGTCACTGCCTCATTTGCCTGCCGTGAGCTCCCCACGCTGCTCAGCATCTCTGCTCTTGGCCCGGGTACGGATGGAGCCAGCTGCTCCTGGCGCCGGCACTCATCTCTGCCAGGCGCTGAGCCATCTGCCTGGCAGGGCCAGCCACACCTGCTGGGAAGGAGACAGAAGCTGGGCAACCTCCCTGCCTTTGCGGCTTTCCGGCTGGCGGCATCACACGGGCAGCTCCAAGAGGGCTCGTGTGTTTGCACAAAAAGAAAAGAGATAAGGGGATGCTTCTCCCCCACCGCTCCTGAAGCTTGGCTGTGGCTGGGCACCTCATGAGAAGAGTGAGTACCAGTGTGAATCTCGGGCAGCACTGTGAACGGAGCCACGCGACCTACCCCTGGACCAGCCAGGGCATGACATGTGTGCCCCAAGCCCCTCTGCCAGTGTGGTCCATGGGGCTGCATCGCACAGGCAGCCCCATCCCCAGCACTGCATAGTGTTTGCTGCCAGCACCCAGTGCAGCAACCAGCGAGGGCCAGAGAGCAGCTCTCTCCCAAGCATGCAAGGAGCTCTTTGCTCCCAGGAGGGCAGAGGTTTCAGAGGAGACAGCTGGCTCGGGACAGCAATAATATGGCCCGCTCCCCAGTGTCAGGGCTGGTAACTGTCCTGGGTGTTGTTCAGAGCCCACATGCATGTACCACCACGGTCAGTGATGGAGAGGAGCAGAGGGGACCTGATGGCTCTGTTCTCTCCTGCTGGGTTCACCCCATCCTGCTCTTGTGTACCAGGGACCGTGGGAGCCAGAGATGTGCCATGCACTGGTGCTGGGGTGGAGGCTGATTCTCCAGCTCCTGGTGCAGCAGGACCAGGTGGCACCGAGGGTGCAGGATGATGCCACCAGCCCTCACATCCCAGCCCCACTGCCAGAAACACCACCAGTTAGGTGCTGGGATGGAAGGTCCCTCCCAATCCAGGCTGAATGGAGGATCTGGGTTCTCCTGGCCTTTGAGATGGCAAAGTCAGGCAGCATAACAGGCAGAAATGTTGAAGAGCATCTCCAGACACCCCACTGCAAGTGGCTTTTCTGACCTGTCTCGTTCCTCCTTAGTGGGGGGCCGAGGCAGTTGGCAGGCATGGTAGAATGGTACTTCCCAAGCCTGGCTGGCTTCTCCACCCGCCGGGGGAGCCAGGGCTGCTCTGCTGTTCTGGCACCCAAGTGCCACAGCTGGCAGCCTGGCAGCCCCTGCTGCTGCCCACTGAGCCTGAAACCAGCCTGGAGATCTTTCTCCAGCCCCTCACTGGGCCAAGTCACACCAGATCTTTGTACAGCCTAGGCAGGGAAGCAACCACTGCTTTTGAGGGGTTGAGAACACAGAAAAATTATCCTCAGGCTCTGAGAAGTCCTTCTTACCCAAACCTCCAGTGCCAGCAGCTCTCCTGGGTACCCACAGCTAAGAGGTATCTGCAGGGAGCTCAGCTCCTCCTGGGCACTGTGCAAAGACAAGCCTGCCAGCTCCCCCATTCTCCAGGGCAGCTTGCCCCTGGGATTGCTGGCACAGCAGAGCTTGGTGGGACCGACCTTCAGGCTGACAGAGTGGCAAATGGAGGCACAAAAGATCTTCCTGGATGGTTTGGTCTGAGTTTAGTGGCCTACCTAGGAATGAAGATCCCTGGCCCTGCCTGTTTTCAGCTTCACCTTCTTCAGATGCAGTAGCAGCCCTGCTGACATGGCTGCAGCTTTTCTCTATGCAGAAGAGCCTGCACTGGGCTGGGGAGAGAAGGGGAACCGATGTGAGCCCTGTTAGTCCTGCAGATGTGGGTGTCCCAGACCAGCAGCCTGCAGAATCCTAGATATGGGGACCATTGACACCTCCATCCCAGCAAGTGCCTTGGCTCTGGCAGGGAGGCAGAGGTGCTCTCAGGACATGGTGCATTCAAGCCCATTTCTTCTGGTGGCCTCCAGGAAGGTGAATTGCCTCCTGGCATCCTCTGACAATGTCTCCACCAGGCAGAGGAGTGGAGGGTGATGGCAGACATAGTTCCCACGCTGTAGACACCACAAGTATGCTGGGGCCAGGCAGGCAGATCCCGTGACACCCCATGTGCCAAAGGTCCCCCGGCCACGTTCCTAGCCAGCTGACACCCCAGTGCACGCCACAGAGCTTGGTGCCAGTCATGGGTCTGCTCAAGCACACGATGCTCTTGGCTGCAGGAGAGGACTTGGAGGAACAGAGAGATCAAATTGAGACCCCAGATGCCCTGGGGAGCACGTGACACCCCAGCCTGGCCTTGAGATAACACAGAAAGTGCTAAGGAGCTCAGCAGCAGCTTCTACATTTTGTGTGAGCCCTCCATGGGATGCTGACCCTGGCTGGGGTCCTGCTGAGAACCAATACTCTCACTCAAGTCTATCTAGGAGCCTGCTCCCCACCATCCCACCCCCTCCAGCACCAGCCTGCCAGCCTTCCATGGAAGGCTGAGGCTGCTCCTTGTCTCTCCCCAAGGCTTCCTCATCCCATGGAACTGTCCTGCCCCATATGATGAACCCTGCCAGGTGGTGCCACCCACACATCCCCCTGACACCCACACCAGTGGGCACTTGATGGCTCCTGCAGCATTTTGCAAACCTCTTCTTGCAACAGCTTAGGAAAACTTTGTTCCAGGAGGGCTGCTTTGACCTTGATATGGAGTAACTCTGTGGTGGTGGTTGCAGGAGGGGACATGAGCTCAGCAGCCTGTCTGATGGGAAAAACCCACACATAGCAACCTCTCTCCTTCCTTTCTTCTCTCTCTGCCATCCATTTGGTGGGCAATGCGGCCTCGCTGCAGCTTTATCTTGGTTCTTTAAAAGGCTCCCTGGCTGACATGCACACCGTATGGGAGCAGTCAGCCGAGGAGAGCTGTAAATCTCTGAAGGCCTCATCTTGCGGGGCACATTAGCTGTTTTAAACTTGTCAGCTTTCAGCGATGGAAATTGACTGTTGGAAGCCATTCTTCCCTCCGCATCCTGCTCCATTTTATGCAGTGGAGAACGTGCTGCATCCACATTGTGCTGGAGCAGGGGGCTGTGTATCCACTCCACACACATCCTCAGGGACTGTGTGCGCTTTAGTGGTATTTCTCAAGGTCCCATCAGTGCTATGAATGTCTTCAAGCCATCTTTTTCCCTTCTCTCCCCTTCGATCCTGCCCTCATCTGGAGGTGAGGATGGGGATACATAACCTCATAAAGCACGCCCACCCAAATGAGCTGGCTTTCCCATGTCTGTCCATGCAGGATGATACCAGATCCCACTGAAGCCGAGACTCGGAAGGTTTATGAAAATCAGCCCCAGTTTCAAGGCAAGCTGGTGGGATTCAAATGCAGCACTCTGTGTGTGTGCGCGTAAGCTCCAGTGCCCAGCACAGCTTGCAAGCAAGGCTCAGGGACACACTGCCTGGCTGCTCTGTGCCCACCTGGGGAGGATGCTCCCACCACCGCTCCCCTTGCAATGGCTCTGCCGGCACCAACAGCTCGCAAGCCGTGTCAGGAGCACAGCGTGTGGGGGCTGAGAGGAAGAAAAGCTCTGCTTGAACAGCTCTCCCCAAGGCAAACTCCCACGCAGGCATCTTCTCAAAAGGGCACGTGACCCCATCCACACATCCAGCCCTGGCATCCCACAGACCTGCCGTGGACCCAGCGCCTGGTGAGTGCCCACCTCGCCCCCGCTGTGCAGGCAGCTGAGCGCAGCCATCCCCGTCCCTCCTGCCGGTGCGGGGCTCGTCTCCGCAGATGCTCCCCAGCCCCTGTGCAGGACCCAGAGAGCAGAGCCGGGAGGACAGCCCCTGACTCCCCTCTCCCCAGCACAAATCCCCGTGCTGTGCTCCGCAGTCATCGCCCCAGGAGCCCACCCGCACGGGGGTGCCTGGGGAGCAGCTTCACCCCTGGGTGATCACAGCCACCCTGACGTACCCCCCGCACCCAGCGAGCGGCAGCCACCGCGTCTGCGGAGGGAGCGCGGCAGCCGCGCTCGGGCCCGCACGAGCCCCGGGACCCCCACTCTGCCCTCGGCGGCGGAGACGGGGCGGGAGGGGGGGGGGTGCCGGAGCAGCTCCCGGCCCCGGTGATGAGTCCTGCGTCAGAAAGCAGCGCTCCCCCTCGCTGCTAATTTCTCTCCTTGGTTACGGGAGGCAGGGGGCAGCGGTCCAAGTGGGAGGGGGGCATCTGGGCCAGGGAGCGCGGGGGCCCTGGCGCGGAGCGTGATCCATCGCAGGCGCAGAGCAGTTGCCCCCGAAGGAGCGGAGCGCAGGATGACGCACCGCGCCCGCAGCCGGCGGCGAGGAGGAGGAGGAGGATGGCGGTGTCAGCCGGCAGCCCACCCGCACGGCGGCCGCTGGCCAGGCGGCGGGGCCGGCGATGGGGAGCGGCTGCCGGGGGGGCGGGCAGGCACAGCGGGCAGGGTCCCGGCCCCCAGCTGCCGGCCCCGCCGTGCCCGCGCCCCCCAGCACGGCTCCCCGCACACCCCTGCTCCGCAGCCTGTGCGCTCCCTGCAGCGTCCGTCTGCGGCGATGCCCAGAAATAATCTGGCAGCAGAGCAGAGCCAGAGCCACGTCCACCCACCGCTCCACGTGAGCGATGTGGAGCGGAGAGGGTGAGAGGAGCCAGCTGGGCCCCTCTCGGATGCTGTGGCCCTCTGATAACGCTGGATTTGGGTCCTGCAAACCTGTGACAAGAGGGGTGCCAGGCTGGGGGGAGAAGTTAAGCTTCCTATCACCTGCAGGGCAGCGCTTCCTTGGGGACCCTTGCCAGCCCACCTCCCTGCGGGCAGCAGAGAGGCTCTGAAAGCAGGGAGGGGACACATGATCCCGAGCCCACATTGGCATGCCCTCCTCCGAAGCACGGCACAGGTCCTGCTGCCGGTCCCGCAGCCCTGGCCATGCACCCTGGCTGCAGGGCCCACATTAAGAGCCTGATTTGCAGATTGCTGTTCATGACACGATGCTTCAGCTCAGCTAAGGCCGACGGGTTGGTTTATTATATCGACAGCATAAACGTGTCACAAATTGCCTGAATTAGCCCTGTGCCATGAACAGGTTTATGGATAATGGGATGCAGAGCCCTTTCAGGAGCAGGCAGCTTGCAATCCAGTTAGACATCTCCAGCCCCAGAAATTCCCCACTGGAAGATGAAAGCCCATCAGATACACTGGACAAAACCCAATGTGCCTCTCATGTCCAAGTGGAAGTGCCCTGCGAGCAGGATCCAGCCCAGCTAGCACAGCCTGCCTTCCCAGCTGCTGTGACCTCCTCTGCCCTTCTCACCCAATTATTTTATTCCTTGGGGAAAAAATTCTCCTTCTCTTCCCCAGAAGATACTTTCCCTTAGGATGTAGGAAGGGGATGGCTTTACAGTCCACTTTTGTGTCCAAATTGCATAGCAAGAACTTTGGGCAAAATATCCCATCATGCAGCCAGGGCTGTCCTTAGCTTGGACTTCTGAATTAAAGCTCACCAGCTATACTGACTCAGCCCCAAGGCTGACTGGGTCTGGCGTCACCTCTTGCAGCAGCTCTACGAGGGTGCAAGACAGGACCTAAGGGCTGAATTAACTGTTGATAGGGTTTCTGTGGATGGATTAATATGATCACTTTTTTTGATCTATGTTTAGCTCTTGGGTTTCCTGCAGCAAGGTGTTCCCCAGCTTCTTCCCAGAGACTTAGCTGGACTGGAAAGGGTTAGGTCACTGTGGTTAAAACTAGGTCAGTTGATGTCCTTGGCTGGACTTTGAGCCTGCAGCCTCTCAGCCTGGGCCTGAGCCCTTCTGAGTGTTTTTGGGGTAGGGTGGGGGGTAGGCTGCCATGGTCTGGAGAGCATGGCCCTGGGGCAGCAGATCTGGAGGGGCCCTGACTCCACGTGTATCCACACTCTGCACCCCTGCAAGAGTACCAGCTCTAAAAAGGGGCTTAATGTCCACCAGCACCTCGGTGCAGCAGGCATCAGGCAGGAGCGTGCAGGGGAGAGAGACAAAGAGAAAGCCAGCAGTGGTGGGGAAGGGCCAGGCTCGCCTCCATGCACAAGCGCTTTTCCTCAACTGAGCGCCGAGAAAGCAAAACTGAGAAGTGCCTAAAATTAGAGCTGCCAAACCCCAGCTGGGGAAGCCTGGAAAGATCCCCAGGCCCTGGAGCCTTGGGCGAGCTGCATAAAAGGCAGCGAAGGGGAAGGGAAGGGAGCTTGGGGACCACATCAAGTAGAGCAAGGCACAGTGAAAGCAGGGAGTGAATGGCTGCCTTCCCCCCACTGCATCCCACCGCCTGCTCATGACACCCCCCTCCCTGTGCACACCCGGGGATGGATGCATACCCCATGCCGCAGCCAGTGGAGGGGGACAGGGGACATGCTGTCTCTCTGAGGGCATCCCTCTGGGAATGCAGCTGTGCCGGCACAGCAGGGACAGGGAGCACACAGTCCCAGCACCGCAAGCACCCCCCAGTCAGACATCCTGGCTTCTCTGCCACTCCAGGAGACCCACAGACCTCACGCTGGTGCCTGGAGAGGTCCATACACCTGGGAACAGTTCCCTCAGCTCAGGGGCTGAAAAACACATACCTGGGCTGTTATTCTTCAACAGGGCTTGCAGCCCCACATGGTGTACCCTGCCTTGCACCCTGCCACAAAGCCAGCTGAGCTTCTGGAAGAGCAGGGATTAACTAAGGAGGCCAGAAGCTGTGTGACCTGGGTCACCAGTGTTCTGACAGACACTTGGGCATTCACCTCCACACACCAAACAGGGATGGTAACCCTGTGGCCCCCCAGCTACCCACCTCAGGGTATCTTCCTGCCCAAGAAGACGTAATCCATGAGTCAAAAGCACAAGCTCTGCCATCTGCCAAAGATGCCAGTGCAGCTGAGGTCCAAGACACCATCCCTCAGCATTCCCCAGGCCAGCTCTTCCCTCAGAGGTGAGAGCAGATGCAGGCAGGACCAGTCCCACCAGCATCCCAAGACTCCTCTGGACTCAGAGCAGGAGCATGGATGGCACCATTCTGGCCACAGCAGGTGGCAGAGTCACCAGCCATGCACCAGACAGATAACTAAAACCTGAAAAAGCAGCAACTTCACAGGCAGCCAGTGACTTTGCACTGAATTTGGCTTCCCAGCTTCTATTTGTCATGATCAAAGCGACCGAGGTTTAGCACTAGCTTCAGTGAGCTCAAGAGATGCTATAAAATGGCTGAGTCAAGGGCAGGTCTATATCATTTCCCTCAGTAACCACAAAAATCACAGAGGCAGCCATACCCCAACACCTGGTGAAAGCCTGGTCCCTGCCTTCCCCAGGGCTAGGACCCCGCTCTAACCAGTCCTTTCTGCATGCTGCAGAATCAGACCCTAGCTGGTTAATCTGGAATAAATCAGCCCCTGCTCGACGTTTGTCCATGACTCAGTGCTGGATTTACCCAGTGCGAAATTACCCACGATGCGTGTGACAGGAGCTGCAGAGAAGGGGTCCTGGGGGCAAATTCAGGCCAGAGAGATGCCCTGGGAGCAGCTGCCCTGAGCTCGTTGCAGCCTGTCCTGCCGGCTCTGGTCCGGAATGAAAGTGTGTGCTGTGACAGCTAAGGGAGAGTGTCCGGGCTCTGCCCCTCTGCCCCACCTCCTGTCTCTGGCATGGCCGGCACCCGTGGGACATGCACCCAGCAGGAATGGGGCTGGGATGGAAGAGAAACAGGTGGCCATGGGGGTCTGGTCGGGACCAAAGGCTTGCACAAGATTGGTCACTGGGAGATGCATACAGTGACACAGCTGTTGTTGGGGGAGGATAGGACAGGACAGGCAGAGCAGGATAAGACAGCCAGGAAATGATGGAATGGGATGACATAGGAGAGGACCACTGGGACAGGACAGGACGAGACAGGATAAAGCGAAGGGGATGAGGGACAGAATAAAACAGAAGGGATGGGTTAGGGTGGGATGGCATGGCATGGCATAGCATGGGAAGGGGTAAAATAGAGGGGATGAAATGAGACAGGATAAAACAGGGGATAGGATGGGATAAAACAGGGGATGAGATGGGATGAGACAGGATAGGATGGGTGGGATTGCATAGACAGGAGGGGGTGAAGCAGTGACCGGATGGATGGGATGGAGGGGACAGGAAGTCCTCTCGTGAGCCAGCTCCCTGTGGCCACAGCAGGGTGGCCCATCCAGCGCCTCCCGGTTTGGAGCAAAGGGCAGCGCAGCATGCTGGTCCAGCAGCCCCAGCAGCCTCTGCCAGCCCCACTGGCCTGCCCTCCGTGCCCTGCTGGGCACTGTGCCGCAGGCGGAGAGCCACGTGCGAGGCCCAGTGCAAGTGTCTCACGCTTTCCCATGGTGAAGCAAATTGCTCCCTGGAGCGTGAGATCTGATTAGGTTCATGACACACCGCAGCATGGCAACAACACAATGGCCATGCCCACGGTGCGTGTCCTGCACCCCACCTGCATACTCCCAGGGCTTCCAGGGGCTGATGTGTGGCAGGAGGGGCAGGAAGAGCTTGGGGAGGGGACAGATCGGCGTGTTCCAGGACGTGTCTGGTCTGAGACATGGGCAATGGCAAGGACAGGGTCAGGGCTGGCTGCCAGTGTGCCTGGGTGATGAGCTTGGCTCAGCTGGCTTCATGCCCCCCCTGGACAGCCACCAGCCCTGGGGACCGTGGGAGGGATGGAGGAAGAGTCTGACCCTATCCCACACTGGTGGATGGTTACCCCATCCCTGCCTCCCTCCAGGTGCAAAATGGTGCTCTCCCAGTTCTGGCTGGCAAGGCAGCTGCCATGCTTTGGGCGAGCACAGCTTACCCATCCTACTGGGGCAGCAGCTCGCCAAGCCCCAGGCAGCCAGAGGTCAGGCAAGCTGCACGGCCAGGAGAGGAGGTATCTTCAAAGGCCTCCCAAGGCAACAAACAGTACCTGTTCTGCAGTTTACCCTTCACATTTTCTGCCTCTAACGGTTTCTGAGCGATGTCTGCCTCTTTATTTGAGATCTTTCAACAGCTGTCTGATAGAGAAGACCTTTATCTTGCCTCTCCTGGGCTCCCATCCAACACCAGTCTCTGGAGGTGGGGAAGAAGAGAAAAAAACCCAGAATTCACTCCTGACCGAGAGCCTCACCTAATCCACCGCTTGTGGAAAATTACTGCCACCGCACGGCGCCCAGCCCTGGCCCCCTTCCCACCCTCGCCAGCCAGCGCCTGCTCCTAAGGCTTTTGTGCCTGGATTTTTTTCTCTCCTCTTCCTGCTGGGAGAATGGGAACTTGGGCGTTTGGACAAACCCTTGAGAAAACAACTTTACACGTGCTTGGGGCACTGAGACGTTTTTTTATTTAGTTCTGTCTGATCCTGAGACAGATTTGCCTGGAATCACTGCACAGGCTGTAAAAGCCCCCAGCCCCCCATCCCAGCCCACAACCCAGTATCAGCAGCCCAGGGACTACTAGCCAGTAGCATTGCTGGGAGTCTGCTAAACTGTGCCAGCCCTGCGGGCTGTGGCACCAAACTTTGTCCCTCAGGGCCCAGGTCCGGCCTTGCAATGTCACCAGCTCCCACTTGGCATGGTCCACAGCCCTGCCCCAGCCTCACAGCCACACTTCCACCCCAAAGGGGATGGGTGTTATGAAAAACCTCTTCAGGATGGTGTCAAGCTTCAGGGCAGGTGACCTCCCTCCTCTGCTCAATACAGACACAGCAAGGCTAGGAGTCACCTCTGCCACCTTAAACTACTTGCAAGTAGACCTCTACAAATGAAGATTGCCCAGCTTGGATGGCTCCTTCACAGGCAAAGAGACCAAGGCACTGCGAGGCTTCCTCTGAGGTCTTGCAGCATCTCCTTCAGCACAAAACGGAGTGTACCCTGGCATCCCTTGCTTGGGCCCTTGCTGGCTCTGAGGGAAGAAAGCACCAGGCTGTGTTTGTGCTCTCCACAGCAGCTGCCGAGTCAGCATCTCCTCTTGTTGCAGCACATGCAACTGTGTGGTCTTATAACATGCCCACCAGCAGTCTGGAAAACACTTGGTCCTGGAACTGTAATTAGAGACACACAGATCCAGAGTTTCTTCCCATCTGGACGTCTGGACAGAGCTTTGCCTCAAGGAAGAGGTGTCAAGCCTTCCCACACTGCCAGCTGGAAAGAAGGGTTGCTATCCCTCGACTGCAGTTAGGGAAACTGAGTCACACGGTGGTAAATCTCAGTGCCCAGAGAAAGGTTGTTTGGCTGATGCTGTCTTGCCTGTGAATATCAGGCAGAAAAAAAAATAATGCAAATTGTTTCCTCCTATGGCAAATAAACCACCGAAAGCCACCCGTTTTACCTCCTGTTTCACATCATCTCATGGCCAATTTGAACCGAGGCTTTGCAACCCCTGCACCATGTGGCTCCAGACTTAGCATCACCTCCTCATTGCTATGGGATCAGCTATGTAAATCACATGGGATTTGCTTTCTTCATTCCTTGAATGGTTTCCGAGCTATAAAGAACTTCCAGCATAGCTGCCAAGCTAAACCTGTGTGATCTTGCCCTGTGCCACTGAGATCTGAGCCCTGGATACAGTCTGTGACCATACCCAAAAGGATCTTGTCAGTATGGCTGATGGCACTCACCTCACCCCGTGAGCTGGGAGGAGGGAAAGGAAGAGGACAAAGATGCAAACTCAGTTCCTGATCTGGAAAGTGTAAAGGCAAGACCCACCCGTGCGTACGCCATGTGTACAAATAAAAATGCAGCACAACCGCAGTGTTGTTGGTGCCAAGTATTTATAGTTCGACTGCACCTGAAGTCCCTGCCCAGGCCTGGGAGAGAGGAGGCAGCTGCAGCCTGGCTGCTTGGGTGGAGAGAAGGAAAAAACTGCTGCTTTGGGCAAATAAAGCAGGGGGAGGCTGGATTCACGCTCTGGTGGGTCAGCATGGTGCTCCCCAGCAGCTTGCTTTGGAAATACCAGCCCCCTCCACAGCTACCCTGCCAGCGCTGGCAGCTCCCTGGAAGAGGCAGGGTGCAGGACCAGCCCACGCATGGCCAGGGATCAGCTGCTGTCACTGGCTGGATGCTCGGGGGTCTGTGGGCTGGCAGGAAGGGCGTTTTTGCTAAGGAGATGCTGGATAACATTTTCTGAAGTGTCTTCAGGATTTAAGGGCCCAGGTCTGCAAAGGAATGGAAATTGCTGGAATTAGATACCTAAATAAGAGTAAGGCACTTGAAAGCCACTCTGGATCAGGCTTTTAATTTACTCTTTAACCATACAGTAAGAAAGCCTCTTGAAAGATAAGGGCTGTGTTATAGGCACACAGTAGATGTTCCTCTAACCTGGTCCCCCGTTTCCATCAGGGCCAATGCCAGGTGCCTGGGGAAGAGATTACAAACGTGGCTCGCATGTGTAACACTTCTTTGCTCTCCTGATCTCCAGACATTCATGGAGCAGGGTTTTCTGAGCTGGAGAGGTGCTGCCTTTCTGCTTAAGAGCTCTCTGTGGGCTTTTTCCTTCTGTCTTTCAACTCTCACACCTCCATGCAAAGCGGGAGCACCCTCACCCCCTGCAGTGAGGAGCTCCCCTTAAGGATGCTCCACAGAGCAAACATCTCCTCAGTTTCCTTTGAACCTGTCCCCTACTAACTGCCTTTCACCTAGATCCCAGTTGATATATGAGAAAAGGCAGCCAACAACCATCCACTTTCTCCCTGCTGTTTAGAGGTCTCTGCTTCCAGGTGCCAGATCTTCCACCACAGGGCAGGATGGTCCTGATGACAGGGAACAAAATGAGTTCACACCCCTTGTCATGGATGGCTTTGGATGTGGCTTTCTTTTCCATTCTTCACCAAAACAAAGAAATGCAGGAATAAAATCCTGTCCTGCCACATTCACTGGCTCACTGCAGTTCACAATTGACCTTGGAGCTCCCCATTGTGCTGAGAGCTTCTTCGAAGCTCAACGCTGCTTCCAGAGGTAGGGAAACTGAGCCACAGGGCAATTACTTGGATTTCTTCTGGTCAACTTGTATAACTCCACATGAGAAGGTAAAAAAAGGCTTCCAAAGCCCAGTTGCCTCTGGAGATCAGTCCCACCGACACTGCTGAAGCATTTATGTTCTACTTTTCCTTGGGTGCATTTACCCTCACCACTATCACTTATTCTTATTTAGCATCTAAAACAGCAAGAGAAGGTAAACTGAGGCACCAGAGGGGATCCTGCAGTCTAACCAAAATCCCACAGGAAGGTGATAACACAGGTGTTGGTACACCCACGCCTGGAGCTCTCACCCCCTGGCCTGGCTGGATACCCGGGGAAGCAGATGGCAGAGGGGGCACAGCACAGCCACTGCCCCATGGCTCATGCAGGGGCAGTGCGGTGCCCAGGGAGCCTGGGAGCAGAGGCAGGGATGCAGAGGCAGGGGCACGAGCACAGGCTCACCAGCCCCAGCCAGGCAGCTGATTAAAATGCAGTCCGGACACCCCGGGCCTGTCCCCACCGTCTCCCGGCTTTAAATAATAGCTTAATTATCTCATTTACATTTGGCTCCTTTCAGGGAGGCACTGCAGTTGATTAACATTTTCCCTCCCGGTGTCTTCGCTCTGCATCCCTGCTGCATCCCACCCTTCCCACGCTGCTGGTCCCGCTCAGCCGGGCATGCCTCCCCAGCTCCCAGCACAGTCGTCCACCACAGCTGGTCTCCAGTCCCACTCCTCTTGCCAGGTCAGGGCTCTCCAGGGCTCTGTAGATGCAGAGACCCAGCTTGCAGATGGCCACGACAGACACAGATGCTGGAGCATGGGAACAGATAACCTGGCTGGACAGCCATGTGATGAAGGCTTTCCTCATCTTCTCTCCGCTGCTCAGCAGTGCTGGTTGGTGTCCTGCCATTGCTTTGCTGCCAGCACTGCCCCTGATCTCTCCCCACGTTCCCGTTTCCACCCCTCACTGGGCAGCTTTTAACTTTCTTTTTTATCTTCTTTTTTTTCAATCTCCTTTGAAAGCTCCAGCCAAACACTGAATTCCTTTGAAGCAGAAGAAAACGTTTCTGTGCATTGCCCTTTCTCACCGGCTGGAGCTGTGAGAGATCCCAGTGCCCAGCCTAGAGAGGGAACCCACTGCCCAGTGGCTCCCCTGGCCCCAGGTGTGTCCCCGAAGGTGCTTCTGGGGGAGACCAGGACTGGAATCTTCACCAGCCTTCATCCCACAGCCTCTCCAAGCCCCTGTCAGGTTTTCCAGAAAACTCAGGCTGTGCTCCTACATCACCTGGGGTCTTTGGGCCAATTCAGTGTCCCCTGACAAGCTGAAGGGGAGATTTTGCAGAAAATTTATGTGTAATTAGCTCCCCAGGAGCCCAAGGCTATGACGCAGGGAAGGGGTCAGGAGGATGTATGTGGTGCTGGGCTCCCTGCTCTCCCCACCAGCCTGTCACACCATATCCAGAGTCAGAACAGGACCTCACAGACAGGGGACAGGGACATGATGTCACCAGAGCCCCATCCCACCGGTGCTGGACTGACATAGCCAGGCTGGGGGAGATGAATGTCCTCAAGGCTCCTCTGTAGACTTGCTTATTGCTTCATGAGCCCCCTGCAGCCTCTTCCCCTGCTCACTCCATCCTCTCATCCCTGTCCCAGGCTCAGTGCAGCCCTGGAGGCTGCATCCCTCCCCAGGCTTGGCACGGCCAGCCAAGCCATGGCACAGCACTGCAGGGCCTGCTGCTGAATTACAATCTCCTACATGAGTGGCAGGCGTTCCCAGATAGTCCTATTGATTTTGTGTAGCCTCCAAAACCCCATTTCTGCTGCTAATTTAGCTGGGACGGCCACATCGTCCCTTCTCCTGACGACGTGTGCAGTGAAACCCTTTGATCCGCTCCCTCTTGCCCCCTTCAAACAGCCCCCCACTGCCAGGAGAGTTTGTGCTTCAGTGCAGAGGTGCTCTTTTTAGAACATATATTTTTAATGGGTATTTCAGACGTGGCGCAGGCACGAGGGAGTAATTCTCCTGTGCCCTGGTATTTACATATTTTCCAGCATGCATAGCACAGGCAGGGGAAGGTTTCACAGAGGGAGCACAGCAAACAGGAAGGAAAGAGCTTTGTGCTTTGTACCGCCAGGGCCCAATTACAGCCTGAAAGGCAGGGAGCCCATCCGGGTATTGCCCTCTCCAGCCAGTCCAGGCTGCAATTATAGCGCTCGCCAGACTCAGCAGGATCTGGGAAAAAAAATCTCGAGAGCTTCAAAAATGATCTCTAGCTTACTCTTCGGGGCATGGGGATTTTAGGGCACCATCTGCTCACTCTTCTCTGCCAACACAGATCCTAAAAACTGCTGGGTTTCACCTGGCTTCTGAAAGAAAATAA
Organism: Falco naumanni; assembly: GCF_017639655.2. Classification (NCBI taxonomy): domain Eukaryota; kingdom Metazoa; phylum Chordata; class Aves; order Falconiformes; family Falconidae; genus Falco; species Falco naumanni. The sequence goes on along the minus strand of NC_054061.1, from coordinate 20,946,442 downwards.
GGGCTAGGGAGAACCCAAACAGTCACCACTGCCCTGGCAGTGAGGTCCAGGACACCGTGGAGGTGAAGCTGCAGGGAGGGGGCTTCAGGGATGCGGCTGGTGATACTGCCAGGAGTGCTGAGGGCGTGCAGAGGACACGGGAGGAGATCCCACAGAGCCAAGGTGATGAGAGGTGTGGAGGGAAGCTGGGGTGAGGCTCCCTGCTCCCGCTGCGAGGGCTGACCAGACCAACCTTCCTGCAGACTCACGTGACTCCCAGACTGGGTGCATGCCCAGGCATTGCTCTGCTGGTGGTGCAACCCCAGGAACCGGCAGGAGCCCTCTGGCAGCACCTGTAGAGGGACAGCACACAGCCAGATACCCTCTGGGGCAGGTCACACCACAACTAGGGTCACTTCTGAGGCCACCCTGCCACCAGTGCAAGCCATACAGGCCACCTCACACCCCGAGCTGCTTGCCTCAGCAGGGCAGCACTGCTGGGGACCTGCCTGCAGATGCTCTGCCTCTCCTGCAGGCTTGCTCGCCCTCAAGGTGGTTGATACGGTGAGCGTGTGTCACAGCACAATAAGGGTGTGTCAAAGCAGAGGATGGTGGCATTGCTGCTTGAGGACCTGTGCTGGGGACCAGGAGAGGCAGTGCGGCTGGCTTCTCAGGGGAAACAGTCTTCACAATCAGTCCTGCATGCTGCTCCCAGCCATGTGTCATTGACCAGAGTAAGATCCTCTGCCAGTGACAGCATTTTCCACTTTTGCAGGGCAGTTTCTAGGCAATGTACTATAAAAAATAAGCTGTAGACATAGTAGGAGAGAGAAAAAGAGCTAGATGGGAATATTGTGTATTGTGCTAAACCCAGCAAGCTCTATTTTTGAGCCAAACCAACAAAAACTTAAGTGGTGCAAGTTGATTAGCTGAAGCAGGCTCTAGTGTGCCAGATTTGACCTTCAGGTGCTTCTAGGACTAAGTAACGTGCAAAGACAGGGTTTGTCCCACTAAACTTAATGCACAGAGTACCACCACACTGCTGTCAAGGCATATGAGTTCTGTTTTCTTTGAAGCTCTTCCAGTCTCAAAGTCCTGCCTGGCAATTATACACGTTTTCAGGTCTAAATTTGTTGGCCTGTCTCTAGACATATGCTGTACGATATGATATGGAGCATTTGGGCATAGATTGCCGTGCAGCAGCGCCGTCTGCTTCCAAGTACTCACGCTGTGGCACTCTCTGCTCCTTCAGCACTGTAAAACCTACGGATTAATATTTCAGTATACAGAAGACTGCTCTGCATCTCAGTGTGGGCAAGGAAGAGGTGAGCCTGAATCCAGAGTTACTGCTGCTTGGGCAGAGAGGGGAGGATGCATTTGGACAGAGTGAGGGCTGGGTGCGTCGTCCCCTTGCTCTAGCCAAGTGCTAGTCACCCACCTCTTCTATGCTTTTTCCTGTAACATTGACCATACACACCCAAACGTCGGTAAGGAGGACCAGGACTGCTCCATGGGATGTGGCAAGCACTGTGAGGTGCATTAAACCCTTCTCTGTGCCTGGCTTCCCAGCGTGCAATTTGCCAGCCAGAGCTGTGCCCACAACGAGCCGCCCAGGATGGCGTGTCAGGTTTACTGCTGCCCTCCTCAGCCTTGTTCAGGCTCTTTGGGCACAAGAATCATTCAGAGCAAAGGGTGGAGCAGACCAGAAGCTGCTTCTGATTCCCATCTGTATGTTTCAGTGTTAACAACCCGGTTGCTACCGTGGCAAAGGGGATCTGTCCCAGGAAAAGCAACCTGCAGACAAGGTCTGCATGTCCAGACGTGGAGGGGTGCTGACTGCAGCTCCCAGCACACCCTCAGGGTGGGGGCTGCTCTGACCATCTCCTGCCTTTCCCTTGGCACAGGCAGGTGCAGCAAGCCAGCTTTCTGCAGGAACTCCTCCATGCTGCTGGGTTGCGGCAGGGGTCAAGGCCAGATTTCCCCCTTTGGGGTGCACAAGGGCCTGACCAGGGTGAGCCACCTGGGCTGATGCAGGGTACGAACACTCCCAGATAGATCCCAAAAGGCTTTAAGCGGCAGACGGAGATTTGGCAGGCTGAATCCTGTCAAGCCAACCTACAATTTGGCCTGGAAAGGGCTCCAGATGTTCCCACTCAGCAGCCAAGCACTGAGTGTGGCTCTGGGTCATGAGCAGGACCAGAGCGTGTCCTGGCTGAAGCCCTGCAGCTCTCACTGACCAGCAGACCACCCCATCCCACCTGTATGCTGTGCCCAGCTCTGGGGCAGCAGTGGACTCGTGGCAGTAGCAGCTGACTGGGTGAGGAAAGAGGGCAATACTGGAGCTGCAGGCACAGAGGTCCTCTCTGGCATGGGATCTAGTCCCCATGGAAGTGGATGCGGGCCAGTGTGAGGCCAGATGGGAGATGTCTCTCCCTGTACCCCATCTCCTCTTTGGTGAGCTCTTATTGCCATGGGGATAAGAGGAAGGGTGCTCAGTGCCTTGGGTCCTGCCTGGGGATGCTCCCAGCAGCTGCCAGCCCAGCACTGAGGCAGAATTGGCCAAACCTGAACACTTCTGCACTTCAGCATGAGCATGGTGCCCAGCAAGGGGTCAGTCCCCACTGACTCCATCCTACCACCTAGTCACAGCCAGTTTTGCCTTCCCGTGCAGGAGGGAGACATCCACTGAGCGTGGTGTCCAGCCTGAGGTCTCTGCCACTTCGTTAGATGCCTTCAGAGCAATGTGTAGGATGTGGGGGCAGAGAGGGCTGGGGCTAGTTGGCTTGTTGTTGTGCTCTGGCCCTGCTGGTTTGACCCTGCTGGAGCCATGATTGGTGGTGAAGCTTGTGCATCCCTTCTGATGAGGTCTCACAGCCCAGGAGATGCCATGGTCCTCAGGCAGGACCTCAGAGGAAACCAGGAGGTAAGATCAGAACTTTTCTGTGACCTTCCCAGGAGTGCCAGCACTGAGAGCCTTTGCCCCTCTTTTGGGGCTAAAGGGGGTTCCCAGCCCCACAATACAAAATGTCATGAGTCTCTGTATCAGGACTTCTCCAAGTCCCATCTACCACGAAGCTTCAGCTGAGTGAAGTCCTGGAGCAGATCGCTATACCACTGAAATCCCTTCCAAGCCCCAAACAGCATGAGTGGCATCACATCTGCTGGCTCACCCCACCAGCCTGCACTTGGAGCCACATGAGGATGAAGTCCCCTCTTGAGCCCATCATGCTGTCAAGCCCCTGAGCCCCACCTCCCCTGCACACCACTGCCCCTAAAAAGCAAAAGCCACACGCCTTGCTCCCAGCTGCTGGACAAAAGCCAGGAACCACTTCCAGACTGCGTCACCATATTCACGGCCTCTCTCGGGCTATATATAGTTGCATGAGTGCAGGTTTTTCTGGACTTCGAGTTGCTAAAGAATCAGCGTTCTCCAGCTAAAGCAGTGCATGTCTCAAAGGGGAACTGAGCTGGAAGGAGGGAGCTGGGCAAGCTGGAGGAATCCTGAGCAACCCCGAGGTGAGGTTTGCTTTGCTGATAGGTATCTGCCCTGCAAATGACCAGCACACTGGGATTTAAACCTCTCTGTCTCCTCAGCGATGAAGTGCATGGGAAGCTGGGGAGATTTTGTAGACCCAGTTTCATTTTGATGTAGCCAGCAGATCCAGAGAGGATGTGAACCTCAGTGCCAAAAGCTGTCTTGCAAAGAGGTCACAGAAAACAGAGGGAGAAGCCATTGCTATATTGCACATCCCATCCCCAGCCTTTCCAGCCACTGCGGGCTGCAGGTTTTTTATAAGAGTCTGAGCTCAGAGGCACTGAATTAACTGCTGCAACGTCCCTCTCTCCCCTGGAGGCCCTAAGTGCTCCAGAGTGGCCTGCAGCACAGCAGGGGATGGCATGATTGCATCTCTGTGCATCCCACTGGCTCGGTTTGGCTCAGGCACAGCCGGTTGGCTGCCAGACCTTGTGAGTCTCCTTCTGCTTCACTCTGATACCTGGGAAGACCCTGGGATGGGACACATGCCCAGGAGGTGCCATGGATACGGTATCAGCTCAATCAAATCCAGTGTCCTAGCTCAGAAGAGGGCCACTCAGATATTTGTGGGAAGGCAGGAGAGACACCATGAATCTCCTCTTTCCCAGAGGAGTTATGGGCCCTTTCTCTCCAGGCACTGCTTTATCTGCAAGCACTGTGACTTAGTTTAACACTTGCTACCCTAGAACAGACTTTTGTGGCCCAGCACCGGCAAGGAATCCCAAAGTGACACCCAATCACTGTATGACCCGTTCTCTTCAGGTCACAGCGTCCTGGCACTCCAGCTTCTGCAGCAGCCAGTGGCCAAGCCTACCCTCTACCCAGCCTCTCCCTCATGCTGCTGTGTGTTTACTGCACCTGTGGTCATGCCAACTGCTTCATACAACCATGCTGTGAGCAGCTTGTGAAAAAAGCTAAAAGTTGCTAAAAAGCAACCTCCAAAAGCACAAGAACAGAAGAAGCCAGTGTGTGGTGATCCATGGCCTCAGACACGGCTCAGCCACCTACTCCCAGCCTTCAGGAACTCAAATAGCTGCTTGTTGGGGTTAATCATGTGAGGAGCTGGAGCAGTCCTGGAGTGTTGTCCTTCCTATGAGCTCGTCCGTATTGACCTTATCATAGTCCCACAGAATAATTCAGGTTGGAGGGGACCTCAGGAGGTCTCTGATCCAACCTTCTTCTCATAGCAAGGTCAGCTGTAAGGTCACGTTTTCCACTGGGGGCTTGAAAACCTCAGAGGATGGAGACTGTACAGCTTCTTTGGGCAACCTGCTGACGCTTGACTGCCTTCATGGAGAAAAAAGTGTGTCTTTGTCATCAGCCTGAACTTCTCTGAATTCAGCTTATACCCACTGTCTCTCTTCCTCTCACCATACACTGCTCTGAAGATTCTGGCTCTGTCTTCTCAATAACCTCCTCATAGGTACTGGAAGGCTGCTATTAGGTCCCCTTGAGTCCTTCTCAAGAACAAATCTCCTGCTACTGCTGCTGCTTTCACCATCCTTTCCAGCTGAGAGGAGGCAACAGTCCTCCCCAGCTGCCCAGAGCTCTTGTGACCCTCTTCACCCCAATCCCACTAAACAAGAAGGCAAATGAGCAGATCACATCCCATCATACTCTGGACTGCTCTAAGAATTGTGAGCAATAAATCTACTGAATCAGCTCAGTCCAAGATGTTCCCATCCCTCTGCTGACACATGATAACACCGGGCTATGAATACTCCTAGGCTGGAATACCTCTGAAGAAAAAAAAAAAACACTTTCTGTAAGAACTCAACTTTCTCTAGGGAAGCAGAGATATTTGGTACGTAAAACAATGGAAAAGGAGGCTTGATAGGTCTCAGGTAAATCCCTTAATCCCACTATGCCTTCATTTTACATGCTACTCCTGTAAGAAGCAGTGGCTCAATGCACTAAGCATCTTCACAGAAATGCAGGTGCTGCCTAACCAGCCTCTTCCCCTGGCTGAATTATCTGTCCCATGCTCTGATTTCACAGTTCCTCAGCATAAGCCAAACCCAAAAGTCAGTCCTCACACAGTTAAGTATCTTCAGAAAGTGAGCTGTATTTTTCTTCCAGGTTGAAGACAGGTTTAAGAGGGGTTGGATACACAGGAGTTAGCTACATCAGTCAGAAAGAGATCCATGTATCACCACCATCAGCCATCAATCCCTCTGCCCACAGTGGTGTCCCCGCGATGTCTCCTCAACAAGCGCTGACTGAGGCCGACTCCAACTCATGGAGGCAGCAGTCCTAGACACGGCAGCTGCAGACAGGGAGGGAGTAGACTGTAAGTGGGCAGGGACATGGAAGGTGTGATGGGAACAGGTGGTTGACAGCAATGTGGAGACAGGTGACGTGAGGAGGAACGGGAGATAACCAGAGCTGACCATGAGCTTTTGATCTGCTGAAGAGGACTAACTTCCACGACAGAAAGCCATTTGTGAGCCAGCAGAAAAGGTGAGGGCAAGCCATGAAGTCTTTGGAAGTCACCAGCAAGACTTAAAGAGGGTCAGGAGATCATAGGTCTCATCTGGAGCTACTCTTTAGCCACAAGGACTCTGGCCTTTCAACCAGACTAATTACTGATTGCTCAAAGGACAGCACTTCCCACAGCTGCTAAACTTGCTGACGCTGGGCCCTAAATGTCTTCTATTCTGGGAAGGGGGAGTGGAGTCTCCTAGTGTGAACTTGTGGAGCTGGGCAAAGCCACACTGGAGCAGAGATAAAGTCAAGGACAGCTGCAGCTGCTTGGCAATCGTTCAAAATGAGCCACGAGTCAGTGACTTGGCTATTCTGGGACGAGCTGAGGAGCCAGCGCTGGGGAGAGCAAATTCATAGCCTGCTAGCACATAAATGGACTGCAGCAAGCCTGGATTTAAGCAACGCCCAGAACAGAGGCAGAGCAGATACACATTTGTCGAGGACCTGATCAGAGACCTACAAAGCCCCATCCCTGGTCACTTGCGAAGAGCCATGGCTGCATATCTGGCATGGGGTTTATCTACCAGACCTCACAGGTCTACAACAGGCAAGAGTCCCATAGGGTCCCCCAAAGTCACAGAGAGAAATAGGTGCTTCAAGGGCTTTTCAGCCTCCCCCAAGTTACCTGAAATTGGATCAAAGCTGTGGCCGAGGGCTGGTGTACCTGAGCGCAGCTGTTGCTGGAGCTCATGGTGAAACCGGTGGAGGTTTCTCAAGCAGGAGCTTATTTGGAGTGGGGTGTTTCACTGGATGAAGCCTGTGGTATTCCCTGAATTTGAAACCAGTGGCCAGAGAAATCGTCTCAAATCTTTGCCTAAACCTGGAGCTTGAGCAGTTCATGAGCTGCATTTCCCAGCTTTTGGGTGGGAGCACCAGGACTGGGTACTTTGATGTGCCTCAGCAAAGGTCTGTTCCCTGACTCTTGTGTTCCCATTCTGACCTGGGACAGCACGGCTGGGACTGACCTGACCCCACCACACAAGCCCAGTGCAGCCCACCTCCTGAGCTGCGAGACTCAGTTAGACAATTAAGCTCTTTGCAAGCTCACCCAAAGGACACCAGGCCTTTTGAGGTCACTCATCGCATACGCTGGAAAGCAGATATGATCTCATTAGGCAAATATTTATGGTCAATATTGTCCACTCCCTGGCAATGAATAGCATCACTGGAGCAAGAAGCTCTCCAGGGATGGTTGGAAAGGATGCAGGTTGACAGAAGAGCCTGGGTTGAGCATGAACCAGTGGCTCACCTGGCTTGAAAACACCTACATTTATTCTAAATATTTTTTTTTTTCATGATTCACCCAGAGATTAATTAGCTGCTTGGAAACCCCAGACATTAATTATTGATTATGCAAAAGATTTTGTTCATCACAGTTGCAGAGCTTGTCAGTGCTGGAGGACCAGACAGCTGAGGACATCAGGATGGAGGGGAAGTCTGGATGAGCCCCGGTGAGTGGATTTGCCACCAGCTTCCCACGGTGGGCATCACTGCAAGGTGGGTAGGAGCCAAGCCTGGCAGCGAGAGCTCAACTCGAACAACGTTTGCCTCAAGGGGACAGTGAAATGAAGCAGACGATGATGCGACCCCTCCAAACAACAGATCTAGGACTCCCTGCACCCTGGGGCACCCAAGATGATGGATGGGGGTACCTCCAAGGTGTGCAGCGGGGAGGGAATACACCATCACCACCCCCTTGCAGCGACATGCCAGCTCTGCCGCAACACCCGAGGCACGCCAGGCGGAGAAGGGTGCCGGTGGGCTCCTCCTGGCCCCAGCTCCCTGGGCAGCATCATGGCAGGCAAAGCCAGCCGGCAGCTGCGGCGAGAGGTGAGATGCAGCGAGCCGGGGTGGCAGTGATAAACCTCCTGCAACGCCCGGCAATTAATCTTGCGAAGCCGTGAGTCAGAGTCACCCGGAGCTTCCTCCCCTCACCCAGAATGAGCCGCTGCCATCTCCAGAAGCTCTTGGCTCCGGGGGCCTGCAAACGCTGCTGGGCTCAGGGAGAGGGGAGGTTTTTGTATGCTGTGCCACCAACTGAGAGCCCTGCTTGCAGAGAGGTGCCGGCTCCCCCTCCGGCCCCCCTGCCACACCTAAGGGAAACAAGCCCTACCAATATCGACACGCACTGGTGTATCTCAGCAGAGGTGCGGAGTGTTTTAGTCCCGGATTCTTTGGCTGTCAGGAAAGCAAGAGCAAGATGCCATCCTCATGATAAAGCTTCATATAAAGAGGTGTCAAAAGCGAGAGGGCTGGAGGAGGCGGTGAGGACTGTAGGCATTTAAATAAAGACCCCAGGAAGGAGTGGGCAGGCTGGGTGTTTAACCCACGCCAGGAAAATGCCCCCGCACATTTCCCCACCACACTTCCCCAAACCTGTGGTGCTCCCCAAAGTTTGCCAAGCTTTCCCGGGGAAAAGCCTCTTCCCGCCTTGCCCTAGGCATGAATGCAGTTTGCAGTTTTAACAGCAGATGTCTCTCCTATTATGATTTATAAAAATGCTTAAAATAAATAATGCAAACATATTTACAGGAATGAATTCCTGCTCCTGAGCGCGTTTGTCACTCTGAGGCTCCCAAGCAGGAGTGGCTCACCGCCTGAGTGCCTCCCGCACAGCCTCCCCGCTGCCCCCACGCCGCCCCCCCACCACCGGCACTGCGGCAGCTGCCAGGAGCCCAGGGCAGGGTGGCCAAATCCCACATCCACCACCCCCCCGCGCCGAAGCCCCAGGTCTGGGCCCACACCAGCGTTTCCATACAAACGTTGTATAATCAACATGTTAAATATTTAAAATGGTCGTGCAGGAGAGCTGCCCGGCGGTGCCTGATTTCACACATCCTGACAATTTCACGGACCTCTGGGCTTACGTTTCTTGGCAAATAATGAAAGGCTGTTGGAGCCCCCTTCCTCGAAGGGCACGTTGGGGAGGTTTGCCCTGGCCGCAACTCCTTCAAACGCGATGCGACTTCTGCGGCGCCTCTCCCACCTCCGCGCCTAGCCATGGCCAATGCTTTTAACCGTGACCTTCACGCGAGGCGGATGCAGCCGTCACGCCGCAGAGGTGACTCAAAGGCAGAGCGGGGGGCCAGGGAGGGGGGGCGGTGGGGGGCAGCTGCTTCCAATGGAGCGACTTTTGCATCACTGTTCCGCAGCCGCGCGCTTCCCGGCGGGCGTGCACACACAGCGGCCGGGCATACCCGGCACCCTCCACATCCAGTCTGTCCCTTTCCATAGCTTCACGGTGCAGCGCTTCCCTCTCCCGAGGCCATTGGAGCAGGACCCAGCATCTTATCAGCAATCATTCTGCGACACAGCTCTCCTCCGGGCTCTACCTGCCGACAGCCAGTCTTGCTAGCAACGCAGGATAATATCTTTTCCCACCAGAGCCGCACGATGATTTCTTCCCACTGCAATTTTGTCTTGCTTCCAAAGCCACTCGAATAACCGGTGCCAAGGAAGCAGGGCAGTGAGGAGAGCTCCCCGGGGCAGGGGATGGGGCAAGAGGCTGCTCCAGCCTGGAGGACACCCCAAGCAGTGCTGGTCCTGCCCAAGGAAGGCCTAGAGGCGCCATCTGAAAGAACTAATGGGACTCCCTGGGCAAACCTCACCCCGGGCAAGGGAGGCAGCCCTGCAGCCTGCACAGCTGAGCCAGCAGGACGGGGAGAGGGAATGCAGGTGCTTTCCCCCAGTGGGCTGGATCCTGCCTGGGTGAGAGCCCCTAGGGAGCTCAGAACCACACCCTGCCAAAACAGACCCAGAAATTAGGCTGAAAATCCTACTCCAGAGGGACATGGGGGTCAGTGGCCTCCTGAGGTGCTGACCTACTCAGGGTCCTGCCTGCTTGCAACAGGGAAGTTGGGCATGCAAAGGAATGAGGTGTCTCTATTGGGACCTGTGCCACAGTGGAGATGTCCATTCCAGGTGGGACAAGCAGTGGTATCATGAACTGCATACCCTAACACGTTCCCAGGGGGGTCCTTCACCTTTTCCTCCATCAGCCAGAGCCATAGCCAGTGCTGCAAGTTTATAACCAACCCTGTCTCTACTTCTCAGCTCCAGAAGCAGATCCATGGCCCAAGCCAGCAGGGTGCACTACCCGCCAGAAGCAAGTCAGGCCCTGGTCCTGGCTGGAGGACTGTGGCTGCCCTGCCAGCTGTCCCACCAAGTATTGCCCATCAGGGCTGTAGCAGCACACAAAAGAAAGGTTACTCAGTGCTTTGCATCCTCTGGGTGATGGTGTAGGAAGAGCAGAACCTGTCATGGATCCATCCGTAGCTTCCAACTAGGTGGCCAGGTTGGAATTGGTCACACTAATAATTTATCCACTGAAATCTCTAGTTTCAGAGAGACTACAATTATTTGTGAATTTGGGCTCCATTTGAAAGGACGAGAAGCATCTGTTATCTTGGAATAAGAGAAGTGGGTCTTTTCGACTTCTGTGGTTTTAGAGGAACTTTGCAACTTTTTGCTTGTAATTTGTCTAGAAATGTAGTTAATATCAGTAGTGGATAAAACCATGTATCTCTTCCTGTCCAAGCAGTGCCTTTTTGTTACAGAAAGAATATCTAGAACAGTTCATTTCTGGTTGACCTAAAGTGATTTCTTTCCCCTGGGTTTTTGCTTTAACAGCCAAAACAATACAACCCCACTTATTCTCACAGCCCAAGTACACTTTTTGCCACACATCAACTGCCCACTTGAAATTTTCCATGCTTTGTGGATCAGTCAGACTAAATTTTTCTCTCCAAAATTTAAGCACATGCTCATTTCTGAGAACACCATTTGTTCATCAAGCAGGACCATGTAGCTTTCCTACTGCCTCGCCTGAAATCAGGAAGGAGATGGCTGCGCTGGGCCCAGACGGGGCTGCTCCATTTCCCGAGGACCTGCACACACATTTGGGTGAATTATCAGCCTCTGGAAACGGTTGTTTGCAGATTAGTTTGCAGACTGCCAATGCCACAGAATATGCTCACCCTCTGGAAAACTGGGCTCCTCTGGCGGAGCAGTCGGCAGGGAGCCGAGGGCAGCCCAGGGCCCAGCTGTGGCGGGGCCACCAAAGGTCCGAGCACCACGGTGCCCCACAGCCAGTGCCTAGGAAGGGACACAGGCAGGGCACGTACGTATGAGATGCTGCCAGCCCTGGTGATGTGCGGCTCAAGGACTTTGCAAGGTGGAATTGGGATGTTTGTGTTTTCTCTTCTTTCTTGCTTTTTTTGCCCTATTCTCTCTGTGCCAGATTTGAAAGCTCTACAGGCAGGATGGTTCAAACTCTAGTGCTAGTTCACCTGCTTCACACCTAGCCACTGCAACGCCCATGCTAGTGCACCCCCCTGGCTCCCTCCTTGGGGCAAATGGAGGTGATGATGGCCCTTCATACATGGGTGCTGCAGAGAGAATGGCTTCCTCCAGGACCTTCTGCTGTCAGAAGGATTTAATTTCCCAGCAGAGCTCCACAAGCAGGTGGGGAAGGAGGCAGGGGCTACCAAGTGAAGGCAAGCAAACATCACTGGGTTCGAACAAATCCACGGAAACCTGCAAGGGGACCAGGACAAGGCCGAAAAACTCAAGAGTGTTCACATCCTAACATGGCTGTGTTTGCCACAGCATTTTCTGCCAGCCCTGCACCTGCCCTTCAGGAGGGCCTCAGAGGGCAAGCATCAGGTGAGGTCCCCAGCTCCCTGCAGCTGCTGCTGCGTTCGCAGCTGTCTTGTGCTGGGCAGCAAAGGCATGTCCACCCCTGCCTGGGCCAGCAGCACTTGTCTAACTGAGGTAGGACAGGTTGTGGCCTGATTCCTCTTTAGCAGGAGGAATAAAAAGGATCCCAGGCAGCAAACGCAACTGTCCAGGTTGTGTTGGTGTCAGCTCAGCTCTGCTCAGCTCAGACACGACTCGGGACAACTGGCAAACTCCTCTGAGACAGCCAGAGCAGCAGGGAGATATCAAGTTAGGTCTGTTTCCCTCTTTACTCTGCCCTCCTGGATCTCTGCCACCTCCAAAGAAGGGAAAAGATGCCAAAAAAAATGCGACTGGAATATGAATATGATGTTCAGACTGCAGCAGCGGCTGTAACCCAGCTTGAACTCTCCAGCCACAAAGGTCCGTCCCGTGCTGCAGGCAGCAGGATCGACAGCCAGCCCCAGCTGACAAACCTCCCACCAGCCCGCCAGCAAGCTCCTGCTGGTTGCTGCCTGCACCTGCTCCCCTGCCCACAGAGCTCTCCTACCTGCCCGTGCCCATGCTCCCGCGGCGACTGAGGCCCTTGGCATCCCGGTGGCACGGCAGAGGTTGCTGGCAGAGGCCACCTGAACAGATGCTGAAGCAGAGGGGGTAGTCTGTACATGGCTGCACTAGGGAGTGGCCTAGGCCATTGGGTTCGGTTTGGTCTCGCATCCATAATGAGACGTGCAGGGAGCAGCAGCCACATGTGTCACAATGGAGAGCAGAGCCAAGGATGTGGATGTGAGAAATGTGGTGGCTGTGAGGACAGGGGACTGCACCCCCAGGTGCTGGCCACTTGCCACAGCTGGGCAGCAATGGGGTGCTTGGTCTGGACACCCTTGCCCAGGAGCCTGTGTCCATGGGGGGTCCCGCCTGTCTCCAGCACTTTGGCTCTGAACACGGCCAGAAGCTCCAGGAAAGGCTCAGGCAAGGCTGCCAAGCACCGTGTCCAGCAGAGAAGGACCGCCTTGCCCTCTCATTCTTGGCTCCCTTTGTGTGGGCATTACTACCCTGCATTTACCCAGCCCGAGCACTGCAGAGCCCAGCTGAAGAGTTTCCTCTGGTCTTCCAATGTAAACACACCAGAGCAGCAATTTGGGATGAGGCAGAAAAGCCGCACTGGGCCCACAGCACCCACTGAGCAAGACTGAGGACCCCAGGATGCAGCATCCATGTGCAGCACTCATGTGTGAGCCAGACCTTGCTTGCAGGGGTTGTACCTATTCCAGTCACATTTTTCTGGACATCTTTCCCCTCTTTGGAGGTGGCTGTCCTGGAACTTGTCCACAGCTAGAAGGATGCTCCACAGTGCTGTGTGCAGTGGGGGCTTTGCCTGGGTCTAGATGGTGCCTGTTCCTGGACTGGGAGAACAGACTGAGCAGAGCTTTGCTCTCCAGCCTGGGCAAACCAGCAGCTGTGAGAGAAAGGGGAAAAAGGAGAAAGCCAGGTACAAAGAGGGGCTGCTGTAGATCTCCTCAACGGGGGCTGTGGCAGCACCGGGATCTGTGTGAAGAACTGGGCTCCCCAGGTTTAGGAGGCTGAGAGATGTGCGGAATAAATTACTTGTGACACTGACTCCTACACTTCCAGACTCACACAGGATTTAGCCACCAGACTCCCAGTTAAGTCAGCGCCAGTTATTAAGGTCAGGAGAAGTCGGGTGGCTAAATCCTATCTGGGGGCTGCGGCATGGCAGGGCTGTGCCAGCCCACGGAGGCATCCTGGCACTCATGGGGATGTGCAGCACCGCTGCCTGGCACCAGGGCAGCCAGGAGCTGCTCCCATCGCAGGCTGGAAATCAAATTAACAAATTATGCATTGCATCTAGGAGGAGAGGAGAGGAGAGGAGAGGAGAGGAGAGGAGAGGAGAGGAGAGGAGAGGAGAGGAGAGGAGAGGAGAGGAGAGGAGAGGAGAGGAGAGGAGAGGAGAGGAGAGGAGAGGAGAGGAGAGGAGAGGAGAGGAGAGGAGAGGAGAGGAGAGGAGAGGAGAGGAGAGGAGAGGAGAGGAGAGGAGAGGAGAGGAGAGGAGAGGAGAGGAGAGGAGAGGAGAGGAGAGGAGAGGAGAGGAGAGGAGAGGAGAGGAGAGGAGAGGAGAGGAGAGGAGAGGAGAGGAGAGGAGAGGAGAGGAGATCTTGCCCTGATCCAGGAACAGGCTGGTCCATTTTGCTGCTGATTTCTGAGTGGTTTCACTTATCTCTTTCCTCCTCCACTACCTGAGGATTCAAATGCTCCAGGGAGATGTCTCCATTAACCAGTTTTCTTTGGCAGTTATATTTCATTACAATCTCTCTTCCCACCAATCCTTCCCAGCTTTTGTTGTTGTTTTTTTTTATTATTATGATTATTTTCACAAACCCTTTGTTTCCAGCTGTACTTAACCTGGCCATGTCCCTTTAAATACCACAGCCTGGGCAGAATAGGGGATCAGTCCTTTGACAGGAGCTAAAGTCCTGTTTGATCTGGATTAGATGCTGATTTTGCTTACCAGACTAAAGACCAAGGGGGACCATGCAGTGCCTGTGTTTGCACAAACCTGCCTGGTTGCATTCCTCTTTGTCCCGGTGTCCAGCCAAAGGGGTGAGTGCAGGGCTGTGCACACAGCTTGAAATCCAAGCGGATAAACGGTCACTTTGTCTGGAGACATAAGAAAATGGAGGTGGAAGGACAGAGTTGGCAGCTCTGCACTGTGCTGGAGAGCTGACTCAGGTTGCAGACCCTCTCCAGGGTGCGAGCAGGTCAGCACCCATCAGCTGAGACGTCTGTGGACATCCCTCAACCCTCGGCAGACCCCACACTGCCCACCCTGGAGGGCCCAGCTCAGCCTTACCGCCTGTCCTGCAGGCTGGGGCTTAATTACGGTGTCCTGGGTCCCTAACCACCCATCTCATGATGGGACCAGGTAGGATGTGGGGGCACCCAACAGATTGTGTTTTTTCCAAGGACTCCCATCCCCACTGTGTCCCATGTCCTGCCTCTTCTCCTGCCCTTTTTGCTCATCCCTCTGCCCAAAGAACAAGCATTTTCTCTTGCCCTGTGCAGTCCCCAACCCCTCGTGTCTTGCCGTGCCCTGGCTCCTTCCCTCAGCTCGGTCTCTCCCAAGCCCCCACTGCCTCTTCAGCTGCCCTGCAGCTCAGCCCCCCAGCCATGCTCCTGCTTATTCTGCAAGGAACTGTGACTGAATCGGGCTCCAGGAGAGATGGCAAGGGCCACCAGTTAGCTTAGGTGGACTGGAGCTGAGGGGGCAGGGAGCCCTCACCACACATGCATGTACTTGTGGTAAAGTCAACTTGTACCTCCCCCTGCGGCTGTCTCATTGGAGAAACGTCAGGACTTACCACAAGGCAGCGAACCGAACCATGCTGCTGGTGGGAGCCCTCCAGGCCAGGCAGAGCAGGCAGGAGATGGGGCTCGGTGCAAGCCCAGTGCCTGCACTCCATGCCTCACCCCGGGCAGTGGGGAGCTCTGCCCCAGGCTGGTTTCACCCCACCCACTCCAGGTTAAAAGCACCAGGAAAAACCTAGAGCAAAGCCTCTGGCTTTACTGACCTTGCCCTTTCAGTGGACAAAGCGCACCTCTTAGGCACAGGCAATGGGAGATCTCTGCCCACAGTGGCAAGGTGGAAGAATGCCAGTGCTCGTAATGCCACCACTGCAGGAGCAGGAGCATCTCAGGGGTTGCAGGGCACAGCTGAGAGATGCTGAGCTATGCCAAGTGCTCCTGCTCACTGCTGGGGTCCAGAACAATCCAGCTCTGCAGGAGAGAGGTACAGAAGCTGCAGGGCCTTCATGGGCAGCGGTCTCCTGGCTGGTCTGCTCCCAACGCTGGCAAACTACATCTGCTGGAGGTGAGGAGGGTCATGGCTGTGCCACTGCTGGAGGTATCATTACCCAGAACAGATGGAGCTTTAAAAAGAACAGGGCCAGCAAGTGAGGTAAAATGCAGAAATTAATGACTGTAAAGGTCAAGCAGGGTGTCCTCATCGAGGCCCTAGCCGTCGGCTCCTGGCGGTGGGCTTGGCTGCCTCGTATTGCTGTAGTCCCAGCCAGCACGACCAGAAGGCAATCAGGCACTGGCATTGCCCGCCTGCCCGCACCCATGTCCCACAAGACAAGAGGATTTCCCCACAATGCCAAGAGCAGGTGAGGAGATGCAGAAACCTGGGACAAAATGATACTGGTTTATGGCACGTGCAGGAAAGAGAGGGGGAGATTGTCCTGCCATCTTGTTCTTGTCCATGGGGAACCCTCATGGCAGCAGGTGGCCTTGTGAAACACCCTGGCCACTGTTCCTCTTCAACCAGTAGGAGGAGACCCAGCATGGACAGAAAGTAGGTGGCACCAGTTGCCACATGGAAGAGAAGGAACGTAATCATTTGGGAGGTCTCATCCAGGCTTGCCCGTTTTTATACCCTTCCTGGGTTTAGTATAACCTGCTCTATGCAATTGCTGACTCATGGGTTTGCCCACGATACAGAGACCAGCATCTCCTCCACCCCCAGCAGGCCTGCCCCAGCCTTGCTTGGGCTCAGGGGGAGGCAGCTGTGCGATGGGACAGACTTGGGGCGTGGTGTCCAGCCCAGCCAGCTGGAGGAGAAGCCAGCCCAAGGGTCGCAAAGACAAGGCAAGAGAGGGCAGAGCATCCTTTCTGCCCCGTGGGTGCCTCATCCTCCAGCCCTGGCTCAGAGGCACAAGGAGGACTGCAGGACTGGCTGGGAGGGAAGGACAGGGCAGCTTGGTCTTGCGTTCCCACTACCCATGGACCAGCTGGCCACCTTCACAAGCACTGTGTCCACTTGTGGCACTTTGGTGAGGGGGAGACATAAAACCCCAGACTGATGCGTCACCAGTGTCTGGCCAAGGGGGAGGTAGGTTCCAGGTAGCAACCCCCTAGCTTGCACTGGTACCTGTCACCTCTGCTAAGCCCCTACTCAGCTGCTGTCATTCAGCCATTGTCACCCAAAGGCTGAAGGCTAATGCCGCACCAGCCGCTCCCTCCTCTGCCCAATAACACGGCATCTTGCACTGAGTAGCCTCCTTCTGCTGTCACAGGCCGACCTATTTCTCACAAATCCTGACTGCTCTGGCCTTAAAACATCTTGACGCAGTGCTGAAACCAGCCTTGGCACAGCAGCGAGTCCCCAATTAAGCAGGAGCTGCCGCGGCTTGGTGTGGGCTTTGCAGCCAGCAGACACTGGCTGGAAGAGCAGAGCAGCCGCAGCATGGCTTGAATTGAGGAGCACCTATGTGCTCATCAGGAATAATCAGGCATTGTTCTCGATTAAAAAGAGGGACATCACGGCTCAACCAGGCTATGAAGTCCTTGTTGCCCACAGCCATGGGGTGCTGGAGGCTGGGGTCCCTGCTGGGGCTGAAGGAGTGGGGGATGCAAGAAGGCAGTCATTCACTCTACAAGGTGCAGGGATGGGAGCTGAGGCCCCAGACCAAGACAGCTTCCTCCACGGAGGCAGTACCGCTGAGATGCTGCAGGGCGCCAGGTCTGGTCACACACCAGTCCCCAGGGCAGGAGGACCTCGATCAGTTTCTGTGCAGCTCCAGCTACAGAAACCATCTAGTGATGGTTGCAGCAAAGTCCCCAGCCTCCTGCAGACCGCAGCAGGGTGGCGAGCCAGGGCGCTCAGCCACTGGAGCCACAGCTTTGCCTTGCTGGGGACCCAGCTCAGCCCAGGGTGGGCTGGTGAGATGCAGGAATGGGTGTTAGCTCCCATCTACAGGATCCTTTCCAAGGATGCTGTTGTGTAAACATCCTCTTGTCCCAGCTCAGGCACAGGAAGATCTCAATACATGGTGGTAGTTCAGGAATTCTGGAAGTCCCAGAGATAAAGTGATGTGGAAGACAAGCCTTCAGGTGATAAGAGGGCCCATGGTTCCTCTTCCTTGAGAAAAGCCCTTTTCAGGCTTGCTCTAGTATGGAGACAGCGATGAGCACAGCATCCCAGAGTCCTGGTGGGACCCTCCTGCTCCCCTGTCCCACACCTCAGTACAGGCAGTTTCTGGGGAAAGAAGCCAACACAGTGCTCATTCCCAGTGCAGCAGCTACAAAGAGATGAGAGATCCTTAGCTTGAATTTGAAAATTGTGCAACTATTCAGAAGAACTTCAGCCAGAGCTAAAAAGTGGTCTGGAAATCTCCCAGGAGGCGTGTGACACAGGGAAGGTCACCTGGGCAGCTGTAGGGAGCTGGACTGGAGGACATTTATTTAGATCAATGCTCCCATCCAAGCTGGCCCAGCAGCCCCAGGCTGCAGCCTTGAAGATGATCAGACAGCATGAGCAAAGCCAGTTGTGTGGTGGGGAGCATCCCCCACAGCTGCCCGTGCCTCGTGAGAGAAAGTTACCCCCAGCAGATCTGTGTCGGTCATGCCCAGCTGCAGTGGGGCTGCCAAAGCCCCAACCAAGCTGCTATCAGCTCGGCACCAGGACACTCTGGGGAGCATCCACACGTGGCCCAGCTGTGCAGGGGATGCTAGATGTCTCTAATGCCTGGCATGGGAGCTGGCCAGACCCTGCCTTGGCCTCATGGTCCCCCCAGGCTGTGCAGCGTCCCTATCAAGCAACCCTGAGCAGATTCCATCACCCCAACCCGCTACCACGCTCTTGCCGTCAGGATGAACCACTGCAGCACCTAGCAGCAACCAGGACTCCATGCTCATTGGAAGTTCCCATCCCACCACCAAGGATGTTGCAGCCCCCCTTGCCAAGACCCCAGCTCCTCACTGTCCCACCAGCCCCTCCGCCATAGGTCAGAGCCCCTGTGGGAAGCATGGCTGCCCAGCAGCGGGAGCAGGCTGCTGGCTGGGAGGTCACGCCTGGCCAGCGGCACTCGCGGCAAGCCTGCCATCCGGCTCAGCTGAAGCACATTTTGTTCGGCACTTCCTGCATCCTGCCCCATCCCCGCGCCGGGGGACGGGTCAGCCCAGGGTCAGGCTGCTAATTGCAGCCCAGAGGACAGCGGGACGAGGCAGCTGCCAGCCCACCCCACCAGGCTGTGACACAACACAGCAGAAGCAGTGGGTTCTGCTGCAGAGAGGGATGGAAGACACCTTGAAGCCAAGCCCAGCACCCCTCAACATGCTGGGATTCCCCTGTGGCAGGACAGGACATGCCTCTGGTACCAGCACAGAGGTTGCAGCTCCTGCCATGAGCTCCGCTGTAGCTCATCCTGGACTCTGGGCTGTGGATACAGTCTTCTGAATCAGGCCAGTTCCACCACACAAACCACCACTGGCATCGCCGCTGTGCCGCTGCACCAGGCCCACACCAGGGTCTGTCCTCTCCTGTCATAACTTGCTGGCACGTTCCCATGCAGAGCTACCAAGGCCAAGCAGAGATTCAGACATGGCTGTGCCCTCTGTGACAGCATGCCCTGGGGCCAGAGGCAGGTTTTGTTGCCCTTCTGCTAACTTTGTTTAATGAGGACATTAATTAAGAGCAACCTCAGGCCAGCCCTTGTGGTAGCACCCAGGGTTCTCTCTCAGTGCCATGTTGAGCTCATTATCATCACCCCATGCCTCCTGTGCCACCTGGCTGCCCGTGGCCACCCTGGGGACAGCAGCCCTGGCAGGTGCCACTTCTCCACCAGCAGCTGGGCAGGCAGTGGGGACAGCCCAGAACAGGGGCTGTGCCCAACAGTGGCACTGCAGTTGATCATGGTAGAGAGGATGGAGAGGAGGATGGACTTCACCCTCAGGGGATGCCTGAGGTCCTGCCTGCCTGGCCAAGAGCTCATTAGGTAGGGCTTGTTGGTAAGGTGTGTCCCCACCTACACAACCCTGGGAGGCACAGGTGCAGCCCAGAATGGGGCTGAGCTAGAAGTACTGTGGAGGGGCCACCTCGCAGCCCCAGCACCCCATCTCCCACCTCCCCACCACCCCATCCCACTCACAGGTAGGGTTTGAATCCCACCCTCTCTGGTTCCTTCCTTTCTCCCAATCCTGTTTACCCCTGTGGGGAAGCCCTGGCTCTCCTTGACCCCTGCTAATGCCCACATCCTCCCTGCAAGCACCACACGCCCCGCTATCACTCCCCTCCCCTGCCGGTGCCCATCTTCCCTGCTAATGCCCATGGTCCACGCAGGAGCCCACAGTCCCTGCCATTGCCCTTGGTCCCTGCTGATGCCCTGGCTGGAGGAGCATGCAGGTGCTGGCAGCACTGTGCTTGGTGTGGTAGTGAAGGCAGGGGCTGTGGCAGGGCATGGCTTCTGACCCTGTCTGTACAGGCAGCAGCACCGCGCTCAGCAGCCGCACGTCCCTGCCCACAGGGGCTGGGTGCTGCCCCACACTGCTCCTGGGAGCATTTGCGCTGCCACAATGTGCCGAGCAGATGTGATGCCCATGGGGGTGATGGGGGACACATGCCCTGTGCCTTGTGGCTTCCCGGGGGAAAAGCAGAGTTGGGGACACTGCTGTCCCTTGAAGGAACAGACAGCAGAGAAGCAGTGTGGCACAGCAGGGTTTGCCACGTCTGCAGTTGCCCCGATGGCACTTCACCAAGCACCAGCCTGTACCAACAGCAGCCCCTCATGCTGCACACACAGCGTCCAGCACAGCCCTGTTGGGGGTGGTGTGGCCAGACTGGGGGTAACAGCCCTGTGGGGGCTGGTGGGATGAAGCAGCACCCCGCCATGCAGCTCCTGCAGGGCGTTAGGGCTGGAAAGCCCTGGGGAGAGGGTCTGTGTGCCACTCCCCAGGACGCTCTCCCAGTGTGGGTCAGGGGCTGCTTCCCCCCCAGGTGCCAGTACTGTGTGTTCACACAGCCCCAACCATTAGCCACAGTCATAAAAATACCAGCCAGACTCCTTTTTCCCATAACACCCCCCCACCGCCACATTCCTGCTAAGTGATTTCGGCTGTTGCCTGAGCAGCACAAACTGGGAACCAGCTCCCCACAGCCCCTTGCCAGTGCCACCCGTCGGTGCACAGGCTGGGCATGACACACACCAGAGCACTCCTGGGGTGTGAGCAGGGTCCACCCGTCCCTGCAGGCCTTGAGCTTTGTCCTTCACCGTGCTGGTCCAGCTGCACCACCATCACTGTGAGCTCCAGTCGTTCCCACAGGCACCACCAGGCTTGGCCGCTGGCATGTCCCAGGTGCCCAGGCCAGGTTCCAAATGCCCAGGAGCCACTGGGGCGGGTGGGTGTGAGGCTGCTGCAAAAGGCATTTGGGGTGGTTTTCCCCAAGGACTTTCTGCTCAGTCCTGGCAGGTCGCTGCCCAGCAGGGACGGAGCCCACGCACCGCCGTCACTCCCCCTCTCCTCCGGGCGCACATCTGGTCAACAGATGCTGGCCCAAACGCTGGCTGGAGCCAGGGACAAAGGCTCTCACTACCTCACCCCAGGAAGGCAGAGCTGGCACTGCTGGCTCCAGGCAGATCTGCCTCTACCCATAAGCTGGGATGGCCTTGCCCATGTGTCCAGAAGCCCCTTGCGGGGGCTGGCAGGGGGCACACAGCCCATATGCCCAGTGCAATGCTGAGCATAGCACCCCTAGCACCAGCCACAACCCCTCCAGCTTGTCCACGGCTGAGCCCGTCCAACGTTCCCCCCCACCCCAAGTGGCTCCCGCTGACACCACACAGGCACCGGGCCCGGCTGGAAAGCATCAGGCACTCAGCCTGCTGAGCTCACCCACCTTCAGGAGCTCGTTTTGGACTTGTCCTGATAAAATGAGCCTCACCGTGATTCTCAAGGGTGCGTTGTTGATACCGTCTTACCAAAACAAACGGCGACATGCTACCTGGTAAAACTCCCGGCAGGTCAAACTGGGAAATATCCCCAGGAAGATCTGGGGCTGGCTTAGCCCAGCCGCTGCCAGGATTAACCATGCGGATTTAGCAGCCGGGGTGACTCCAGCTCAGCACATCACGCTGTCCCACCCGGGCCAGCCGCCGCCATGCTCCGGCACCGGCACCAGCAAGGTCCCCTGCAGTTGGCAGGCAGCGGTGGTGGGACGGGGTACGGGCAGGCAAAGGCTGGCGGGGGGACCAGCTGCCATCGGCACTGGGGGGCCTGGATGGCTGGAAAAAGGGGTGGGAGAGAAATAACAAAGCTGTAAATCATGACACAAAACATGCATTCATTTTATTCACAAAAACAGCCTGGATCGCTAAAACATTACAAACAGCATTTCAATTTAATGATGTAGAGAGAGCTGGGGAGACGGGGATTTGAACAGGAGAGAAATATCACTTTTTGTAACTGCTTCAGCACAGGTCCTGCAGTATTATTTTTATTTTGATTTTAACTTCAGTAAGTTTACAAAAATTACTTCTAGGAGTAAACCGTTGCAATTAGGAGGTTTTTCTGTATGCAGTGTTTCTTGTTCTATATTAATAAACTAACATTGACATTTTTTTCTTTTTTGTTTTTAATTATTTTTTCCTTTTTCAAAGACTGCCAGTTGTGTAGCAGTTGTTTTCTTCCACCTTTTATACCGAACCTCTTGCGGGTTAAACTTACATAGGTGAATGGCTAGGAAAAGGGATACTACATCGCTTTAAACATATTCTCATTTATAAACATGAAGTTGAGGCATTCTATAAACTATCCACTCTATTGTATGATGGGAAAGAATCAAATAAAAAGTATAAATGAGGGTGCAATTAAACAACTGTGCTAAATTACAGTAGTGCTTATTAGTAACTAGATTTTAAAAGGTTACTGTAAATTTACATTCCCTACACAAGTACTGCATCTTTCACACATAAACAACATCAACACCAAAACACAGAAAGAAACTGATTGTCCATACTCTGTCTATTAAGTCTTGGTACTTTACAGATCCATTGTTTTTTTCTTTTAATTATTTTTATTTGAAAAGCAGTTAAATGTCTGACTAGGACTCGAAGATGTTAAAACGAACGCAAAAAAAAATTATAAAAACAGGAATGAGATTTGCGAGAAAATATTTTTGGTTCTAAAGAGACACAGGTGCATCCATTCATTTCAGCCAAAAATCCCTTGCCTGAGACAACACAAGCAAGCAGTGACATTGCACTTGGATGACAGAGCTTTGGGATTCCCATTCCTACTGGAACCATCTGAACGCGGCTCCTGTAGGAAGCATCACCTTCTGGAAAGGAAGAGAGACAGGGAGGGGGATAGAAGAAGAAGGGACAAGACGTTAGGTCGGGTCCGGCACAGCCGCGCGGCACCAGGGCTGCATGCCCACACCCCCCCGCTCCCACCCCTGCCCTGCATCCTGGTCACTGGCCTCGGGACAGATCCAGCCCAGGCTCAGCATCCCCCGTTGCCGCCACACATCCCAAGGTTTCCAGCCTGCCGGCAAATGCTGGGATGCCAGAAGGAGGGAGACGGGGTCCCCCTGCTGCTGGCCCCCCCTCCCTGGCAGAGCAGCTCGGCCATTGTTCCCGCGTCCCCGCGCCACGGCCGGCACAATGGCGCGGCCCCCAACTTCCCCTGCAGCCAGCACCGAGCACAATGGCCGGGCCGCGGTGAGCTGGCACGGCCCAGCACGTCGTGGCCCTCGCTGCCAGCCCCCACCGTCCCTGCCGTGGGTGGGCAGACGCCCAGCGGACAGGAGCCCGGCCAGCAGATGGGTCAGGGAGTGAGCTGCCTGGGGCCACAGGGCCTGGGAGCTGCTCAGGACACATGGGAAGCACCCTGCTGCCACCCAGCCACGCTGAACAACCTTGTCCCCAGCAGAGCGGCACCAGCAAGGACCTCTCAGCATCTCACAGGGGAAGAGGGATGAGTCCTACCAGGCTCAATCCCACACACAACAAAGCACCCAACAACAGATGAGACCCCTCTGAAGCCACCTCCAGGAGAAGCGGTGTGGGGCAATAGCCCAAACAGCCCTGCCATCCTCTGGAAGAAGAGCCCAGCATGTTTCCCAGCTGGATGGGGTTGGAAGCCTCTTCAGCATTCATGAGACCGTGGGTGGAGTATGCAAGGGCCACAACGTCTCAATGCCAACAGCCCCCGAGGAAGGCCAAGTTATGCTAGCCAGCACATAGGACATCGTCACCAAGAGCACATGCCTCAGAGGGCCCTTGGGCTCCTGCCCCTTCAAACAAGCAAGGGACACCAATGGAAAAGAAGCCACAGGCTGCAGTGATGGGCACAGGGCTGCAGGCTGGGCTGTCACAGGGTGGTGTGGGTGACAGCCAGCCCCAGCCCCACTCCCAGTGTTGGGCCCCTGTGCAGGGCTAGGGACACCCCATGTGTTGTCCCAAGAGTCAAAACCATGCCACATTCCAGTCCCTAACTCCACGCAGGAGCCAGACAGCTCTCATTGGATCCTTCTCTCTGATCAAGACACTCACCAAACCTCAATGAGTAACCAGGACAGCATCTCCCCCCACACCTGTGGGACGGACCCCAACATGCTCACTTCCATCGGCACCATGAGATAAACATGGGGCTTGCGCAAGGGGAGGGGGGCAAATGGCAATAATGGGCAGGAGCTGGTGGTGCCCAGCTCCTTCTTCCTGCTTCCAGCCTGTGCCTGGTCCTCTGGGCAAACCCAGCTCGGGCAGTCAGTGAGCAAGGAGCTGCAGGCATCACCGCTTCCCCAAAGGTCTCTGCAATATGTAATCAGGCATCTGGGGAAGATACAAGTGCCTCTGGCCGATGATGCACGGGGCTGTGGCACAGCATGCTGCCCACATTGGATGCTGCCCAAGGCACCAGACCTGGACCTGGCAGGGCAGAGCATAGCGGACTTGCCAGCAAGGGCCACCAACCCAGATACATCATCCCAGGAGAGAGGAGTAAGAGGAGAGGGAGCTCCTAATGGGTCTGGAAGGAGATACAGATCACCTTGAACACCTATGCTCCTTTGTTATTAAAGGAAGATGGACAGCTAGCTCTAATGTGGATGCCCAGGATAGCTCACCCCCTCATCTCCACGATCACAGAATCACAGAATTACCTGAGTTGGAAGGGACCTTCACAGACCATCCAGTCCAACCCCCCTGCTGTGTGCAGCTCTTTCACTAGATCAGGTTCCTCAAAGCCTTGTCCAACCTGACCTTGAACCCTTCCAGTGATGGGGCATCCACAGCTTCTCTGGGTGTCGTGTTCAGTGCCTCACTGCCCATAAAGCATTTTTTCCTTATGTCCAACCTAACCCTGCCCTCTTCCAGTTTAAAACTGCTGCCCCTTGTCCTGTCATGATGGCCTTGGTGAGAAGTCTCTTGTCTGTGAGACCCATGTGAGGGTGGCAGTGACCCTCACACCAGCACTAGCTGAGGCACCAAGGCACTTCACCAAGGCTTCTCAGGATGGAGAATACCTCTGCTCAGTCATATCCTGACTATCTGTGGCCTTTATGTGACCTACAGCTCCAGAGACAAGCCCAGGGTGACCTGCCCAGGCATGGCCACCAGCCCTTATGGCATTACCTGGGGTTGCTGGGACTGGCAGAGCCCGGAGGAGCCTGGTCAGTGCAGGGACATGCTGCTGCCTGCTCCAAGCATCCACCTTGCCTCACTGGTCTTAGAGCCTCAGCCAGCCACCACTGGGACACCAGCAGCAACCGGTTATTCAGGCTCTGTAGATGTGCAGATAAAGCTTAACGGTGGCAGAGGGATTTAGCCCGTTTTTTTATGCCACCATAAAGGTTTAATTCTATTTTTTTTACTGCTTGATTTTAGATCAATGTTTAATCACAGCTGCGGCCCCTGTCCAGGCTCTCCAAGGACGCTCCTCTGGATGCACTGGGCTGCCAGACTAGAGCCACTGCTGGCTGCTCTTCTCCCGGGCAATGGCACAACTCCCCCACATGATGCTTCACAAAGCCCTGTGAATTTTTCAGCCCCATATAAAGGGCCACTGACTGGCCACTCCTGTCCTGGTATTAAGCACTACAGTGTGATGGCACCTCATCAGGACCAGCAGTCCTTGGAGCCGCCAAACTGGCAGCAGCTCTGCATCCTGGCCACCACCACCTCCAGATAGGTCTCCACCGGGAGGCAGGTGCCAGTAGCTGCCTTACGGCTGGCCCAACACAACGCATTGCCAGGGCTGGTTACATAGGGTGAGGTTTAACAACCCAGCCACTGACGCAGGTGACCTTTGGACATCAACCAGGGCCCTAGCATCCCTGTCCCAGCCACACACAGCCACAATCTCGTTCAACCCTACCAAGGTCAACACACGGCGCAAGTGGATACCCTGCGAGAGTGGAAGATCTGCTCTGAAAAGGGGACAGGGATGCCCTGGAGTGACCCACATCTCCCAGGCATCCATCCCCACCAGCACATCTCTTTTCAGCCTCAACACACCCACGGTCATGCCCAGGAGGGATGGGAACCCATCTCTGGTGGAGCCTAACTCTGTCACATGAAGAGTCCTATTTCAGTGGCTCCAGTTTCTCAACCAGCCACAGGATGGGGAAACCAGTCAAGGGGGTGACCGTTTCACAGGTTCCCAGTGCTATTTATCATCCCCAGACCCAGCGCAGTGCTGGGAGAAGGAAGCAACTCCTCCAGCTTCTGCAAGCTCTGAGTCTATTGACCCGCTTTAGGACTCTTTGGAAGAGATGAACTTTTTTTTTTTCTCCCTTTTTCCCTTTTTCCAGATCACTGACTCAGCAAATTAGAACAAGAATATAATTTAGCAATACAGCGGTTTTTGAAAGACACAGTCCCCCTCTCCTCATCCCCACCGCCCAAACAGAATTTTTTTTCCCCCTTCACTATTCATTCAGAGCTGATGCTAATTGAAAAACGTAGAATGTGGCTAAGAAAATGGTCTGTTGTCTCTTTAGGACAGAGGATGGGCAATGCCCTCATGCCAGGATATGCGATCCAGCTGATGCCCGGGTGACTTCTTAGCCTTTGCTGGCTCCAGGGATGCGCTCACTGGCAGGAAGCAGCATGCCAGCACAGCTGACGGTGGGATTGCCTCCCACAAATATCAAACCTGGCCTAAGCACAGCACGTGGGGGACCCAGAAGACAGGTCTTGGCCCAGAGCGCCCACAGGGGTGCGGCAAGAGGCAGGCTCTGCCAGAGCAGCGTGCACACACACCACCTCTGCATTGCATCCCAGTGCTGCCGGCACCCAGCCCTCACCCACGCCACACCATGCCACCAGCAGCTGCCCACAGCCCTGCCTGCATTTCAGACCCGTGTGATGACCCAAGTCACCGGACTCATCCTGTGCTCCCCATGTGAGTATCATACCTCCCTGGCAGAATTGACAAGGTGGCACCCCAACCCAGCAGTAGCTTACAGCAGCTCCCCTCTGAGGCCAAGGGCAACATCCATAGGCAGATTGTGGTGGGCAGTGACAGCCCAAGTACCGCCCCAAAGGCTCACATCAGGAGGATCCGGGCATCCTGCTCCTCCAGGTGCCAAAGCAGGCACGCTGCCTGCAGGGACCACAGCTCAGCCACCACTGGAAAACCCAGCTGGTACCTTGTGGACTCATCCTGACCGCCCCAGACATGCTGGCCCAGGGAGACCTGGCATGGCCACAGCATGGGAGACACTGCTCAGCACACGCTGCAGTTGTTTACCACCCACAGATCGCCGTGCTTCTGCTCAGAGCAAAGGGTGAGCTAAGGGTCTGGGCTCCAGCTGCAACATGGCCACAGGTATCACTATCACCGATTACTCACAATCCAAAAAGCCGCCTCCTGCCTCCCCATCCTCTAACCCGACTGCCAGGTCAGGAGCCACTCCCCGGCTTTGGAAGCTGCAGCCCACTGGGGACAAGGGATGCCAACGCTGAAAGTCAAGCAGAGACCCACTGCTGCCCACGCCTGCAAAGGGGAGAGCTACTCCCCACGTGGCCGGGGACCCCAGGGAGAGGCCCCAGCCCTCCCCCCTAAGCCGATCAACTCCAGTGCGTCAAGGAGGGCAGGAACTGGGGGCACGGGGCAGAGCACACATCTCATGGTGACAACTGTTAATGGAAAAGGGAAAAATAAGAAAGTAAGAAGTACCAGGTGTTTTATTATCTAGGGCAAGATCCGAACCCAGGAGTGCAGCCCGAGGAGGGGTTAGGGTGCCTGAGAGGGGCCGGTTACCTCCAGTGCTGCAGAAGGCTTCTTTTTGAGTTCTTCACATTTTCGGAATTTGCAAATCTGGTGGCCAGTTTTGCGATTCCTACAACTGCTGCACTGCTCGCAGTTTATCCGTCTTCGGCAGGGCGGGCACATGCCGCATCTTTTCCGTTTCTTTTTCCCCGAATTGATGGCAGATGCCAACTCATTCTGCATGGGATACTCTGCCAAGCCAGCCATATGGAGCGCGCTCTCTGCCAGAAACACGCCGGCAGGGGTCATAATGAAAAGGCCTGGGTTGATGGGAAAAGCCCCCAGGTAAGGAAAATCAGAGGGGCCGTTCATTGTCTCTGCAGCTGAGACTGCCTCCATGTCAGAGATACCAGTCCCGTGGTCGCTTGCTAGAGGAAGATGCTCCTGTACCACTCTTTTGAGCATTTCTGTCGACTGAGCAAACTGTTGTAGGGCGGTCTGTCCTTCTGAGGAGATCTCCGACACCCGGTCTAATTTGCTCAGCATACTAGAGATGTTTTTGTGCTTTGAGGTAGAATGACTTTTATCCACAGTCGCTTCATTGCCATTAGCTAAGGGGTTGCCTTTCTCTGAATGTTCGCTTACCGAGCTGC
Source organism: Falco naumanni (assembly GCF_017639655.2). Taxonomy (NCBI): domain Eukaryota; kingdom Metazoa; phylum Chordata; class Aves; order Falconiformes; family Falconidae; genus Falco; species Falco naumanni. The sequence goes on along the minus strand of NC_054061.1, from coordinate 20,918,107 downwards.
TGCTACCAAAGGTGGAATAGTGGGAGAGTGGACGGGACTTCTTAAGACTTTTGTTCAAAGGTTCACTTATTATTCCACTTTTGTTCCTCCTCTCGGAGTTGACGGGGGGTTGAGAGTCATCTTGGTTATTTTTTTCCGTCTCTGGCTTGTTCCCAGTGTCTTGATGGGAGCCCAAATTTGACATGGTGCCCAGAGCACAACAAAACCAAACCCAAAATTAAAAAAAAAAAAAAAAAAAACAGCCAAACACCAAAACCCCACCCCCAATGCCAAAGCGAAAGACCCCCAAAGCCCTTCTAGTAGCACCAGCCCGCCAGCCACCAGGGAAAGCTCAGACGGGAACGCTCATCAATGGGGCGTCTCCTCTGGCGTCGGCTGCAGAGTACTTCAGGCCGATCTCAGTGCAAAAACATACTCTGCGGCTCTGGTACACAACATGCGGCTCTGGAAGTAGAAAAGAAAAGAGAGTTAGCACTGGCAAGAGCCAACAGGCTTTTCAAAGCAGCTCTTCCTCCCCCTGCCATGAAAGTCTCAGTGCCGCAAACAAAGAAACTCCAGGGAACGGACCTCGGTGGAGATCCGTTCCACTGCTCTTTAAAAGGGTCACCGTCCAGACAGAAATGGGGGGTCACAGGGGAAGTCCTGGCGTGGTAGCAATGGCACTCCAGTGCTTAAAGGCTTTCTGTGCCCAGCTCTCCTCCCCCAGGGACTGCAGCCCCAGGGAAGTCACGGGGCTCATCCCCTACTCCGCTCCAGCGACATGCAGCCCCTGTGCCGGATGGGACCGCGGGTGTTCACAGGATGTCCCTGCGCTGGCAGCCAGAGACCGTGCAAGGGGCCCCCAGTCCCCACCCAGCAGTTGCCCGCACCCCCTGGCCAGGTGCCACAGAGGCAGCAGGTTGCAGGGCTGCACCCCAGCTCCCCTGCCCCTCCACATCTGCTGCTCACCCAGCTCAGATCATGCTGAGCCTCTCACCCTTCTCCTCCTTCTCTTCCACCCCTTGGACCCTGGTCCCCAGGCCAGCACTGCACACCAGGCAAGGAAAGGAAGCCACATGGGGAGCTACAGCTTCACCTCCAAACTCCACGAAAGAGATGACGCGGCGTCCCACTCCAAGCCCCTGCAGTGCCACCTCCAAAGCCCATAGGGAGCTGCAGCATCTGCCTCCAAACCCCTGTGGCATCTACCACCAAACCCCATGGGCAACCACGGTGTCCCCTTCAAACCCCACGGGGAGCCACAACAGCCACCTCCATGCCCCAGTGCTGACCTTTGGCCATGGCCCTGCGTGCCCTGCCCGCATGCCCACCACAGCCACGCAGCCACTCTGGCGGCGTCAGGGGCTTGGCAGCAACAGCAAAAGCCTCCTCTCAGCACCGTTCCCCAGTGCGGGGACAATGCCACCGTCCCTGGGGCAGCTCTGGGGCAGCTGGGCCCAGTGTGCCTGTGAACACTTGTTGTTGTGAAATTCCTCCTCCTCCCCTCCCGAGCACACATGCACGCACGCACAGGCACCGCCAGAGTAATCAGGCTTTAGAGGAGAAAAGCTGCAGGGCTTAGCAGAGCAGGAACCCACGTCCCCACCCCAGCAGCAGCTGGGGGAGGGCAGCACCAGGAGGAGGCCACTCGCCTACCCCAACCCTCTACCCCAGCTATCCCGTCAGCTTCCTCTCTGGAGCCTGGGCAAGGATGTGGCCATGTGCAGAAAACCCTGCTGGGACCCTTGCTCCTGCCCAGGGGTGATGCAGCAGAGTGAGGGGCATCCCTGCACCCCTTGCACCCTGCTCATCCATCACCCTTCGTGTCCCCTTCACCACAGCCAAGCTGCAATGCAACCCCCGCAACCCTGCTACAGCCCAGGCCCTTCCCTACGGACACAGTTCTGCAGCTGAGCTGCAGGCATCACCATTAAAACGCTGACAGGGGCAAGGTCACCGCGCCAAGCACCACGGTACTGGCAGACGAAGGCAGCCGTCTCACCCCAGTGCCAGAGCTGGCTTGCCTGCGGAGAAGCCCCCCCACCCTCACACTAAAAACCGCTTGCTTCAGCTGATTTAAGATGCAGCGCGGATCGATGCAGGGCTTGAGTTCCAGCCTGGAGCTGGCCAGGCCATGTGGAGAGGGAGGGCTGTGGCAGCAGGAAGCAGCCCTTCCCCAGGCACTGCGCTGCACTCTGGGCAGGGGGATGCCAGGGGGCGGCGAGGCTGGGGTGCACCCAAAATGGGTGCTGGGAGCGTGGGTGAGCTGCTGCTGTGCCCCTCTGCCAGGGAGGTGCGGTCCCATCCCTGGAGGCGTTAGGATGGGTCACACCTTAACGTCGAAAGCAACGGGTGCTGGGGCCGGAGCAGGGAGCGGAGCAGGAAAAGCACCGGACAGGAGGATATGAGATAAAGCCACGCGGCAGTGTTATCTTGCGCCTGCCCGCAGCTGCCTTTCCTGCGGCCCTGCGCCTCTTCCGCCCGCGGTGCCGCAGCCCGCTCAGCGTGGGAGCCCAGTGCCAGGACGGATCTGCCCAGGATTTACCAGCCTGCCTGCTTGCCTGGCAGCACCGCAACCACCGAGCTGTGGTGCTGCTGTAGCATTTACCGGGGCTCTCCAGGGGCACGTCCCACATCACTCAGATAAAAATTCCAAGTCGTGCCCACGTGGATCTTGCTGCCACGCCGAGGGGTCCCCCTTACCCCATGGCACAGGGCAGCAGGGTCCAGGTGCTCAAGTGGGGAAGACATGGGATGGAGGCATGCCATGGTCGCCATCTCCATCACTTCACATCTTCCTCCACAGTCAGCCTTTCCCAGTTGGCACTAGCAGGCAGCTGCCCGCCAGTCCCACCCTGCTGCATAAACTGGGTGCCAACAGCTCCAAGCCCCCACCAGTCGCAGCCTCCTCCGACAGGGGCTGACGGCTGCAGAGCCTGGAGCACGGGCTCCCCAAGCACCCACTGCCGCAGCAGATGACCCTGCAGGATGAAGCCAGCCCAGCCCACCAGATGCAGGTCCTCTGCTGCCTGTGGGGACAAGGGGCACACCACCATGTCCCCTCCCAGCCCCAGTGACGCAAGATGGTGCTCAGCTGCTGGCACAGGGTGCTACGCTGAGCTGTGCTGAGCCATGCCGAGCCGTGCCGAGCCATGCTGAGTGGCGCCACCGCACAATCCCACCATTGTCCTGGCTGCTGCTCTGCCTCCGCCAGCTCCCGCCATCTGCAACTGCCCGGCGCTGCCCTCCAGCCCCCCAGGGCCACACTCCTCCGCAGCGGCAGGCACCGGGCGCCACTGCCATGCCAGGTGGCACGGGCCAGTCCCCTCTCCAGGGACCCCAGGACTGTGGGGTGCCTGGCTAATTTGCACGAAGGGGATGTCTCCCTCACAGCCCAACACTGCAGGACCACCCAGCGCAGCAGACATCTCAGCTGCTCCTCGCCAGCCTCTGCCCAGGCAGGTTGTTAACTGCAGCGGGGGGAGGAATTAATGATCTTAATCCCTTCTTTATGATTGACCCAAGCAAAGACCGTGAGGGCCCCCCTGTCCCGTTTCTGCCCCTTTTCTGGTCCCCATCCCCCGGGGAAGGCGCCGGGCAGCGTCATCTGGGTCCCTGTCAGAAGGTGCTTAGTCCCAGCCGTGGCATTAAGGGGCACGTGATGGGCTCCCTCGCCCGGGTCTTTGCACCGGGCAGCTTAGCAACCTGGAGGGACGCCAAGGTTCAAGGGGACACCACCAAGGTCGGGAGGCCCCAGCCCGCACTCAGGAGCTTCCCAGCCCTTCGCAAGCCCCTGCTCCCCGCCCTCCACAACTTCCCTGCCAAGTACAGCCTGAGCCCAGAGGGTCAGAGAGTGTCCCAGCAGCTCAGCCCAGGGCTTCCCCCCAAAGCTCAGCCCAGCACCACTCCACAGCCCCTCTTCGCTTTGCCCCGGGGCTCCCCCCATCCTGACACACAGGCCGACCTCATAGGACCGTGCTGTAATAGTCCTAGCAGCGCCAGGAAAAATAAAGGTTGCAAAAGGATCTCTGGTAGTTCAGCATCCAGAGAAACCATCACCAGCTGATGGACTAAGAGTATCCCTGATTGCGGGCACCATTTACCGTCAGACGGGAGCAGGAGAGGAGCTTTGCTTCTCACAAAAAAATGACAAGCTGCGATTTCCAGCCCGCTCTCCTGTGTTATTTCACTGCATCGCTGGAAAGCCATCAGCTCCTGCGATGTAAAAAGTCTTCGTCTTCAAGAAAGAACTTCTGCTTTCCTTTAATTTTAAATAAATCAACCTCCTCCTGGAAAAGCTGCCAGTTGGTCAGCCGTGCCGTCAGCCGTGCACAGACACGGCTGTAAAGAGAGAAGAAAGCAGCAAAGCCAGAGCCGAGCTGCTCCCGGGCTCCAGAGACAAAGGGAGAATATAAAAATTCGGCTTTTTTCTAATCCCTGGGCGCTGGGTGGGCACTGGGGGCGGTGGCTTTGTCCAGCCAAAGCAGACGGAGGATGAGGACGGAAGGGACCCCGGCATCTTTTCAGCCTTGAGAAAGGCAGTAATTGTCCCCTCCACCAGGTTTTTGTCCCTGCTTCCTTCCCCTCGCCATGCGGCTGTCTGCCCAGAGCAGTGCCCACCTCCCTAGCAAAGCCCTGGTGATGGATGGACAAATGGACAGACTCAGCTGCTCCACAGGCAGCCCTAAGGAGGACATCCACTACTACCACTTGCCCCTCTCCAAGGCATCCCAAGAAGGATGTACGTTGAGGGATGCTGCAGCTGAAGGCACCATCCCAGCTACAGCTACTGCTCCAGAGGCCGTGCTCCCCAACCACCCTGGCCAACAGTCATGGACAAAACCAAGGGATGGGCAGGACTGCGGAGCCATGGGTGGTGGGAGCAATGCATGGGGCATCCTAAGACACCCTTGAGGCTCCTGGTGTCTGAAACACACCCTAGGATGAGCAAAGCCAGCAGGTAGAACAGGACCACCACCCTGTAGCACCCTGTAGGGTCAGAGGGTCTAGCTGCAACCCAGGTCAAAGGTTCAGGAGAACGAGCACCACCAGAAGAAGATTCAAAGCTCCTCCAATCCCAGCACCACAACACCTGACTCAGCTCCCAGGTACCCAATTTCCACAGCAGTCAGACCTGCTGGCCTTTCCACCAGGTGACACAGGTCAACTGAAAGCCAGCAGTGACGTCTCATCACAGCCTCATCAACCATAAGTCAGGCAGCAGGCACCAGACCAAAGGGCTACTGGACCTCTCCAACCACACTAGGAAGCACCATCAAGTCTTGAGCTTCCAGGAACTCAGCCAGGGAAGAACTGGCCACTGGGACTGCTGGCAGGGCAGAGACCCATGGCACCATCACCTCTGGGCTGCTGCTTCTATGAAAGCCACATGGGGAAATTAGGTGAATGAAGAGAGAAATCAAGCTGTGATCTCCCAAGGCTGAACATCCCTCTGGGACACCCATTCAGGAAGAACGCTGTGCCTGGTAACCAGGCACCCTGAGGCAAAAGATGTCCTTCATTTTGTTGTTTGCAGGCCATTGCCTCCATCAACCCAACAGCCTCCAAGCTCTGCTCTTCCAGTTCATCCTCCCAACAACTGGTCCAGCCAGAAGATCGACTCCTGGATGCACCATGGAAGTTACCATCACCCACTAAATTTTATCCAGACATCAGGAGAGGACACCAAGGCCTGGTAGAGGTTTGAGTGGTGTTATAAATGCTAAGCCTCGCCCTGGGTGTTTGCAGGTTAACAAGCCAGAGGTACGACGGATTGCCAGATGGGCAACTCGCATGGATATAGTTCATCTCCCGTGCTCCAGGACATCCTTTGAAGGGCCAGTTGTGGCAGCCACTCTGCTCATCTCTGCTGCTGAGGTGGCACTGAGGGATGTTAAGAAGCCAACTCCTGAATTAAAAAGGCTATGGAAGATTAAATCCAGCATCTGGAGTTAGCCCTGGAAGCAGATGGCAAATCATCATGGTGCACAGAGTGGCTTTCACCCGTCTCTTCCTTGCAGGCAGCCACTCTGCTGCGGTGATGCCTCCCAAGAGCAGCCCTGGATGCACGCACAGCCCGGCCACCAAGGGCCAGACACGTGCCCTGCCAAGCACATCCTCCAGGCACCGTGAGGTGAGGCCATGCCACTGTCCTGCAGGTGCCCAGCTGAGCAGGCAGGAGGTGATGTCACCTCGCCAGGTGGGCTCCCTATGCTAGCGCTCCATCCAAGACATATTTTTCCCCCACTGGTGGTGGGCTTCCCCACATAACCCCATGGCTGCTGTGGGCTGCCCAATGCACTGGCACACAATCCTGGTATGGCACAGCCACGCAGGGATGCCCAGCTTGCACCCAAGAAAGGCAGAAATGATCACCAACATGCCCTGGACTTCCAAGGAGGTTACCACTGCGGAGAGGACAAGGATGTCCCCAGGGACACTGCTGCTTCCATGCCCATCCTTGAACCTCACCCTGTGGCCAGCCCCGAGCACACCACGCCACCCTGGTGAGCTGCGGTGCCAGCACAGCCAGAGCCACTGCTGCAGGGACCGACCTGCGCCCAGGGCAGCCCCACACCGCCCGGCCGGGAAACGTGGCTGCGTCCTGCCTCCGCAGGGTGGTGGTTACGGATTAAGGAGTCTTAAATGTCAGACGACCAGGCGCTCCCTGGAAATCCACTTATCTCCGCTGCCACTCGGAGCGGCCAGAGCCGGGCGGTTATGGAGATAACGCGATTTGAAGCGTCCACCCGAGCATTGCAGGGCTGCGGGTGCCCTGCGGACAACACCAAGCACCTCCTCCCCTCCTCCGCTCACCCAGCTGCTACCCAGAGAGCCGGGTGACGGCCACACTGCTCAGCCCGGGGGCTGCACCCACCTGCACGACCCCCCCCTTCCCCAATTCGGGGGGATGAGGGAGTCTTGGCAGCCTCACTTCCGCGGCGCTCATCCATTTCTCCCCCCAGTGCCAAAGCTGCACCAATTTGCTGCCCAAATCCTAAAATGACTGTAACTAAAACCTACCAGATTGAGCCTCGGGAAGGCCCCCCCCGGCTCGTGCCCCCCCTCCAAATGGGATTGAACAGATCCAAGCTCGCACGAGCCCAGCTCACAGCCAAGCAGCAGCTGACATTCACGCGCCATGGCACGGCTCTCTGCTGCTCGCCCACTCCCCCCAGCTTGGCATCGCCTTGCCTAACATTGCCATTCTGGAGATGTGGCATCACTCCCAGCCCAGCAAGACCCCCGTGCCCTCTGCAAAGCCCTCCCAGACCCTCCTGGAGGGACCCCCAGCTCTTTGGTCCAGCTAGTCCCCAGTGTCCCCTCCATCAAGGGAAGTCTCCAAGGTGATGTCACAGCTCTGAAGTTCAGAAGACCAGGCTGAATGACCCTAGGGTGTTGGGGCCAGGTGGATAGGGGGCAGGTACTGCCCAGGGGCAGGTGCCAGCAAAAACGGGCATCCTGGCAGAAGCCCCAAGAGCCACCACAAGGGGCTGCAGGATCCCAGACAAGGCTTCGCCCCCAGCAGGCCCGCACACAGCCCACCAAGGCCAAGCCAAGACGTGTGAATTGTTCCTGTTAACAGATGGAGCGATTACAGCATAAATTACTTGGGGTCTAACCGATAACCAGGTCACAGAGAGACTGATCAGCAGGCACAGAGCTCCAAGAAGTTAATTAAAAATAAGAAAAAAGTTGTAGGCACTGTCACATGGGAATATTTGATGGTGAAGAGCCCCAAATCCGTCAGTGCCACTTCCAGTGGTGCCCAAATCCATAAGTGCCACCTCTAAGAGCAGCCCCAGCCTGGAGAGG